>NC_037343.1:31713323-32016353 GCF_002263795.3 Bos taurus
GGTGCAGAATTCCTGCTCAGTGTTCACTGAGAAGAGAATGCTCAGCAACATGTCCATCTGGTGTTTGTTAGGAGCTAACTGTGGTCCCTGGAGGCCCTTTGCTGTCTTTCCCCTTGAACTGAGGGGCAGGAGCCTTCCCAAGCAGACTCCATGGGCAGGGCTGGGCTCCCCACAGGCAGGCCTCAGTTCTCCCACCCACCCTTCCTGGTGATGACAGAATGTTTGTGTTCCCCTTCCTCCACCCAAGTTCATATGTTGAATGTTCAATGTGATGGTATTTGGAGGTGGAGCCTTTGAGAGGTGATAAATGAGGGTGGAACCCTCGTGGATGAGATTAGCGCCCTTACAAAAGAGGCCCCAGAGAACTCTCCTGCTCATCCCACAATGTAAGGATGTATGGAGAAGACAGCTGTCTATGAATCAAGAAGCACCCCTCACCACACACTGAAACTGCCAGCTCCTTGATCTTGGACTTCCAACCTTCAGAACTGTAAGAAATAAATTTCTCTTGCCTGTAAGACACCCAGTTTGTGCTGTTTCATTAAGAGGGTGCAAATGGACTAAGACACCTCCCAAAAGCTGGACCCAGCAGAGGTCTGCCCCAGCAATGGGCAGCTGATGACTGCCAAGCCCACTTGAGGGTACTGAGGGTAGCTTATAAGGAGGAGCAAGGGCTGTTCTAATCACTGCTTAGCTTCAGGAATCTGATGTCCTTAGAGACCCAGTGAAAGCGAAGCTCATGACTGCTTTGGGCCACTGTGGTGGCTGCTGCTTCACAGGACAACCACAGGGCCTGAGAGCAGAGGCCCCTTCGGCACATGTCCCTACTTTCCCGTTTGGGAGGCTCAAAGCGTGTTCCCTCAAAGGGGCTGAGGCTGGCCATGCCAGCAGCCTGATATCACTATTAACAATGACAACAGAATAGTAAAAATAGCATTTATCGGACACTCACTACATCCAGGCTCTGCTCTAAGCACCTCATATGTATCCACGCAGTGAATCACAGCAACCGCATGAGGCATATTTTGATCTTGTTTTCATTTTATGGTTGAGCACGCTGAGGCCCAGAGAGGTGAAGTGACTTGCCCAAGGACACATTGCTAGTAAACAGTGGATAAAATGGCGGGAGGACAAAGATACAACACCATACTGAGCAGGACACAAATTGTTTCCTAGGAAGAATCCAGGACGGATGTCCACCCAGCAAAGGGTCTATGAATGAGAGACTGAATTTTTGAGTCTCAGTTTCCTTGTCTGTAATGTGAAAATAGCAATAACTCCCTTTCCAATACCACTGGATTCCAAGAAGAGTCCAAGTGGGTTAATGTACATGAAACTTCTTGAAAACTGCAAATTTATTAATTTATAGAACTGTCATTTACTATATTAGAATTGTAGCAAAATCAAAGCACTCTGAAGTGAGTGCAACTGACAGAGTGAGCACATGAGCCCTGGAACCAAGTGTGAAATGTAAGCAAAGACTAGCAATAAAGATGGCTCCCTTTTCCAGAATAAATCTAAAACTCATTAATAGGCCACACTTAATTTAGGGTTTGCTTTGGAATTCTTATGACTTAGGGAGATTTGCTTTTGAAAAGTTTTAGCTTAATTAAATTATTTGTAGGTCATTTATTAGACCCAATATCAGGTTTAGATTAGTGAGCCCATTGGGTGGTACAACACACAAAAAATGTAATGAAGAGAGAAACTATAGAACTTATTCATAAAGTACTTCATCTTTTCATGGTAAAACTCTTTGGGGAAACCACATGCTCGGCTTGTTGATGAATGGAGCCTATAATATGTGCTAAGTGCCTGTGGTGTAATATAGGTGCCCATGTGACTATCACCACTTCCTACACTCAGATGCCACGTGGAGGAAATTAACAGGAGCTGCAAATGGCAGCCATCAGCACCCTGTCTGCAGGTTCTGCTCTAGGCTATTAGTTACCTGATTGTACATTGTTTTGTATAAATCTTGGGAAGTACTGGAAATTTATCAGGAAGATGCAGGTGTCTGATGCCAAAATGCAGGCAAAGTAGGCCACTGTACACCTATAACCTGGGTTACAGATGTCTGCTACACGATCCAGTGCACCAATTCATGGCAGATGAATTGCACCAGATGGTGTAAGTGGATCTTCTAGTAGACATCTGTTCCTACTGGGATGGGTTCCAGGAGCTTTGGTTAAGGAATCTTGGCATCCTGGGCCCCCAAGAAGCCTCCAAATTACACTCATAACAGAACAACAAAAATGGCCACAATTCTCCCCCTGCCCCATGTGTTTTCCCCTTGCAATGTGACTCTGCAGCTCCTCCAATCAAGAGGCAGAGCCTCTTCCCACCCCTCAAATTTTGACCAATCAAATTCAGCAAAAGGGACGATGTGTCAGTTCTGAGCTTAAGACCACAAGAGGCCTGCAAGCTTGGATCCTGTCACTGCCATGACAGCAAGCCCAAGATAGCCTGCAGGTTGATAAGAGACAACGTGGAAGACAGACCAAGTGAGCTGGCCAATGCCACTCTGGACCAGCCTACAGCTGGCCAACCCTCAAACATGTGATAGCATCCAGCTAAGATCAATGGAGGTCCTGACCCAAACCAGAGCTGATCACTTATGCACAGGTGTGCCAAGCTGGGTGTAGAGGAATGCTCAGCTGACCCACAGACTCATGATTGATAATAAATGATTCCTGTTTTAATCCACTAGGTTTAGAGCAGTTTGTAAAGCAGCAAGAGCTATCCCTAGCCTGACCCAGGCCACAGGACTGCATGACAGCCTCAATTTCTCTGCCTAACACTCCAGGTCCTCACTAGGACTACCCTCTATGGAGGTGGAGCTGCTACTGCTAAGTTGCTTCAGTCGTGTCCAACTCTGTGCGACCCCAGAGACGGCGGCCCACCAGGCTCCCCTGTCCCTGGGATTCTCCAGGCAAGAACACTGGAGTGTGTTGCCATTTCCTTCTCCAATGCATGAAAGTGAAAAGTGAAAGTGAAGTCACGCAGTCGTGTCTGACTCTCTGTGACCCCATGGACTGCAGACTACCAGGCTCCTCCATCCATGAGATTTTCCAGGCAAGAGTACTGGAGTGGGGTGCCATTGCCTTCTCTGATGGAGCTGGAGAACCCTGCCTAATTCTAACCCAGCTCCTTGAAACACCTTTTCTCTTCTTATAGGTTCACACCCAGAAGCCCAGGCAGAGACACGTCCCTGGTGGTCCACTGCAGATGTCCAGGCAGAATTGGGGTCCCAGTGGACCAGTTGCCAGCACCTTGATACAGCTGTTCCTGAAGCTTCCAATTTGGCCTGCTCCCTTCCTGCTCCTGTTTGCCATCCACTGATTGGCTCACTCTTCCTTCTCTCCAAGAGTATGTTCTGCTGAAATCCTGGCACAGCCTGCCCAAGGTGTGACACCAACCATTCAAAAGGACTGAACTAGTCAATGGAACTCAAACTGCCTTGCAAACGTTGCTATGTGGACAGTGGAACTGACCCAACAGACTGTTTTGGAAGGCAGCTCTTGGGTCCTAGTGAATTACAGATTCTTGAAACTAATCAATATTGCCTGAACCTGAGGAGGCGTTATACCCACCTGAGAAGCATCCTGTGGAAAAACCGCATCGAAGGCAAACATCTTGGGAGGAACTTGGTTCCCTCTCTTTTGGAAGGCATTTAGACCTCCACACGCCAGGGGGTCATACAAGGTGATCTGCTTCTTCCGCGGGTCCACCTTTAAGAAAGAGCTGGATTCTGAGGTATCGCGAGCCAGCGTGGAACAGATGCGAAGCATGACTTTCACCTGTTAAGAAACAAAGGCAGGAAATGACAGGCATTAAGGTGGGCTGCCGTCTATGGGGTCGCACAGAGTCGGACACGACTGAAGGGACTTAGCAGCAGCAGCAGCAGCAGCAGCAGCAAGACACTTGGATACTTTATGACGGAGCACTTTTATGTCCTTTGGAGACACAAGTGTATATGGCAGTGTGGAATCATCTCATGACAAATTACGATAAAATGCACAATGAATTAGCAACATAATCCTCAGCAGGTCATGGGAAAACTGACTTATTTATAATTACCAGGTAGAATATTTTGATAGGTCCGTTACTTTATTACAGAACTGGCACATCACGCTCTTTGTCTTCCTATTAATATAAATAGAAAGTTAACTGTACCCAGGTGGCCCAATTACTTAGATGAAAAGGTAATCTGGACTGCCACGCTTTGGGGGCTAGCGTAGTTCCCTTGAAGCTCGCAGATCAATAAACCCTGGACATAAAAGTTAGCTCCGTAATTTACTCCTTGCCTCTTGCACATCAGGACTCTTAGAGACAAAAACCCACAGTTATTAGTGTCATCATTAGAGGCCTGGGAAAATGGCTTGTTTTTAATGACCAGCATTTGAAATGTGTTCCAAGGGGCAAAAGTGATACAAGATTTGTTTGAAACATGTTATTTGGGATCCTATTAAGTGAGTGCATAGAAATGGTCATTTCAGGGGATGAAAGCACATCTCTGCGGGAAACAGGTTAAAGACCTGCCTCTTAAGTCATCGAACGTGGACATTTCTAGTGCTCAATCCAGCCCAGCCCCATCCCAGGGCTGAGCAGGGCACTTGTGGGAATGGACTGCTTGCCCTGGACTCTTTGAGTTGAGTAGGAGTCGAGCTGAAGCCTCACGCACAGTTCTGGAGGCTCAAGTCCTGAGAAAATGGCAGCATTTGCTCCCTTACCAGCTCTTGTTATCGTGGAGCTAGTTCAGTCCAAATGTGTAAGCACCTAACCTAGGCGCCAGGCACTGGGGCTGCAAAGACCATAATACGGTCTCTTTGCAAAGACCAGAAGGGCAGACAGACACGAAGGCAGGGGATTTTTTTAATACAAGGAGGCAAATTCTGATGTTATGAATAGGGTTACTTTTATTATTTAAATTTATATATTTATTTAATTGGCCATGCTGTGTGGAATGTGGGATCTTCATTCCCCGACCAGGGATCAAACCCACGCCACCCCTCACCCCACATACACACATTAGCTTTGTTGCAATTGGAAGCTTAGAGTCTTACCACTGGATCACCAGGGAAGTCCCACATAGGGTTATTTTTGAATTCCTCTCTACATCATGCCCTCTTCATCTAATCAATGTTCAGGCCTGATGAAATCTCAATCATCAATTTTGGGGAAAAAGACTGTAAAATTTTACATCAAAGATTCCAAGCACACAGAAATGCTCAGAGAATACTCTCCACTGTGCCTAGCGAGTGAGGTCATCCTCCTGCTTGTCTCAGCCTGTCTGCTGAGGCACAGGAACTCATCTGCAGAGGGCAAAGCTGAAACGTCAAGAACTCCTAGGGCACTGGACTCATTGGATGTCCTGCATCCTGTCCTGGCTGGCTTGTTCTTATCACTTAAGAATAGTACTCTAGTGCGGATACAGAGGCTGATCATAGTGGAAGAGGGCAAGGTTGGGATGAAGCTGACCTCTCACAGTCAAATCTCTGTTCTCCCACTGAGGTCATATTTTGCTGCTCTTGTTGTTCAGTCACTAAGCTGACTCTTTGCAACCCCATGGACTGCAGCAAGCCAGGCTCCTCTGTTCTCCACGATGTCCCAGAGTTTGCTCAGATTCATGTTCATTGAGTTGGTGATGCAACCTAACCCTCTCATCCTCTGCCACCCTCTTCTCCTTTTGCCTTCAGTCTTTCCCAGCATCCAGGTCTTTTCCAATGAATCACCTGAGGACTGAAGATTGAGTGCTTTCAAACTGTAGTTCTGGAGAAGACTCTTGAGCATCCCTTGGACAGCAAGGAGATCAAACCAGTCAATCCTAAAGGTAATCAACCCTGAAGATTCATTGGAAGGACTGATGCTGAAGCTCCAATGCTTTGCTACGTGATAGGAAGAACCAACTCACTGGGAGGTCAAGTAATGATACCTGTCTTTTGCTGAGGGTCTATGGTATGCTAAGGCTGTGCTATTACCAATGGTATCTTACTTAACCCTCTCAATAAGCCTGTGCATAGGTGGGCTGTCCAGATTTTATAGATGAGAAAACAGATGTTACATTGTGGGTGGTACAGCTGGGCTCTGATCCCACCTCTGTCTGACTCCAAAACCCCGAAAAGTATCCAACCCATACATTTTCCATTATGCCAACTACTGCCTCCCATACACAGTCAAACTTCTCAGAGCCTCAGTTTTCTCATCTGTATATTAGGAACAATGCCTATCTCATGGGATCGTTGTGAGAATGAATTGACATGTGAAGTACTGAGCACAGAGTAGGGGCCTCCTGATTCCTGTTTCTCCCCCTCCTTCCTCTTCTCCCCCTCCTCCTCCCCCATCTTCTGCGTCCCCTCTCCCTCCTGCCTGAACTTGCCTCTCTCTGAATCACGATATTCTAGCATTTTCCAATCACAGTGTGAATGATAAGGTTTTAGAACACTTTGCCCTGGACTCAAACAGGATGCCATGGGGGAATCACTGCAGATGGAGCTGGATATGAAGTGCTGGGACTTACAAGGCTCCCATAAGTAAAACACCGTCTAGTCTCATACACAGTCACTGCATATATGACAATAACCATCACGTCTGTCTACATTTCATTCTGGCAATTTTCTTGTTCACTGTGAATGTCTCCAATCTTCTTTCAGTTCCACTCATGTCTGTAGATTTGCTCCACTTACACAGCAGGTGTGCTAAGAGCATGTATTCAAATTGCAACTTTGGGTAGGTGCCTGGGACCTCTGGGCTTTCTGTCAGACAACCTCCTAGCCCAGCCCCTGAGTGCTACAAGTCAGGGATGATGCAACCCCAGGCAGAACTGATGGAGTCACATGGCCGACTGCTTTTCCATTTCACAATTTCACATGCAATCTCTGGGTAACTAGAGGTGCTGAATGTAAAATATGAGCTAAGCCAGGCAAGGGCCCACAAGGAGAAGCAGGAGAGAAGGGACTGGATCGGCGAGTCATTTGTTCAGGAGGAAGGCTTCTGAATCTTAATGAAGTTCCAGGCCTGCGGTTCAATTTTCCCAGACAAGCTGCAGATCTCAGCCGCTGGTCTAACCAAGGAGATCCACAGCTCTTTAAAAACTCACTGAATTCTGGGCTGAGGTAAATGCCACCCTCCATTCTCTTCTTTGCAATTCATTTAAATAAATGGATATATATTTTTTTCACCCTTAAAGGAAGGAAATTGGGTTTCTCTGCTTCATTTCTTTGTGTCATTATTCCTTGAGCCTAGCACTCCACTTCCTACTAATCCTCTGTAATTAAAGTGCTAAGGAGATACCACTCGTGATCAAGAAAGTCCCCCAACTTCTTGCCAGGAGTTTGCGCTTTTGTTGCAAACACTGGTAGGTTCTTGGCAACATCTCCTACAACCCTCCTTCTCACCACTGCCCTGGGAAGAGGGTCCCCACAGCTGTCGACATGCACAGCCTTCTCCCCAGCTCTCAGGGTCAAGGGGAGTATTTTAGGCCCAGCAACTGAGGATCTAGAAAGGCCCAGAGTGGGGGAATGCCAGCCAGTGCCCTGACTCCCTGAGAGGAGCTGAGCACCTCACCTACCAAAGTGCTCCCTGGCAGAGACTCCACTTTGTCTCATTCATTGAAGTTTTCAGTGGCTGGTGCAGGACAGGTGTTGCTCCCAACAGCATGTATCTTGCTGTCCTGCTCATTAATCATTCCAGCGCCTCCTCCTGGATGGCCTGGCGGGACTAATAGAGAGGTGGGTTTGTGAGACTCACAGAGCCTCGACCCTGAACTGGACAGACTCTCCATCAATGTGAAGCAGCGCCGACTGCCTTAGCCTTCCGGGGAGCCCATGACAGGCACGGTGCTCACTGCTCTGCCCATGTGATCACCCAGACCCCCGCCTATACTGAGGCTGAGGACTGACCAGGAAGGTTCCTCACCGCCTGTATCTCCACCCACAAGCTGTCTGGTCACAGGCTGTCCTCAGACTATAGGGCTCAGGAGGGCTGGGGGCCAATTTGACCATTCAAAGGGTCGCTCATCGGTCAGAGAAAGACTACAGGCAATGGTGAGGTGGTGGGACGTGGAGAGGGCACAGCAGTCCTGCACAGGTGTGACTTTGTTTCAGCTCCTTTGTGGAGCCTCACAATGAAGGCTCTGGACCAACACACATGTAACAGGGATCAGTCCCTGGCAGGTGTCTTGGCCCCCGTCGGTGCAATGAGAGTGTGCTGGCAAGGACAGTTTTCCCTACAAGGTTAGACGGCAGAGTAAATTAACCACCACCATCTTTCAGCTGCGTTCTATTTCTATATTTTGGTTCTTTATCCTAGTGTCTAAGTTCACAGAATTTTAAGAATCAGCTCAATAGAAGCTGGTCATGGTGATGTCAGAGCAACCTAACCATGAACACCGGGTAGCATCATTTCTATCTCAATTCCAGCAGTATTAGAATGATCTTCACCTTCCACATATATTCTTAAGTTTCTAAAATACGTCTGGAAGTGCTTCTTCGAGGCATGCAGAGTCACATAAGATGGGTGCATCAGAATCCACCAACCAGAAGCATGGTGGGGCGAGAAGAGCAGGTGAGACCATCAGAGGGGATTCTAGACCCAAAGGAGCCATCTCCTGAGACAGAACCTCCAAACTGCAGAACCGGGAGCACTAACAACTCCAGCCCAAGGTCAGTTTCTGTCCCACTGAGACACGCAGTGACGCTAGGGCAAACTGTGATGCATGTAAGCCATGGAAATATCCACCTTGCCATCACTCATGGGCAACTTTCTCAGCTCAGATGAGAGAGAGAGAGAGAGAGAGGCTTGGACCAGACCTGGACCAGAGAGTGAGCTGACATCCAGCCCCTGCCTGATTGAGCCGATGGGCAGGCAGGAAGCATTGCTGGGCTGCCCGCAGCACACCAGGAAGCCTTGCCTGGTTTCTGTGTGTGTGTGGATGGGATTCGGCTCTTGAGGAAAAAACATGGGAGAATAACAACAGGCTCTATCGTATCTGAAGTATATCTCCATTCTTACAGGTTCTAGGTGTGATGGGCACTGACTGCAGTGAACTAGGAGCCAGGGGACTGGGTTCTTAGGCAAACATCACCACCAGGCGCAACTGTTCACCTAAGGTGCCATCCATTGGGGTGGGTATGGGAGGGGGGGCTTGGCTTCCTTATCCCTAATGCGGGCTTGTTGTGTTACCTCCCTTGCAGGACAGGCATGAAGAGATAAAAAACAACAAACAAACAAAGAAAAAAAACCAAAGACATACTCTAGAAGGGCATACAAATGTGAATATCATTCTTTGAAGGAAAAAAGGAATTGATTTGCATTCTTCAAACTAATTAGTACAAAATAGACTTTCTACATCAAATTAATGGCATTAGAAGCCCTTCTCTTAGGCTTAATTTTAAAAATTAAAGCAAAAACTTATTTAATGAATACACACAATGACAAGAGAGACAAGAATAAAATATCCTCCTTCTTCTTCCCCCTCAAATTAAATTAAGGCATATACAGTCTGCTTATGTCATCTGTAAAGGTGAGTAATCTGTGTAAAATTGGGTCTGAGGCTCTAAAAGCTAAATGAGCTATTTCTCTTATTTTATCCTTTCTTTTCTGTCTTGATCACACAAGATAATATACTCACAATGTCTACTTATGGTACATTAGCCACTTCAGAAAAATTCTCCAGCCATTCTAAGTAAGATGATTGAAGAGACAGGCACCTTAAACAGTATATATTTCTCAAAGTGTATTCTTCTCAACACACTCACTTTTCTGATCTACCAAGAAATTGAGCAATCTTCCATATTCTTCTATGCTTTGGACATTCTGTCAAATCTATTATAAAAGATTTTGATGAAGTACCAATTTCTAAAACATGCTGCAAAGGATTAAGGGTGTGATTTTCCAGCCATTATTTAAAGAGTGCTTTCCTACTTAGATGGAGAAGGAAATGGCAACCCAGCCCAGTATTTTTGCCTAGAGAATCCCACGGACAGGGGGCCTGGTGGGCTGCAGTCCATGGGGTCGCAAAGAGTTGGACACGACTGAGCGACTAACATCCACTTCCTACTTAGAGCCTAATGTAAGAGTCTCTTGCTGATCAATCACTGGCACACTGAAACCCACAAGGTTGACTTTCCTTCACCCTTTTGAGTTACCAAATGTGCGTGATAGGAGAGAGGGCCAAAGATGTTTTGTAAAGAAGCAAATTAAAATTGGGTTTTAAAACAGAAGAAGGTTTAGACATTTTTCTGATAAAATTTCTAGAAATATCTGAAATTACCTTTTAAAAAAATAATTAGTTAATTATTTGGGGCTGCTCTGGGTCCTTGCTGCTGTGTGCAGTGAGTGGGGGCTACTCATTGTTGCAGTGTACAGGCGTCTCATTTCGTGGGCTTCTCCTGTTGTGGGGCACGGGCTCCAGGGCAAGCAGGCTTCAGTAGCGGTGGAGCACAGGCTTAGCTGCCCTGCGGCATGTGGGATCTTCTCAGTCCAGGGATCGAACCTGTGTCCCCTGCATTGGCAGGCAGATTCTTAACCACTGGACCATCACATAAGTCCATCCAGGAGTTTTTAAGGAGACCACGGAATCATATGCCAAATAGTAATAACCTTGGAGGTCTCAAATAACTCTGATGCTAGGATGTCCAGGGAGAACCAAACAGGTTCCCTACATTTACAGACAGGGCTTTCGAACATTAGGTTACCAAGTCATTATTCCATCTGCACAGAGTTGCTGTCACAGAATCACAGAGTCACACTGAAGGGACTCCAGAGATTCCAGGTAGTTTAGTTGTTAGTTACAGATCAAAACTGGATTAAATTTCTTTGCATAAAACCACAGTGGTAGTCCTCCATGACATATTTGTAGGCCAGGAGGCTCTCTTCGCCTAGAGGAGGTCCAGGACAATAGAATCCAGTGCCGAGCTTGAGGGGCGGAGGGCAGATTTCAGGAGGCTGAGGGCACTCCAGGCCTGTTTTGAGGCAGTGTCTCCTCGGTGTTGACAAAATCAATCACCCGGGCAGTCAGCCATCTACACTACCACCATAACTTCTTTTACAAACTTTCCTCTGCAAAGGACTATCTCATTTCCATTTGGTGCCCCACAACAGCTTTGTTAAGTTAGTTTATTACAGTTATTACAGCCATCATCCATACCGTAAGGCCCAGGAGACTGAGGTGCAGGGTATTCAAGTGACTCATCCAAAGCCAGTTCCCTGGCAAAGGTGAGAAGCCTGTGGGCCCGACCAGCTCCTCCTACAGTGAGTGTCCTGGGTCAGAGCCAGAGAAGGAGCCCTGTCCTCCCACTGAACCCAGTGGGGCTTGAACTTGTCTCACTTTGGGCTGGGCCCATTCTGAACTACCTTTACAGAGATGGGGGTGCTGACACTGTATTGGGGGCAGCTGGCTTCTCAGAGGTGCCTATGGCTGTTGTTTAGTCCGTCCTGTCTGACTCTTTTGCAGTCCCATGGACTGTAACCCGCCAGACTCCTCTGTCCATGGGATTTCCCAGGCAAGAATACTGGAGTGGGTTGCCATTTCCTTCTCCAGGGGATCTTCCTGACCCAGTAATCAAAGCCACGACTCCTGCATTGGCAGGCAGATTCTTTACCACTTAGCCATCAGGGGCAGCCCAAGCTCAGATGGTGCCATA
The DNA here is from genome assembly GCF_002263795.3 of Bos taurus. Taxonomy (NCBI): domain Eukaryota; kingdom Metazoa; phylum Chordata; class Mammalia; order Artiodactyla; family Bovidae; genus Bos; species Bos taurus. The sequence continues at coordinate 31,724,969 of NC_037343.1, forward strand.
CAGCAAATAACGAGCAGCGATGCCATCAGAGAGGAAAGATTTACATTATTAAAAGCCAGGCTGGGAAGAGAGACGGGTGGTGGTACACTAGAGCTAAGTGTGGGAGAACGCGTGTGAGACCAGAAAACAGAGCAATAAGAGAGGTGCTCAGGGAGCGGGGGAGGAGGATTCACCGATGCCCTCCATCCCTAGCATCTGTCACCAGGCAGCCAGCAGGGGACTGCAGGGCTGGAAGGAGGGAGAACGAAGCCAGGGGAAAAGTCCTTCCCATGAAGCTCATGACCAGGCAGTCCCTGGGACCAGGGCCCCTCACCCCAACTAGCAGGCTGGGAAAAGCCTGGCCAGGCTTCAAGAAAGGAGACGGGCATGTTTCAGGGGCTGGTCTGTCACAAGGATGGTGACTCTGACAGCCGCCTGTTAGCAAAGGCTTCATCTCTTAGCTCAGTGCTAGGATACTTATTTGAAATGGATGAGCTGTTTAGAGATACATCCTAAGACACAGGTATTCTTGGGTCTGAAGGAAAGCGGGATGTGGAATTTTCTCTCCAACATTTAGAATGCTCACTGTCCACAGGTCCTCCCTCTGACCATGTGGAGCACAGCCTGGAGCTTGGCAGCACAAGCTCTGGAGACCCGGTGCCTGGGTTTGAGTTCTAGTTGTACCTTTTTCTAATGCATATCTGTGGATGAAGCTTCACCTTCTGCAAGCCACATCTAGAAAAATCATGAACTCTGAAGTCAGAATGTCCTGGCTTCTACAAGTTATGTGACTATAAACATATTTTAACAGTTTCCTCATGAATAAAATGGAGATAATAATCCCAATCTAGAGGAGTTATTATCCCTGGTGGCTCAGAAGTTAAAGCGTCTGCCTGCAATGCGGGAGACCTGGGTTCCATCCCTGGGTCAGGAAGATCCCCTTGGAGTAGGAAATGGCAACCCACTCCAGTATTCCTACCTGGAGAATTCCATGTACGGAGGAGCCTGACAAGCTACAGTCCATAGGGTTGCAAAGAGTTGGACACTATTGAAGTGACTTAGCATGCACGCACATGCTAAGTACTTAGCACAACGTAGGTCTTCAATAAATAATAGTGACCATCCCACTGAACCCTCATTCATGACACTGCTGTACAAGCTGGTGTCCTAGAGAGCAGATGATTTCTGCTCTCCCTGTAAACACCTTAGACCACAAATTCAGGAGATCTGGTCAATAGATTCTTAATAGTTTTTACCTGTAGGAGAGATCTAAAGAGAGAAAATGTTACATCAACATACAGTACAGAACTCCATGCTTATCCAAGGCTGCCCAATCTGCATAGATGCTAGGTTAGCTCATGCCTTCCAATTGCCACCCACTCTCTCTGTTGCCTGATTTTTTATAAATCCTGGGTAAGTGACAGTTGGAGATTTTTCCGAATACTGAGTAGGAAAACCATCGTAGTCAGTCACCAGAAGGTGACTGTGGTTATTTTATCTTTGGAAATACCCATTCAACAGATAAAACACAGCATGGAAGACATTTTCGAGAAAAGCAGTAACGGAAGTAAAGGTCTCTCAGTCGTGTCTGACTCTTTGCGACCCCACGGGCTTCGTCCATGGAATTCTCCAGGCCAGAATACTGGAGTGGGTAGCCTTTCCCTTCTCCAGGGGGTCTTCCTAACCCAGGGATTGAACCCAGGTCTCCCACATTGCAGGCAGATTCTTTACCTGCTGAGCCACAAGGGAAGCCCAAGAATACTGGAGTGGGGTGGCCTATGCCTTCTTCAGCAGATTTTCCCAACCCAGGAATAGAACCGGGGTTGCCTGCATTACAGGCGGATTCTTTACCAAATGAGCTAAAGCAGTAGTGGGAACTCCTTAAATTAGAATTCTTTCAAAGGGACTCAGTTTGGATTTGGGAACTTACTGGGGTTCCCTGGTGGCTCAGATGGTAAAGAATCCGCGTGCAGTGCAGGAGACCCGGGTTCAATCCTTGGGTCAGGAAGATCCCCTGGAGAAGGGAATAGGCAACCCACTACAATATTCTTGCCTGGAGAATTCCATGGACAGAGGAGCCTGGCAGGCTATAGTCCATGGGGTCGCAAAGAAGTCGGACACGACTGAGTGACTCTCACTATTTATAAAAGGCCCATTTACTACTCAAGCTCGCTCATGGGTTCTGACTAGAGAGGTAACTAACAGATCTGTCTTTAAATAGTGAGCATTCAAGAAATTCTGTGTCTGCTGGTGCTGGCTGTCATCAAAGATGCTGTTCAGCTTGGCCACCAACAGGGCCAAGGGAAAGCTGTTTTTCTTTTCTGCAGCCCAGTTTATCATAAATATGAAGACTTCAGCTTGCTAACCTGACACTTGATTTAGTGTCTTCTGTACCTCACTGCTGGATTCTCCTTGGTCCCAGGAATTTCAATATCCCACTGTTTCTGGCCTTTGACCTAGATAAATAAACACCCGAACTCTGAAAATAAGTCAAGTGACCCTGTCAGGGGACTGTCTAGAAATACTAGCTACCAGGCCCACCATGGAATTTAGTATAGCACCACAATAAACAGTGTAGTTCTCTAAATCAAAAAGGCAACAGCCATGATCATCTAATAATTAGCTGTGTATTTCTCTGGTATTCATCACTTCCATCCATTTTCTTTATAAAACTGTCAGTTAGGAACACTGTCCGAGCTGCTCCCAAGTTCTATTAAATATGTGCATCTCTCATGGGTCGATTATTTTGTTCCTGGCAACACCTCATATGAATGAGGCCTGGGTAGAATCTAGCGGTGTCAGCATTAGCCTGAGTTCTCAGTGCTTCCTGGGGCCAGACGTTAGGTAAGCCAGTACAGAACCCCCTCATGCTCAGCACTGAGGTTTTTCTAGGCCCACATGCTTGGTGTTGGGAGAGAAAGCATCCTGATGAGGTGGGATCTGATGCAAGGTTGGGGAGTCCCCTCCTGGACAAGCCATTGAGGGTGCACACTCCAGGATGAGGCTGTTTCTCCAGCTGGAACTCTGCAGCTTTAGTTCCAGGAAAGAGAAGAAGGAGATTCTTATCCTAGTGACAAAAAGCACCTGAAGGATCTTTAGGGCCAAGAGGCTGAAATCTGGAACAGTCTTGGCTAACATTTAGGGTAAATAAACATTTCATCAAAAACTGATGCACCCGATGGATCGCCATGCCCTACTCCACGTTCTTGGGACCTCCTCAGACTAAAAGAGGTGGGGAAAGGGAGGAAGGGAGGGGGAGGAAGACATCATCCCACATCTCAATCCCTGGGCCCTTCATAGTCTTAGAGACTTTCATTCTCATTCAGTGAAAAAAGATGAGGAAAGTTCAATACCAGCAACTCTAGCCACAATTACTCCAATGCTTTCACTGTCAGTTCCTCCAAAAGGCCTCACTATTTGAGAGTGCCTCCCTCTAATTCCACTAAACACGCATGAAACACACAGTATGCACAGAGCACTGGTGGCTCAGCTGGTAAAGAATCCGCCTGCAATGCAGGAGACCCTGGTTCGATTCCTGGGTTGGGAAGATCTGCTGGAGAAGGGATAGGCTACCCATTCCAGTATTCTTGGGCTTCCCTTGCAGCTCAGCTGGTAAAGAATCCACCTGCAATGTGGGAGACAAGGGTTCGATCCCTGGGTTGGGAAGATCCTTGGAGAAGGGAAGATCTACCTACTCTAGTATTCTGGCCTGGAGAATTCCATGGAGTACAGTAGTCCATGGGGTCGCAAAGAGTCAGACACGACTGAGTGACTTTCACTTTCATTTTTCTACCTATTTGAGAGTGCCTGTCTCCAATTCCACTAAACACGCATGAAAAACACAATGTTCATAGAGCCCTGGCCGGAGGGAGTGGTAAAGAAAGTCAGACCTATGATAACAGAAAAGGGAGAAGGTGGCATTTCCATTTCAGATCACTTTATTTTCAAGTTTTAGAACCAAAGCAACTTAATTCTCTGCTTAGCTCCAAAGAGCCCGAAGTTCAAAGCTGCCTGCTGGTTGGAAGAACTAGAAGGGATCTGATAAACCTGGGTAGCCCCCAAGGTGAAGGGCATGCTGATAAGAGGCAGGGATGAGTGAAGCCCAGTGCGGAGTAAAGGAGCAAATGCTAATGAAAAGCTCCAGCCACCTCTGGGCAGAGGCAAACCGCTGACCACCTCCAATTTCCTTCACTGACTGGATCTTGGCAGGGAAGCCCTCACTGGCAGCAAGACACAAGTTCAAAGCAGAAGGGTGAATTCTAATATGGAGGATTATTTGGAAGACATGTTTTCTCTTTACTTTCTTAAAATATCTGAGTGAAGAATCAGATCGAGTTGAGGGAGAGAATTACCAAATAAATGTGAGATTTACCTAACTGCAGTCTTCTCCTGTGTGCTTATGGTAAGAACTGAAAAAGAAAAACTGTCAAATTAAGGTAGAGACTCATAATCCAGGGGCTTCCCCAGTGGCTTAGCAGTAAAGAACCTGACTGCAATGCAGGAGACAATGTTTCAATCCTTGGGTAGGGAAGACCCCCTGGGGAAGGGAATTGCAACCCAGTCCAGTATTCGTGCCCATGGCCTGAGGAGCCCGATGGGCTACAGTCCATCAGGTAGGACATGACTGAAGTGACTGAGCATGCATGCATGCACCCATAATCCAACAATGATAATCCTCTTTGCCTGGAAGGCTGGGGCTAGGGAGAGGACCTGGGAGGGGGGAATTCTCCCAGTAGCTGATAGGCTTTGGAAACCTTTAATGCAAGGCGCTTGATCAATAAGGTGTACTACTGCATTTGAGAATTTAAAAGCCCTCCTAGCATGCCATGTCTGAAGCAAATGTCAGAAGCATTTATCATGTGTTGGGATGGATGGCATGCAGCTCCAGCTTGCCAACCTATGAAAGTGAACTTTGCTTAGGTCCCACACAAATACCCTTGACAGGCCCTTTTGTATCACATGGAATCAGCTTTCCTCAAAGATCAGAATGCATGAGGACGCTTGATCATGGCTCCACAGAATGGAGACCGCCAACAGGCTCCATTACTGGGAAGTGTCCCCATCATGGAGCTTTGTTCCTGGGCTCCAGCTTATAAATGAGTGTTTTCTCTTGCCTTCCAGGTGAACACATGAATTGCCCTCCTTGTCTTTTCAAAGAGCCTGAGCGGCTGTCCTCTCATCCGACCATGGTACCCGGTTCATCTTGTTTAGACTTAGAAACCTCAGCTAAGAAGAAACTTGCCCAAGGGATGTGGATTGAAAACAATGGCCAGTGACTCTCCGAGACTCCTGGCCACTCCCCCAACTAGTTGAGTGGGTGAACACCCAGAGCAGGAATCAAGAAACCTTCATCCATTCATTCCTTCAGCATCTGTGGAGCATGTCTCAATCTGAGCCAGGGTACCGTGCCAGGGTCTGTGTTTACGGAGAACTTAAAGAGCAGATGTTGTCTTCAAGGAACTTAGTGCATCAGGTGAGATAAAATGTGTAACACATGGTACAAAAGAGCTGTATACTGGGGAACAGTGAGGGTCCAGGTGGGAGGGGACATTTCCACTAGGGGAGTGGGGCTAGGAAAGGTTTCAGGAAGATGATGATCAGTGAGAGGAGTCAGGGTCAGCCAGGCACCTAAGGCAGGGCACGGGTACCTGGGCAGAGTGAGCAGGTAGGCAGAGGCTAACTGGGGTCTGGGAACCTGCACGTAGCCATGGGGTCTTGAGTCAAGTTTCCAGCCTCCCTGCACCTCAGTTTCCTCAACTATAAAGTGGAGGTGGAAATAATGCCTACACCTCATGGAAGTTGTTAAGAGGATTACATGAGCTGATGCACGTGAAACTCTCAGCAAAGAGCCTGGCACAGGGCAAGGGCTCAATGAGTATTGCTTCATGACTTTACTCTGATATTCCTTAGGGTGGGCAGGGTGGAGGAGGGGTAAGAAATTAGACTGGAAAAGTAACTGGATGTCAGATTGTGTAGAGACTTGCCTTCCAAATTAAAAACTCTGTACTTAATTTGGAAAATGGGGAGACATTAAACCAGTGGTCCCCAACCTTTTTGGCACCAGGGACTAGTTTCATGGAAGACAGTTTTCTTCATGGGCTGGGAGGGCAGATGGGTGGGGGATGATTCAAGCAAATTACATTTTCTGCGCACTTGATTTCTATTATTATTACATCAATTGCTTCCCAGGTGGCTCGCTGATAAAGAATCTGCCAGCCAATGCAGGAGATGGGGGTTCGATTCCTGGGCCGGGAAGATCGCCTGGAGAAGGAAATGACAACCCACTCCAGTATTCTTGCCTGGGAAATCCCACGGACAGAAAAGCCTGGCAGCGTACAGTCCATGGGGTTGCAAAAGAGTGAGACACAACTTAGCGACTCAACAACAACAACACCTCAGATCATCAGGCATTAGATCCCAGAGGTTGAGGACCCCTGAATTAAAGGACAAAGGAGGAAAGTAACTGAGGCGTTCCCATCGTTCTGCAATAGAGCAGCTTCGGGGTCATGATTTCTCCATCCATAAACCAGTGGGTGCTAACAATACAACCAACTTTCTTTCAACTTGGGCTATTATAAAGTTAAAGATGAGAGTGTGTGTGCAACTAGCACTTTCATAGCATAGCATTTTAGACATGCTGAGTCAATGAGTCTACTGTGGGACCTGTGTAGCTGACAACTCTGCAGAGTTAGAAGTCTGCTGTATGTGAGTGAACTCGGTACTAAAAGCAGCCACATGACCTGACAAGGAGAATAATGAGCCAGTCAACCAAAAAATAAATATTTATTAAAATGCCAATGAGCAGTGCACACTCTTTACCTAGGAAACCAAAGTATGCCAAAACATTTCCATTCAAGGAAAGAGCAAGACAGATATGCTTCAGAACTCTCAAGGACAGAACATTCATTGTACGGTAGCTATACATAAATCCACAGGACCTAGACTGCTCATAACCATGGAACAAACTATGCCGGTGGTACTTGGGGTGCTGCCTGACAGAGGAACATCTCTTTTCTCCCTAGTGGAGGAGAATTCACAGTCTTGGCTCCTCTACCCTGGGGATCATGTATTGTTATTCAGTCGCTAAGTTGTATCTGACTCTTTGTGACCCTATGAAGTGCAGCACACTAGGCTTCCCTGTCATTCACTGTCTCCCAGAGTTTGTGCAAACTCATGTCCATCGAGTCAGTGATGCCATCCAACAACCTCATCCTCTTGCCCTCAATCTCTCCCAGCATCAGGGTCTTTTCCCTGGTCAAGAAGATGAAGATCCCACATGCCTCAGGATGACTAAGCCTGTGCTCTAGAGCCTGGAAGCCATAACTACTGAAGCCCACATGCCCTAGAGTCTGTGCTCTGCAACAAGAGAAGCCGCCACAATGAGAAGCCCCCTCACAGCCACTAAAGAGGAACCCCTGCTCACCACAACTGGAGAAAGCCCACATGCATCAGTGAAGACACACCACGGCCAAAAATCAGTGTTGAAAAGTTATACTCACCAGGAAATCAACATTAAAGGAAGTCAGCAATTGTTCCAAGACCATTTTTCCTCCTGGAGAACATGGTCCTGGCTCTGCAAGGTGTGTGACTCTAGGGGCACGGGTGTAGACAAGTGGGCATATTTGAGATTAATGTTGAGCACTTTCACTGAACAATTTCCAGCATCAATAAGCATGCGTGTTTGGGTAGAATGGCCAATATTTATTTCACGTGGAAAACAGTTATTAAAACCAGGAGATTTGGGATCGTTTCACTAGGGAAGGATCCTTTGCTCTGGGCCATCATTCCAGAACGATGCTTGAATTTAGTGGAAGTGTTTCAGAATAAACCAGTCACTAGAAACATGTAACACTCACTGGGTAGGGCAGAGGACATGCAAATGCTGCTTTGTTGGGCAGTTGAAAGCCAGCAACTTTCCAGCCAGTGTGTCCAGCTTTGACATACCAAATGTGAGGATGATGATATAACCCAGATCCAACTTGAATCCCATTTAGGTACCAGAAAATCGTATTATGATACTGTCTACCTGTAACACAGGCCAGATGGCAAAGGGCCCTCGAGCAACATGAGAGAAAGCTTTGGTGAACTCTACTCAGAATGAACTGATTTAATAAACTCTCATGCATGACAAAAAACATTCATCTATAAAAACAGAGTAAACAAGACTATGATGAATTTCCCCCAGAAGATTGAGTCTGGGATAGAGGTGTCTGGGTGGGGTCATGATAGTGGCAGCTAAGGAGAGACCTGCAGCTGGGCTGGCCGAGTCCAGGGGCTAGTACCCAGATCTGGCAGTTACACATGGCAGTTATGCTCCAGGCAAAAAAAAAAAAAAAAATTTCATTTTCACATTTGTAAGACTATGGGTGCCTTGAAGCAGAGCCTGCGTCTTATTTATCTTCACAGTCCCAGTATCACTGATGGTGTCTTTCACCCATTTGGAGCTCAGTTCTACAGGATCGGTAAAGTCTTAATCTGAGATTTAGAAAGTAGAGATGGAAGTAATTTGCAAATGGAATCTCTCCTAGGAAGGTTCTGGATGCAGGCACAGAGGGACATGAAAGAGATAGGAATGAGGAGGAAGATCATTCTATTAATAATAACAAACTAGATCATCAGGGTTTGGAAATGTTTTTAAAGCAAACCACCCAGATTCTAAACTTTTTCTTCTTCTATTTCTAGAGGGTAGGTAAGGTGGTGGTAGTTAAACTGAAGGTGAGGTAGGGGCTGTGTCTGAATTTATAGAAGATATGGAGGTAAGTGGGGCTTCCCAGGTGGGGCTAGTGGTAAAGAACTCGCCTGCCAAAACAAGAGACCTAAGAGACAAGGGTTCCACCCCTGGGTTGGGAAGATTCCCTGAAGGAGGGCATGGCAACCCACTCTAGTATTCTTGTCTGGAGAATCTCATGGACAGAGGAGCATGGTGGGCTACATTTCATAGGGCTGCAAAGAGTTGGGCAGGACTGAAGCGACTTAGCACGCAGGCATGCGTGGAGATAAGTGCATTTCAAATGCCGGCCTCTCTGAAGGACAGTGGGGGCGTGTAGGGTTTTTTGGAAGGTGCTGGTGGAGAATGCTGTTGACCCTTTTGCTCCGTGTCAGCTCTCGCACATGGTTTCAATTTAACAAGCATCTCTCTCTCTTTTTTAAATTTATTTGCCTCAGGTCTCAGTTGTGGCACTTGGGAATCTTCACTGAGTCATACGGGATTTTTGTTGCAGGACGTGGACTTTCTAGCTGTGGTGTGGGCTTAGCTGCCCTGCAGCATGTGGGATCTTAGTTCCCAGACCAGGGATCAAACCCCCACCAAGGCAGATTCTCAACCATTGGACAGCCAGAGAAGTCTCACAAACACCTCAAGAGATGGTGGACTCTTGAGGGCTTCACTTTGCCATGTTCTTTGCTAAACCTCCCAGCTACCCTATTAAGGTAGGCCTTTTACTGTCATAGAAGAAATAGGTTCAACAGCACAGAATGGCTTCCCTGAGCTCTCGCAGAAAGTAAGAAACAGAAACAGGATTCAAACCCAGCTCTGGGTGAAGGTCAGGCACACCGTCCTCTCCATCACGACAGTCTCACTGGGCAGATACGGTGAGAGAACTAACACAAACCCTTTAGATCAAGTCCAACCTAGAATATGTAAACTGTACACAAAACAGACCTCACGCTGAGTATATTTACATTCGCTTTTTTGGGCAGCTTTTGTGGAACTCCCTAAAGTCATTTTTTTTCCCCTCGTGCTGCAGTGGTTCAGCATGCTGAAACGTATTTCAGCACTTTAAAAAAGCACAAGCTATGATTAAGTATATTAAGGGACTTTTAAAACTTCGATTAATGGTCTGATAAGTTGTGAAATAGCTCAAAACTGTATAAATTTGTATTCAGGGATTTTCTAAAATTGTTAGTTACTGACTCGATAGATTGTAACAAGTCCTTTGAACCTGTTCTGCTTTATTACTCAAATCTGTACTCTGTAATTTAGGGACAGGTTGAGGAACACAAAGACCCCCTTGGTGGACTCCCCGGAGACTCTCAGCCCCTATAGTCCTGCATTAAGAGAATCTGCTGACCACTCTGCAGATGCATCGGCGGGACTAGAGATGGTTCCATGGTGAAGTTAAGTTTAGTACCCTTCTTCCTTCCAATAGATCTGAGTTCCAAAGGCCATAAAGACCTTTGCTCAAGTCTCAGTGGTTGCCTGGGTTTAACACTTGACATCCAGAGCTAGTAAAATGGCTAAGTTATTCCACGGTGCTCACCCAGAGAGTACCTGTCACTTCACGCTTACTGTATTTACAGGTAAAATAGCTGAGATCCAAAGACGAGAAGTGGGACTTCCCTGGTGGTCCAGTGGTGAGGAATCTGCCTGCCAATGCAGGGGACACAGGTTTGATCCCTAGTTCGGGAAGATTCCCCGTGCTGTGGGGCAACTAAGTCCATGTGCTACAACTGCTGAGCCTGCGTGTTATAACTACTGAGACCCACGTCTCCCAGAGCCTGTGCTCTGCAACGAGAAGCCGCTGCAATGAGAGACCCGGACATCACAACTAGAGAAGACCCTGCTCCTGCAGCTAGTGAAAGCCGCTAAGAGCAATGCAGGCTCAGCTCAGCCATAAATAAATAAAAAGAATTAGTTAAAAGCAAAGAGGTACAGTGACGTACCCAAGTTCAACAGTTAGATGCAGTGAACTCAGTATAGAGTCCATGCTTCTCGCCTCTCATTTAATAGCTTTCTACCTGGAAATGAGGTGTTAATAAGTCAGTGGTTGTGGACTTTAGAGGAAGTGAAGACCCCTAGGACTGAAACCCCAGTCAGCTATCTGAATTTAGGTCAAGGCAGGAAAATGGATGGCTCACAGAAGGAAATTGACCCCAGTCTTCAAACACACACACACACACACACACACACACACACACACACACACACACCTGCCTATCTCATTATAATGTTCACTAAGGTATTTGCAACAAAACTCAATGCTATTCTGACCAAGGGCAAAGCTGTCATCAATAGTTCTGGGTTTGAACTTGGGATAAAATTAGAGGTCGAGAACCTCGTAGCATCAACTCTTGTAGGTCTCTTGGGTACTGCTAACATAGCTAAAGAAATAATCCTCTAAATGCTCACGAGAGGTCCAGAAGGGTTGCCATCCAAAGGGCGTGCAGTGTGGGCTCCACATTGTAGCCACCTGGCTGGTGGGTGGGCCAAAGTTGTTGCTATGCCCTGTGTACCACACACTCAGAAACTGGTCACGCGGTGGCAATTGAGAAAGATGGTCTGTACTGAGTAAAGTGAATGCAAGAAGCGCAGAGTAACTCCTCACCCTCCATCCTAGGTCTGTATCACTCTACTGCCAGAACAAACCTCACGCTGTTAACAGCAAAAGAGATGATCTGAAATAGCCTTTAGTTTTCCTGACCATTGTCACAGTATTGGCAGAAGAAGAAATGAGGGCAAGACACAGGATAGAAAATGACAAGTGAGACAGGGGGTGAGAGGTGTGAGCCTCATCCAGCCAGGGACAAGGAGGGGTGGTGCGAGTGGAAGCCTTTCAGTCTCCAGGAGTGAGGAGGGCCATTTTGAAGGAGTTATTCCAATCCATGCTGGGCCAATTTTCCTCTCTGCCCTCCAGATGCACTCTTCACCCTTCCTCATCCTGCTCTGTGCCAGGGAGGCAGCCTGCCTGGACCACATCCACAGATGCTCGCACATTTCAAAGGGAGGAGGGTATGTCGGGAAACCCTTCTACTCTTCCTATTCTTTGAAAGCTGCTCTCTCTCTTCGTTATTTCAGACCAGGGATGTGGGCACTCTGCTGTTACTATCCCTGGGCTACTGTATTAGCTTTTCTAGTTTTCTGCAAATGACCCATACTTCTGTAAACAATCCCTCTATTACAGTCTTCTCAAAATAACCTATTTGAGTGTGACACTGTTCTCCTAGTAGGATCCTGCTGATATACCCGCTTGCTCAGGTGGTATCTTTTTCCCCTCAGTTTGCAGGCAATGGCTGCTCTTTGAGAAAGGGGAGGAGAGAGAAGACTCTAGTTCTGACATTTGTAAGTCATAGAGTGGGAAGAGGCTGTGCGTGTATGCTTCATCGCTAAGTTGTATCTGACTCCTTGCCACCCTATGGATTTTAGCCCACCAGGCTCCTCTGTCCATGGGATTTCTCAGGTAAGAATACTGCAGTGGGTTGCCATTTCCTTTTCCAGGGGAACTTCCTGACCCAGGGCTTAAACCTTCATCTCCTGCAGGGCAGGCGATTCCTTACCGCTGAACTACCGGGGAAGCCCTGTGGGAAGAGGCCACTTAATGTTAAATACTGGGTGTGCTGGGGGCTTTCTGTGCTATGAGATTCTTCCCCACCGGTGCACACTTGTGCTCAGAGCATCGCTGTCGTGACAGCTGCTACAGCTCTCATCCCCATTCTAGAGCTGGAGAAACACGGCGGAGAGAGCAAACACTTCCCTTAATCACACAGTGTGCTCACTGAGCAGGATGAGACACAAACACAGACTGGTACTAGTGAAAACTGAGGCTCCTTTTTATTTGATTTGCTGCTATTTTCCCCTTAGGAAACTTAAACTGTAGAGATAAACATGGATTTTTTTCCTTTGTGCAAAGGTTCCAGAATGTTCCTCCTCTATTTGGTGGAAAATGGAGCACTGTGGTCCACATGCCAAGGGCAGTGAAATACAGCTCACAGAATCAGTCTGGTTTGTTTTTTCCTTTGGATTATGACCAGGTGGCTGGGAAGGGAATAATTCAGAAACACAGAGAATGCCCTACTGTTCATTCAAAGAATGAAAAAAAAGAACTAGGACAGGAAAAGTTGAGAAAGCAATGATTTATGAGAAGAAAACCACAATTTCTGGTAGTGTAACAGAACCTATTTCCCCTCAGTTCATTAACTCTGCTCTTTGAGCCTATTTAACTACCCCAAAAGTAATTTCATGCAAAAGTTCTGTTTCTATGTTGGCATTTCTAGCATCATCTAAACAAAAGTCTCAGTGAGTTGAGTGGATTTTTCAATTTGCCTGTAGGCACAGCTACCTAAAGAAGTCTTGTTTTTAGAGGAAAGTCATCTCAGACCAGCTGCAAGGAGCCCAGTGAGCAAAGGACAGAGCCCGGAACAGGAAAGCTAGAGGCTTAGGATCCAGAGCCTTGACAATAGAGTTTTCTTATCTTTTCATAGTGGAACCCAGGTTCCTAATAGATCCCAGAATCAGGCAGCAAGAAAACTTCTGATCTCTCACCTATGAATTCCCTCCTTGGTAATCACACTGCCTGCTTCCATCAGAAATACTCCAGGGTGGGCATTAGCTGCCACACGCCTCACAGTGCTATCTGTGTTCTCCAAGTTCATGGCCAGGAGAGAAAAGTGACGCAGATTTAAAGGGAAAGAATGGAGATCCATAGAAATTGGATCCTTGTTAGAGCTTAGGGAAAAATGCCAAAGAAACTGTGTGAGTCAGGACTTCCACCAGAGGATGGAGACCAGGGCCCAGCTGCCACCCACCTGGTTGGGAATGCACAGGGGTTTACTGTGTGAGGCTCAGGGGGCCTCTTCCCCTGGGCTGGCCCCAGGCTCTGGATGTGTGGATGGGCAGGAGAGACATTCCTCTACCTCTAGTATTCTTTCCCCTAATTCTGTTCTCTCTGGACACCCATCTTATGATTTTCTGACATATTGTCCAGTAGAAGTTCATCCACAAGAGTTGAGTCAATGAGCCACTGGGTCAGGTTCTATGAGCAGCTGGGACACTGAGTAAAGAGAACACATCTGCCCAGAATTTGTGACACTCTTCTTTGCTCCTGCTTCCTTAGCCTCCTGAGCCCTCCTCTCTCCCTGGAGAACTGGGGAAGCTCTTCTGACCATGACCTTGAGCTCCGCCCAGAACTTAATTCTGTTGTCCAGTCTGGATAGGGTGGACCTGCAGTCAGGACACCTGGCTCTTACTCTTGACTCTGTCACAACCCAACTGTGCATTTACCTCTAGAACAGTGGTTCTTGACCAGGGAACATTTGGCAATGTCTGGGGATGTATTCGTTTGGAGAGTCCTCTCGGCATCTGAGTGGGCTTCCCTGGTAGCTCAGTGGTAAAGAATCCAGCTGCCAGTGCAGTAGATGCCAGAGATCAGGTTCGACCCCTGGGTTGGGAAGAGCCCCAGTAGAAGGGACCAGCTACCCACTCCAGTATTATTGCTTGGGAAATCCCATGGACAGAGAAGCCCAGAGGGTTATAGTCCATGGGGTTGCAAACAGGTGGACACAGTTGAGCAACTGAGCACGCACACACTCAGCATCTGAAGGGGAGATGTCAGGGATGCTCTAAACACCTCAGAGTGCACCAGGCAGCCTCCTACAATCCAGAATTAGCCAGCCCCCAAGAGGCCTTCCCTGGTGGCTCAGAGGGTAAAGAATCTACCTGCAATGTTGGAGACTCAGGTTCGACCCCTGGGTCGGGAAGACCCATGGCAACCCATTCCAGTATTCTTGCCTGGAGAAGTCCATGGACAGAGGAGTCTGTGGGCTACAGTCCATGGGGTCTGCAAAGAGTCAGACACGACTGAGCACACCAGTGCAATAAATACCATAGTGCTGCTCAGAAGAAAACTTGCTTTAGAGTTCTGCTTTCTCATTTGTAAAATGAGAGGTTTTGATTAGATCATCTAAAAAAAACCACTTTTGGAGACAAAATTCTGCAGTGTAGATGAAGTATTCGGGGAAGTAAATAATCTTACATTAAATTTAGATGTGAATCACCTCATAAATGATGCTGAGAAGTAAAATTAATCCCCTGAAATATATAGGTAGAAATATGGTAGCTCATATCAATAATATAATACGTGAATGTGGCCTGTAGCTAAGGCAGTCCCTTAGGCTATAAAATTGTAAGAAACTGCGCTGTGTCAACAACCTAGCCAACAAGGCATTCATTTAGAGGGCAGGGAAAAAAAAAAAATCCCAAGTTCCAAATCCCAGGCTTCCACTTAGGAGAGTCTGGTGGGAAGTGATACATACAAACTCCTCTTTGTCTAAACAACGTGCCAAACAGAAAAAGGCCAGAGGTGATTCATGTGGAAATGGTTTTTCAGAGGAGTTGCAGTAAAGCACCCCCCTTCCCAAGCCCTAAAGAATGTTAGCTATAAAATCGATGAAACACAGCAGAAAACACCTGAGAAGGCACCAGGGAAAGCTGCCTGATGCCCAGACATTCGAGGTGCAGGTTCAGGGGTGGCCACGACACAGCAGCAATCGGCTCATGCTGGTAGCTCAGGGCGCTTCTCCCATCCGGCTGTCCACACACAAAGGCCAAAGTCACAGGTCCATTTGCAGGGATTCAGAAAAATGTCACTAAATCCCCACAAAGACAGCTGACAGTCAATATAATTACTGGGAGGATGGGGGAGCCAAGGAACAAGGAAAAGTCTTAGGATGGAGAAAAACTCCAGCAACGACAACAATCGACACTCCACATAGAGATGGGCGCCTGGAAACTCCAGGCTTGTTTTCAAGGAAGGTCTGGGTTACCTAGAAACATCTGTCTGGTCTCCTCAGTGATAATCTGTGCTTATGAGTTTCTGAGGCTGGATTTTTTTTTTAAATTTAAATTTATTTATTTTAATTGGAGGCTAATTACTTTACAATATTGTATTGGTTTTGCCATACATCAACATGAATCCGCCACGGGTATACACGTGTTCCCCATCCTGAACCCTCCTCCCACCTCCCTCCCCATACCATCCCTCTGGGTCATCCCGGTGCACCAGCCCCGAGCATCCTGTATCATGCATCGAACCTGGACTGGCGATTCGTTTCTTATATGATATTATACATGTTTCAATGCCATTC
This sequence comes from Bos taurus, assembly GCF_002263795.3. Taxonomy (NCBI): domain Eukaryota; kingdom Metazoa; phylum Chordata; class Mammalia; order Artiodactyla; family Bovidae; genus Bos; species Bos taurus. The sequence continues at coordinate 31,740,806 of NC_037343.1, forward strand.
TCCCAAATCATCCCACCCTCTCCCTCTCCCACAGAGTCCAAAAGACTGTTCTATACATCTGTGTCCCTTTTGCTGTCTCATATACAGGGTTATTGTTACCATCTTTCTAAATTCCATATATATGCGTTAGTATACTGTATTGGTGTTTTTCTTTCTGGCTTACTTCACTCTGTATAATAGGCTCCAGTTTCATCCACCTCATTAGAACTGATTCAAATGTATTCTTTTTAATGGCTGAGTAATACTCCATTGTGTGTATGTACCACAGCTTTCTCATCCATTCGTCTGCTGATGGATATCTAGGTTGTTTCCATGTCCTGGCTATTATAAACAGTGCTGAGATGAACATTGGGGTACACGTGTCTCTTTCAATTCTGGTTTCCTCAGTGTGTATGCCCAGCAGTGGGATTGCTGGATCATAAGGCAGTTCTATTTCCAGTTTTTTAAGGAATCTCCACACTGTTCTCCATAGTGGCTGTACTAGTTTGCATTCCCACCAACAGTGTAAGAGGGTTCCCTTTTCTCCACACCCTCTCCTCATTTATTGCTTGTAGACTTTTGGATTGCAGCCATTCTGACTGGTGTGAAATGGTACCTCATTGTGGTTTTGATTTGCATTTCTCTGATAATGAGTGATGTTGATCATCTTTTCATATGTTTGTTAGCCATCTGTATGTCTTCTTTGGAGAAATGTCTATTTAGTTCTTTGGCTCATTTTTTGATTGGGTCGTTTATTTTTCTGGAATTGAGCTGCAGGAGTTGCTTGTATATTATTGAGATTAGTTGTTTGTCAGTTGCTTCATTTGCTATTATTTTCTCCCATTCTGAAGGCTGTCTTTTCACCTTGCTTATAGTTTCCTTTGTTCTGCGGAAGCTTTTAATTTTAATTAGGTCCCATTTGTTTATTTTTGCTTTTATTTCTTTTTTTAATGTTTTTTTTTTATTGTGGTAAAAGTCACTATAGTATAAAACATACTATTTTCGCTATGTTTAATTTACAGTTCAGCAGCACTAAGTACATTTACATTGTTGTGAAAATCTCGCCATTATTCATCTCTTGAGTTTCTCACTTTATGAAATCAAAACCCCCTCCCACCCCCAAACCCTGGCATCTACCAATGTACTTTCTGACTCTATGAATATGACTATTCTAGGACATCCATGGTGGCTCAAACAGGAAAGAATCTGCTTGCAGTGCAGGAGACCAGGGTTTGATCCCTGGGTTGGGAAGATCCCGTGGAAAAGGGAACGGCAACCCACTCCAGTATTTTTGCCGGGAGAATCCCATGGACAGAGGAGCCTGGAGGGCTATAGTCCATGGGGTCGCACAGAGTTGGACACAACTAAGAGATAAAACCACAGGTACTTCTGAGGGTGAATTATTTTTCAAAAATTGTATTATTTATTTATTTTTGTCTGTGCTGGGTCTTCGTTGCTGGTGCGGGCTTTTTCTCTAGTTGCAGCAAGCCGGGGCTACTCTCTGTGGCGCACAGGCTTCTTGTTCCACTGGTTTCTCTTGTTGTGGAGCATGGGCTCTAGGGCACGTGGGCTTCAGCAGTTGCAGCTCCCAGGCTCTAGAGCTCAGGTTCAATTGTTGTGGTGCATGGGCTTAGTTGCTCTGTGGCATGTGGGATCCTCCCTGACCAGGGATGAAACCCGTGTCTCCTGCATAGGCAGGAGGTTCTTCACCAGGGAATTCTTCACCAGATTCTTGAGGGTGAATTTTTATATTTTATTTTCTAATGTTCCGACTGAAGAAAATGCAGCAAGTCATAGCCAAGTGGACTCTTCACATATCTGAGCCTGAAAAGACTGACTCTGAGAAGGTGAGCACAATCCTGACCCTCCCCACTGCGCGGAGGCGACCAGATGTGCGTGGAGGATGCTCCCTCAGCTCCAGGTCATGAACGGCCCCAGGCAAGACTAAGGAAGCGGCTGAGGCGTGGCAAGAAAGAGTTCAGGCCCTAGACTCTCCTCCACAAAGGGCTCCTTCCTATAATTCAGGGAAAACGTCACACAGAAAGAAAAGTGAGAGAAGAGGTAGTCTCTGTCAACGCCTGTTTTCCTCCTGGGAACATTTATTAAATTATTGTATTGACAGTGCTAATAATGTTATGGATTTTAAATCTTCATTTCCCCGACATCCCTACCCACATGATGGAAGCCCTGTGATATGAACAAAGTCACCCTCTGAGGAGGGAGTTAGAGAAGGCAGCAGTTTGGCGGGTGGGGCAGGTGGGGGGTGGGGGGTGGGGTGGGGGGCGGGTAGCACAGTCACCCACTCCAGGAACCTGACATATCTGGGGCAAAGGCGTGTCAGTGAGGACACTTGCTTTATGTTTGCTTTATACTTTCAAAAAGATACAGGAAAGATAATCTTCCCAGCTATGTGTGTTAGTCTCTCAGTTGTGTCCGACTCTTTGCGACCCCATGGACTGCAGGGCACCAGGCTCCTCTGTCCATGGGATTCTCCAGGCAAGAGTACTGGGGTGGGCTGCCATGCCCTCCTCCAGGGGATCTTCCCAAGCTAGGGATCGAACCTGGGTCTCAGGCAGATTCTTTACTACCAGAGCCACCTGGGAAGCCCATCACCCTTTTAAAGTTGTATTTATTTGGTTGTGCTGGGTCTTAGTTGTGGCATGTGGAATCTAGTTTCCTAACCAGGGATCCAACTTGGGTCCCTGAATTGGGAGCATGGAGTCTTAGCCACTGGACCACCAAAGAAGTCCCATCATGACTCTTTTTTGAAAAGGAGGATGGTGATGTGCAAGAACTAGGGAAAGGCATGTTTGGAGCAACAGCAGCCTCCCTTACCCTCCCCCAACCTTCCCAAGCCTACGGTGCTGGTGTAGACGGTACCTCCCCAGGCCTTTGGCACCAGAGAAACTAAGGCTCGAGAAGTTGATGGCCCTACCACCAAACAAAGAGAGGTAAAAAGTGGGCCACAAAGCAGACTGACCCTCAAAACCTCAGCTGGGAAACCCCAACCCTAAAGCAGGACAGCTGGGAGTGAGCTGCCCAGCCTGCCTGCTACCCCATTGTCCACCCAGGCCCGTGCTCTGATGCTTCAGGGGCATCTCCCCAGCCTCAGCCCCTACTTGTCTGGATACTTACTCAAATTAAATGATCTCTAAGAACTATGGAGGTTTGATGTAAAATTGACCCCAAACCAAAGCATGTCAATTGATTCTTTTTTTTTTTTTAAGTCACTTTTCAATAAGCAAGAACAAACCTCCACATGGGGAGGGATCAGGGAGATATCAAATAACTTGAAAGGGAAACAAGGCTAAAGGATGATACAGAAAGAACTGATTTTAGGGGAAAAGTAAACTTCATTCATTTAAAAAGCATCATGGCCTAGGCAAATACTGGAGCTTTAATGTGAAAAAAAATATTTTAATTTAGATAAAATTTGCATCTAGAAGTCCCACTTATAATCATCTCAGGATGCAGCAGAGCAAAATATCCTTGTGTTTGAAATCTGTGTTCCTGGGATTTCTTCTTCTGTTTTTGCATTTTATTCTGTGTGCATTTCAACTGGGATAGAACGCTTTTATTCCTTCTCATATACTGGGCAAAAAATCAAGAACTCTGTTGATATGTGTTTTATAAGAATTTTATATACAGAATCAAGTGCTCAGAGCAGGAACAGGAAGAATGAGGGTGTGTTTCTCTGTTTCTCTATTAAGCTTTCCAACAGACGGGGCAACAACAAACATATCTGAGCCACTAAAAGGCCTTATAACTTGATTACTTTTCATCAGATAGGCATTTCATAGGATCACAGTAAATAAAAACAAACATGTAATATAGGTATGTGACATGTGTGTTAGTTGCTCAGTTGAATCTGGCTCTTTGTGACCCCATGGACTATAGCCTGCCAGCCTCCTCTGTCCATGAAATTCTCCAGGCAAGAATACTGGAGTGTTCACTCCCTCCTCCAGGGTATTTTATTGACCCAGGGATCAAACCTGGATCACCTGCATTACTGGCAGATTCTTTACTGTCTGAGCCACCAGGGAAGCCCACGTATGTGACATATCTCGAAATAAACGTGAGCAATAGAACGTGAGAATTGGGATGAATGTGAGAAGTAAGGAAGGGTGTTACTAGGATGATTCCTTCTGAGGATAATATTGAATATTTATTGAATATTTATATTTATTGAATATATTGAATATTTTAGTTTTAAATTTTTATTTCTATTTTTTTTGAGATAAAATTCATATAACATAAAATTTTCCATCTTATCCAGGACAAATCAGTGGATTTTTAAAAAAATATATAATTTACAATATTGCACAACCATCATCGCTATCTAATCCCAGAATACTTCTACCGTCCCCAAAGAAACCCTACATCTGTTTACTGTGTGTGTGTGTGTACACTGAGTAGTTACTCAGTCATGTCCGACTTTTTTGTCACCCTTTGGACTGTTGCCCGCCAGGCTGCTTTGTCCGTGGGATTCTACAGGCAAGAATACTGGAGTGGGTTGCCATGCCCTCCTCCAGGGGATCTTCCCCACCCAGGGATGGAGCCTATGTCTTCTGTGTCTCCTTCACTGCAGGCTGATTCTTTACCTGCTGAGCCATCCGGGATTTCTCCTCTTCTAACTCCCTGGCAACCACTAACCCGCATCCTGTTTCTGTGGTTCTGTCTGAGAACGACTCTTCAGAGAGAATTCCCAACAACATCCCCATTTGTCCCAGGGATGGTGACAGGTGCAGGAGAGGCAGGATGGCAGACTGTTTCTGCGCTTTGGGCCAGTGAGAGGGTCCTCTGTGCACTTAGAGATGGCTGAGGTCTCAGCGTATAGGAGCTCATGCCTGAGAACAGAAGTGTGCCCAGCCTCCTTTTCAGGACCTCACCCTCAAAACTGACTCCCTGGTCAGACAGCCCCTCTGTTCCCATGAAAAGCCAGGAGCAAAGCAAGTGATGAAACCCCAGAACCTTGGCACTCTTGGTGTCCAAAAATGTCGTCTATCTCCTTCCGTTTCCAAAAGTGACTCCTGCCGTGGGAGCCACAGCCAGGTGTCTGTGAAAGGCCGATATGCAACATTCCAGGCCGAATGACAAAAAGTAACTAAATCCCACCTGCCCCAGGATGAAGCACTCCTACAGGAAGAGGGCCTGTCTTCTGGAGCAGGGAAGCAGGCCCTTGGCCTTGCAGCCAAGAGATCTCAGCTCTGCGTGCATTTGCCATACTTGTCATACTTAACAGAGAAAAGCTATTCCCTGAGGATGTTGTTCCCACAGAATCCTCCATTGCCAAGGCCAGAAGCACACTCCTCTCATCTCAATCAAGGTAGCGTAAAGAGGGAAGCCAGCCATGCGTATCTGTCATTTGGATGATTAGCCCTTTTGACGGTAGATTCCTCTCTGAGAGACTGGCTTTTACAAGCACCTGATTCTCACCAGGAAATAATTTTCCTGCGTCTATCAAGGGCAGTAAGAATGGGCGTCCTTACAGCGTGAGATCTGGAGGCTCACAATGGAATCCGTGTAAATACACGGGAGACACCCTGGTAACCTCTGACCAAACAGAACACAAGACTTTGAGAGGCAGAGGCCATACTAGAGACTCCATTGTGTACACAGAGAGCATGTCAGAATGATGCCTCTCCTAAGCCCCTGCTTATTTTTCTAAAATCAAGAGAAAGGCTTCATTAATTCCGTTACAGGAAGTGTTTAGAGAGCCCGACAAAAGGAAGTCAAAGCTAATGGACAAGCAACTCTCAAGAAGAGCCGATGAGTACAGAGCAGTGCACGCTGCAAAGCCTCTGACCACTTTCTCACGTGGGGAGGAAGAACACAGATGGCAGGACAGAGAGGCTCTATTCACTGGAAATCGGACTTACCTGCACCTCGATCTACGGATCAAATAACTTCACACATGTTGATCTCTCAGTCAACATGTTTACTTGGAAGCAGTGCAGTGTCCTGGTGTAGACACATGTGGGAGCTGGGAGCAGAAGCCCCTTTAGTCCCAATGCCATCACCTCCCTGGCCTGGTGCATTGCTGATATCAAGCAACACAACTCCTCTAGGACCACAGGTAGGTACAGGGCTTTCCACGTGATGGGCACTTACTAATGTCTTATTAATACCTGAACACATAAACAAGCACAGTTCTTTGTCACTGAGAGACTTACAACCCAACCGGAGAAGGGGGCATGAGGGAAACCAGATAGGATGTAATGCAATTACTTCAAACTATGAAAATGTGAGTAATAAAGCAGGCAGTATTATCATTCTAACTGATATATATTAACATGATAGGTTTTAAAATTTTAGATGTAACTAAGAGGCTAAAAATGACTTGTAATTTTTGTGAAACGTGACCATGAAATTACAAGTATGAACAGGTTGCCTCAATCCCCAGTCTGCAGCAAAATCAGTGAATCCTCATTCTGGGAAAACAAAACATTTCAGTTTGAGCTTTCCCTGACTTTTGTGACCTGACATTTAGTGACTGTGTAACCCTGGGGGAGAAATATAGATTCATGCAACTGTGTGTCTAACATAAACAGAGGTCCATAGACCGGGAAGCCAATACTGAGCACTGCTGTGAGTTAGTATCAAGGCACAAGGGGCACAGCATGTTAGCAAATCTCTGAGAAACATTTCCTACCACAAGCATCCCAGTGCCTCCTTGGCTCTCTGCCTGCAACACATGGGAACTGCCAAGTGAACAAAGGTAGATTCATATTCCCAAGATTCCAAAACTCAGGGAAGGCATCGAGGAGGAGGCAAAACTGGCCTCTGAAAGGGGATGCAAGAAACCAATATAATGGTCCAGGCATGGCGTGATGATAGCCTTAAAGGGGGACAGTGGATGTGAAGAGAAAGCATCAGGTGCAGATAACATTACATGGGGAAATTTAGCAGAATTTGGTGATGGGTCATATGTAGAAGAAACAAAAATGATGCTGAAGTTTCAAACCTGTGTGGAATTACCACTTGACATCCTTTCATTCTAATTTTCTCATCTATAAAGTGGAAATTAAAACCATCTGTCTGGGGACTTCTCTGGTGGTCCAGGGGTTAGCAGTCCACTTCGCCAATGAAGGAGATACAGGTTCAATCCCAGGTCCAGAAAAGTCCCACATGCCACAGAGCGACTAAGCCTGTGCACCGCAACTACTGAGTCTGTGCTCTTTAGAGTCTGCAAGCAGTAACTACCGAAGCTCTCATGTCCTAGAGCCTGTGCTCTATAAGAGAAACTACCACGATGAGAAGCCCACTTGCTGAAATGCAGAGTAGCCCCCAAATAAAGTCCGTACACAGTAACCAAGACCCAGAACAGCCAAAAAATAAACAATAAAAAATAATAATATTTAAGAGAAAAAAAGAAGTGATTAAAAAAACAAACACACACATCTGTCCCTATTTAACTCCTAACTTTGCCTCAAGGGAAAGATAGTTGATCATTAGAACTGACCCATGGAAAAGACCTTGATGCTGGGAAAGATTGAAGGCAGGAGGAGAAGGGGACAACAGAGGATAAGATGGTTGGATGGCATCACCGACTCGATGGACATGAGTTTGACCAAGCTCCAGGAGTTGGTAAGGGACAGGGAAACCTGGTGTGCTGCGGTCCACAGGGTCGCAAAGAGTTGAACATGACTGATCAACTGAATTGAACTGAAAAAGTGCTCAGGAAAAGATAAAAAGAACTCTTGACCATGCAAGAAGCCCCTAGCTGGATTCTTCATTTTGTCTGAGGCAAAGTTTCCCTAAGGCCCAGTGGGATACTTTTGAGGGCTTCCCCAGTGGCTCAGCGATAAAGAATCTGCCTGCAATGTAGGAGACACAGGAGACACGGATTCGATTCCTGGTTCTGGAAGATCCCTTGGAGGACAGAGAATGGCAACCCAGTCCAGTATTCTTGCCTGGAGAATCCCATGCACAGGAGAGCCTGGAGGGCTACAGTCCATAGGGTTGCAAAGACTCAGACACAACTGAAATGACTGAGCGTTCACACATGGGATACTTTGGGAAGAGAGTCGATATAAAGCAGAGTGAATAATATACAGAAAAAGAACAAGAACTTAAGTGGTTATTTCCTTAATCCTCTAGGACCAAAAACCAGACTCAATTCCCAGTGATAAAGCGCCACACCTTCCCTGATAGCCTAACACAACATTTATTCACTGATTATAAGGAATATTCTTCACACCCAACCAAACTCTCATAATGCCCTTTAAACCTATTTCTCATCTTAGCCCAGTGAGCATGAAGCAAAACCAATCATCTTCCTCATTTTAAACCTGGTAATAACATCTAACTTCCTCTGGCTCAGAGTAGGAAAATCACAGAACCTTATCTTCAGTTTTAAAATCCTTAGAACTGGCTTGTGGACACAGAGGAGGAAGGAGAGGGCGGGCCGAATTGAGAGTAGCACTAATATATATACACTGCTGCTACTAAGTCGCTTCAGTCGTGTCCGACTCTGTGCGACCCCATAGACGGCAGCCCACCAGGCTCCCCCGTCCCTGGGATTCTCCAGGGAAAAACATTGGAGTGGGTTGCCATTTCCTTCTCCAATAAATGAAAGTGAAAAGTGAAGTCACTCAGTCATGTCCAACTCTTAGCAACCCCATGGACTGCAGCCTACCAGGCTCCTCCGTCCATGGGATTTTCCAGGCAAGAGTACTGGAGTGGGGTGCCATTGCCTTCTCCATATATACACTATCATGTGTAAATAGATAGCAAATGGGAAGCTGCTGTGTAGCAGAGGAAGCTTGGCCCTGTGCTCTGTGATGACCTAGTGGGGTGGGATGTGGTGTGGGAGGCTCAAAAGAAGGGGATACAGGTATACATATAGCTGATTCACTTCATTGTACAGCAGAAACTAACACAATACTGTAAAGTAATTATATTCCAATAAACAAAAAAATCATTTCTCTTATACTGGCTCAATCGAAAAGCACAGCTTGGATAAAGCACAACGAATCTTAAAGCCTCAGAGACCATGAAACTCTTTTCCCCACATCCATGCTGTGACACTGAGTGATGAGTCAAAACCTACAACTGAAAACACAAAATGAATGAGTTCTCCATGCCTTCAGTTTCTTTTAAGAACTTTTTTTTAGGAACCCCCAGGAGACCGTGTGACCCCAGGGCCAGAGTGTGATGATGCTGGTCCACACCTGCAGCGAGTCAGTAAACGCTCCCTCTAGCTCCCTGTTCCCTTTCATGCCATTGCACACAGCAAGGGAAATGCCTACAACCATGCGATGTTTCACATGCCTTCAAGCCTTTCAAACAAGACTTTGAGAGCCCTTTTCCCCTTTGAATTCTTAACCCGAGACTGGTAATTTAGATGAAAACTCGAACAGAGAATGACAACAGAGAACAGAGACAGCATCGTGCTCCCACACAACCTCATCCTGCTTGCACTCTTAGTATTTAAAGGAGAGTTTGGTCCTGAGATCCGGCTACCTAACAGCCCCAAATTCTGCAGAGCTCAGCTAGTGAGAACCATTCAGCAAATCGGCCATTTTTTTTCAGAGTTTGTCATGGTGGACCACTGAATGATCAGTGTGGTTTGGTTTGAAGAATGTAAGAGAGCCCTCCCATCCCAAACTTGTATTCTTGCTACCAGTCATCCCTGTACGCCCTGGAGGTCACAATAAAATGCAACATCTGGTTGGGGGTGGGAGAGTCCCTTCGAGCCAGCATCTCTCTCCCACCAGACCTACTCAGCAGATCCTGAGGAGGGCAAGGAAGAAGCGAGCTCTGGGTGGGAACGGAACTGGAGAAGGCAAGTCTGCCTCTCCACCATTGGGAAGGCAGGACTCCAGGGCACAGGCCCGTGCACCGCTGGACACTGAAAGGGTGGCCAAATAAGAACACCTGAAACAGCTCCTGAAAAGCCAAAAGCAGTCACTTCTAAAGAGAAGCCCATGTAAGGAAAGCTCTTCCAGGATGGAATAAATCAGGAGCAGGAAGCGCGCTGCCATGCTGCCGTCTACCCAGCAGCATCTGGGATATCTCCGGGGAAATAGTAATTGCAGGTCTTTATGGGTCTGCTTATTTCTACAGTCTGGTCCACAGAGACAGTAAACGCTGACTGTGTCTGAAGACAGGAGGCACCTGATCAATCATCATTTGCTATTTCTGACCCTGTGCTCTGGCTGGGGGGGCAGGGCTATGCGCTCTGAGGACAAGGAATATGGAGGGGGGGACGGGCACAGCACAGCCACGTTAGCTTTGACCTTGTGCTCTTGGCTCAAGTGTGGCCACAGAAGCAAGTTTTAGACAGCAGTATGTTGCACTTGAAAGCTTCCGCTTTGTGGGGAAGAGAAAGAATCATTACTCTTGCCCTTAATTTTTTTTTTCCTTTTTTTTTGTTTACATCTTAGCACAAGCAATTGTATTTATTTGTTTGGTAGTCATTCATTCATTCATTCACTCACTTATATTCTATCTTATTTCAGAAAATATTTTGTACAGGGTGCACAATTGTCATCTAACATGCCTTTAACCTCCAGGACCCTGAAGGAATGCAAGTTGATGGGCAGAACGCGGGGCTCTTAGGGTGGAGGAGCTACCTGGAAGCGGGGGGTCGGGAGCAAGTGGGGTAAAGCTGAATTGAAAAGAGGCTCCACAGCCAACTTACATGTTTCATGCGTCATGTGAAAAGGGCTCGATAACTTCCTGTGGGCACTGCAAAAATAACCTGCAAGAACTAACACCGAGCATCTTTAAAGCAGGGCCATAGAGGCAAAGAAAATTACCTCCTTTGTCTACGTAGATCTGTTTCAGAGGTGCAAGACTGTTGGCAGAACTGATGTCATGCCCTTAATGTTTCACCTGAGCAAAAACCTTAATGGATAAGGAACACTGTGGGACTTTCCTGGTGGTGCAGTGGTAAAGAATCCGCTGGCCAGTACAAGGGAGATGGGTTTGATCCCCGGTCAGGGAAGATTCCACATGTTGTGGGGTAACTAAACCCATGCACCACAGCTACTGAGTCTGTGCTCTGGAGCCTGTGAGCTGAGACTACTGAGCCCATGTGCCTAGAGCCTGTGCTCCAAACAAGAGAAACCACCACAGTGAGGAGCCTGCGCACTACAATGGAGAATAGCCCCCACTCACCACAGCTAGAGAAAACCCATGAGCAACAGCGAAGACCCAGAGCAGCCAAATAACTAAAAAAAAAAAAAAAATCTTAAAGAAGGAACACCGTGCAAATGGCTTGCCGAGGTCTGTCATTCTCCACAGCCTTCACAGTGATGTCTGAATTAGTATAGTATTTCACCACAGTGAACTCCAAAAACTGTTGGCATTCAAATTTTGTTCTTTATAATGTTATTTTGGAAAGGAGATCATTTCCTGGAGTCTGTGACCTGTGCCCCAATGGGAGGGGACCTATGTGTATCTTGAGGTCTGGGTTTTGTTGAAAAAGCCTTGTGGATGTCTCATCTAAAGACGCACAGTTGAAGTGGGCCTTTTCCTATCTTTCTGAGTCTTGCAGACAAGACTTAATCCCATGCTTTCAAAATGCTGTCTGCTGCTCACATTTAAAAGGGCCGGGGAGTGCGGAGAGGGGTCATCCCTGGTGGCTCAGTGGTAAAGAATCTGCCTGCCAATGCAGGAGACATGGGTCAATCCCTGGTCCAGGAAGATCCCACGTGCAGAGGAGCAACTAAGCCTGAGTACCACAACTATTGAGCCTGTGCTCTAGAGCCCAGGAGCCACAACTATTGAGCCTGTGTTCCAGAGCCCAGGAACTGAAACTCCTGAAGCTTGCACACCCTAGAACCCATGCTCTGCACCAAGAGAAGCCACCTCAGTGAGAAGCCCGTGCACCATAACTAGAGAGCAGCCCCTGCTCAGCGCAACTAGAGGAAACCAGTGCAGCAACAAAGACTCTGCACAGCTAATCAATCAATAACATTTAAGGAAAAAAAGGAAAAGGGAAGCAACTCCAGCACTGTGCTGGGAGGAGGAAATGCAATGGTGACCAGCCTCTGCCCTGGAGGAGGTCTCAGCATAGAAGAAGAAAGAGAGGCAGAAAGCAGTCCCAGCAGAGACAGGAGGGAAGTGCAAGCCCACTGCCTGGGGATGAGGGGTGGAGGGGATGAGCAGTTCGTGTGACCGAGGATGGGGGGAAGCTCACTCAAGCAGAAAGAAGAGGTACAAAGACTCCAGGACACAAACACGTCCCTCAGTGGACACTGAGGCTTCAGTGTGGCTGCTGCGCAGGTGGTGGCATTTGGGAATAGCAGCGAAGGCAGGAGTCTGACCCATCTATTGGGATTGGATTGTGCAGAGCCTCGCGTGACTTGCTCAAATGTTTAACATAGTCCAGTGTAATTATGATGCTGGAGAAGTGTCAGGAAGCACTTAACAGGAGGCTTCCTGTGTGCTGTCAGGAATTCTCTGTTCCTTATTAATTCCTGAATACTCAGGAATTAAGAGGAGAGGCAAGCCTCTCCTGGGGGCTGAGGAATCCAGGCATTTCCTTCATTAGTTTTTCTATACAGTGATAAGTACCCTCTTCCTTCTTATGAACCATATGGTAAAAGTGATTATTTTACAACCCTCTCTCTTTCATATGGATGACCTCATGTTTCCTTGATAACTTGTAAGTTTTGATTTTATCTCTGCTGAAAATAGCTGCCTTGTAAGACAGTATAAATACTCACACAATGTTGAATAAAACACCTCTGCTCCATCAGAGATCTGGTCCCCATGTCTTTCTTTCTCTTTCTTTCTTTCTCTCTCTCTCTCTCTCTCTCTCTTTTTCAGGCTGATTCCCTGGAGTACAGAGGCTCTCTGAGTTCACTTTCCTGCCCGGGCTTCTAAGACCCTCTCCAGAAGGCGCTCTGTGCCTTAACCCCATCGAGAGGGTGCCTGAGGCCTCCATGAACAGAGCAAGCCCCATGCAGGGGGTTTATTGGCTTTCTGTGTAAACCAAGGAATATCAGCCTCTTTCTCTCTCCTTTACTTTCTTATCAGTCAACTCCAAACCACCAGGTTCCAGTCCATTAAAGGACCTCAACAGAGAAGACTCTTCTTTGAGAGTCCCTTGGACAGCAAGGAGATCAAACCAGTCAATCCTTAAGGAAATAAAGCCTGAATATTGACTGGAAGAACTGATGCTGAAACTCCAATACAACAACAACAAAGTGTAATTAAGTTTAATGATCACACTTGGAGTTCAGATACATAATTCTGCTGTTGGGGGACACATTAAAGAAGGGGCAGAAACGGAAGGATGCACTGACCAGGAGAGAAAGCAGGAACCTGTGGGAAGGTCCTGGGAAGAATGCTGGAGGGTGAGAAGGAGTAAGGACAGGTTCAACTTTGCACGTTGGGGTGGAAGTGGCAGGATCTTTGGAAAAAGTGGCATTTGACTCAAAGCATTTGAATTTTGTTGATTTCCGCTTTTAATAGGCTCTTTTCAGAATCCATTGCTTATAAGCTCACATTCATTCCCTGAACACACAAGCACTAAGCACCAGCTCCTGTGCTGGGAGGAGGGAAGGCAGCAGATGCCAAGATGGCCAAAGCGATGATTTTCTCAATTCTCACAAGGAATTTGCTGTTGGACGGGGAAGTTTGACCAATAAGGCAACATAACTAACTGGATAAGTGTACACACAAGGAGCACAGACAGGGAAAATGCTCCTCTTGCTTCACTACTTTCCACGTTTGTGGGAATTCTTTTCCTGCAAAACTGATGGGCTGGGGCCCCTGTCACTGACCACTGGTCTAGCAGTCAGTCCTCTGTGCTCTCATACCATGACCTGGCCTCAACCTCTGGCCAGGAACCAAAGCTCTACTTCAAGCCACTGCAGGCCGAGGCCACCCCAGCTCATTCCTATTGTAAGGGTAAAACCTAAAAATTGCCATTTTTTTTGCCACCAGGTTATGCTTTTCAAAAAGTCTGTCATACTAAGTGCAAAAGGTTAAAGTCACAAACCAAGTTACCCTCTCACATCTCATCCTCTCTGTAGGATCCCTGACACCCCACCCTCGACCCTTGCCTCCTCAACTCCTCCGCCCTGCCTCACCTCTGGGCTTTGTTCTTAAAGGTGGCCACTCACACGGCTGGAAGGTGGATTCATGGCCAACTGCGGCAGAGAGAACTAAGTTGTCCATGGGATGCGGTCCCTCAGGTTGCCCCATGAGCCTCCAGGTGTGCAGCAGTGACCACACTGGCCCCAGGAGAAACAGCCGGAGGGGTGCTGTGAAGCACGGGCCACACACAAGGATGAGGCTGCAGAGCTGGACAAGTCTCCACATCCCCACTAAATCCCTCCATGACTAGGAAACCTTGGTTTCTGCCTCACTTGTAAAATGCTCTGTAGGTCTGTTGAGAGGGTCTGGTGGGCTGACGAAACGCTGTGTGTGCAGTAGTTGGTAAGATGCACACTGATATGCTGCTGATCCTAATTACACCATCACAGGCAGCAGGAGCTGCAAGCAGAGCCAGCAGGAGCTAAGACTGGAGCCAGAGTTGACCTGCTTGACCCCAGGCATGTGACTCTCTGTGCCTGTTGCTCATCAGTAAAATAGATTCTTTAAATTAGCTAATGCATGTAAGTATATGATGTACGTAAATCATACATGTCTAACATGAGCTAACATGTGTGTTAGGTACTGAAACTTTGAGTCCCTCAGAATTCATACGTTGAAACTTAACCCCCAGTGTGACGGTGTTTGGAGGTACAGCCTTTGTGAGGTGTTTAGGTCGTGAGGATGGCGGCCCTCATAAGTGGGATTAGTGCCCTTACAAAAGAGGCTCCAGAGAGCTCCCTAATGCTTTCTACCATGTTAGGACATAGCGAGGAGATGGTCATCTATGCACCTGGAAGCAGGCTCTCACCAGACACCAGATCTGCCAGCATCTTCATCAGCGAACTGTGAGAAGCCAACATTACTTAAGCCATGCAGGCTATGGCATTCTGTTATGGCAGCCCCAATGGACTAAGACAGCATGTAAGTGTACTATGTATACAAATGAGTTAGTGTATGTACTATGTACCTAAACGAGTTAGTACATGTAAGTGTACTGTGTGTATCATGTATGTAAATGAGCTAATGTTTGCAAAACACTGAGAACAGTACTCAGCACTTAGCACCATGTAAGGATTAGCTAAATTATTATTACATTGGAGATGAGAATGCTACTCCCTTTTTAGCTGGGATTCAAAAACCGATGCTGAGTCAGAATCCCAGAGAATGGGTCAAGTAGTTCTCCCCACAGTGCACACACCCGCCCCTTAGTTATCGATGTGAAAGCATTTCACTCACTTGGTTTGCCTGTGCACATGACCCTGCCTTTCTCATTCCAGGTCTGCTCTTCTCCCCCGAAGGGGAGCGTTCCACACGCCACATGGCTTCTTTCTGTATCTGCAGCCGCTCAGGCTGTTCCCCACATGTCCACCTCCTCCTCCACCACGCCCGCACTGTCAGCCTGTGCCTACATCATTGCTGTTTCATTATTAACAGGCCAAGATCAAGCTGGAAATAGCTCTGTGCTGTTGGGTTTCAGCACTGCCTCCTGTCTTCCTGATGCCCCTCATGGTAAACAGCTGCCATGAGCTAGAACGATTCCCAGCACTGGGTACTGGGTGACCAGCCTCTGGGGGCAGCACTTGCCCGCCCCGCCAACCAAGGTGCTTTGGTTTCCCCTAAAGGGACTGGGGCCACCATACATCACATCTGTGCAGGCTGCTATGAACCAGACTTCCCATGGGACCAGAAGCTACAGCCTGATCATTCCTGGGCCAGGCTTCCCTTGGGGGCTGTGATTCTGAAGGTGAGACCCTGAAGTCCAGAATCTGTCCTCTCCAGAGCACAGAGGAGTCTGGGGGAGGTTGCCTGGGTGGAGACCTGGTCTGTCTGTCACCACCGTCTAAAGAAAGCTCTGAAGGGATGGGGAGTGCTTGGTGGTGAGAGGGAGCTGGCAGCTGGAGGGAAGGACGGCTCCAGGGGAGGCAGCACACCTGGCCGCGGGCGTAACAACCTGAGATTCCCAGTCAGACCTCCTCGGGTGGGGCGGGGCTGCCAGCTCGTCAGGTCTGCACTTCTCTGTTCCCAGAAACCTATGGGGTCCCCAAGAACCCCCATGAAGTCAAGTGAGATGCTTAAAACCTCTGTGCTCTGTGAAAGCAATCCCAAATCCAAATTCCCTCTTTGTTCTTCTAATAGAATTAGGGACAGAATATAATAAGAGGATTAATATCCAGTGATTTGTTTTAAAACAAATATCATGGCAGAGTTAAAATGAAGTAATAGCATAAGCTACATTTTTATTTCATAGAAAAGAAATAAAATAGTGAGTCTCCAGGCCCAGCATCACATGTGTAGTGCAACAAGTCTCTCCTGCCTTAGCAGAAGGAAAGCTCTTTAATGGGTGTTAATGTGTCTTCAAATGAATAAACACCAAAAAAAAAAAAAAAAAAAACCAGAAAAGAAAAGGATGAATAAGATACACCCATTGCTTCCACATTCACGGTCTGCATGGAGCCACATGCGCAGTGCATGGAGGTGCGACAAAGGGGAGGGGCTGCAGATGGCAGGTAACGCAGGAGGGAGCTGGGCCTGGAGGGAAGAATGGCTTTTTCCAGGCCAACAAATGATGGGGAGACAAGCATCCCTGGCAGAGAGGAGGGCAGGTGAACAGACAGGGAGGCACTGCAAAGGGGCCTGGCATGTCGGTAACATATTAATATAATGTGGCATGAAACCTGCAGCCAAAATGTTGAAAATATTAATTGAAAAGAACAGACTTACTCAAGAGCAAGTCAAAAACCCTCATTACTTGCTGTCCATTTGGTAGTAAAAGCAGATTTCCTTAAATTTCAATTTAAGTAATATGAGCCAGCACACACAAAGGCTTTAAGAAAATACATAATAGATCCCAGTACGTGTAGCAGAATGATGAGTTGTTTCTCTTATATAATCTGACAAGAATTCTGCCTCGACTCCTGTCAAAGATTTGAGAGCATCCTATGTAACACGACATCATCGCCTAGACACAAAATGCAACAACTAACCCTCTCCCCTGTCACCTCTTCCTGAGCCTGGGTAAGTGAGACCCTGGAACTGAGGTCTTCTGAGTGACAATGTCAGGCATTTTGCCTTGCAAATAAACGCACCCTTCACAAGTTGTTATGTTGCTGTGCAAGTAAATGGTGACCGAAATCGTTCAACCTGAACGCTCTGAGAGGGCAGGCAGGACAGTGACATGGTGGGCACCCTGTCCCCGCAGCTCTCTGCTTTCTGATCCTCAGTGAATGAATGTTTATCCAGCACCTATGTGTGCAGGGAGCGCCAGGCATGGGCACAGTCAGATGAAGTTCCTGCCTTCAGAGATTCCAGGGAGGGGAAGTGGGCCAAACCCAACACAGCAAAATAAACACTGAATTGGGGGCCCGCAGGGCTGCTGTGAGGACAGCATGAGGCTTGGAGGCCCAAGGGAAACTTCTAGGAGAGAATAGCACCCAAATTCAATCCCAAACAAGAAAGATGAAGAGTCAAGGAGGAAAATGCAGGAGCATGGCTGAAGTCCTGGAAGCAAGAGGAAGGTTCCTCCTCACAGTGCTGAAAACTGTTCCTTGGGTTCAAGGGGCCAATGGGGGAAGGTGGGGCCGGAGAACAGGAGCAATCTCTGGCAGCCCCCAGCTGCATATTTTGGATTTTCAGTTGAGGGCAAGGGTCAACTCGAAAGGGAAGCCATGTGATCAGCTGGACAGGAGTGGGGTGAAGAATTTGGACAGCTGCTGGCACAATCCACGCTCAGTCCCCCTGCTGGTCTGGGACCCATTCTTGTTCTTCACAAGAGGAGTCTAACAAGTTGCAGGTGATCACCTGCTGGCCCTGCATCTAGGCGGTTGGTCCTCCACCTTTTCTCTAAGCTCTCTTGCATAGGCATGCTACTCTTCCTTAGAAACTGCTAAATGAGTAATCCCTAAATGAATTCCCAAAGAAACCCTTATTTCAATAGCTCAGTAAATACTGATTAGGTTGCATTTGAATTTGAGGCCCATCATCCCCTGTATTAGTCTTTTTTCCTAAAGCCTCACTAAAGGGATTCCTGCGAATCCCGAGGATAGCTTTCCTTTGTCTGTTCAGCCTTTCTGGGGGCAGCATCGTCTCCTCCTTGGACATGTTCTCCTCACTCCAACCCTGATGTTCTGATGGGAACAGACACTTATTTACATCCCACACCCAATCGGGGCCAACCCCAGCCCTTCTCTGGAATTTTCAGGGCAAGAGAGGAGTCTGTGGGGCCTGCTAGTGGAAGCTGTAAGATAGACTTCAGAGCTGTCAGCAGGTATGTGAGGGCAAAGGCTGGTCTGAACTGAAGACTGAAGCCAAAATGTGGAGAAAGCACAGCTAAGAGGCAGAGAGAGAAACAAAGTCCTGGAGCCTCAGTGAACCCTGCCCCAGGCCTCCCTGACTTTCCCTGCTCTGGGTCCACCAACACCAACATCCCTCCAGTCATTTCCCGCTTCTGACAGCTTAAAACTAAAAAGTTTCAGGTGTTAGTCAGAAAAGTTTCTGACAGTTGTTTGAAACTAAAAAGACTTCTAATTAAGACAAACCCCTCTCATTCTCCTTTAGGTCCCTCTGCTCATCTCCACTCCAGACTGTACCACCTTCAACTACACTTATTTATCAAGATAACTTCAGAATCACACTGACCACTGAAATCAGTCTCATATCCTAACAGGAGCATCTCACAGGAAACCAGGTAACACGGAAAGTTTGAAAGGTAGGAAGTGTCTGCCTCCGTGATAACAGAAGGAGAATGTAGAGGGGGTGGAGGAGCATAACCCCCAAGGGTAGACGGCTTTCTATACAACCTTAAAAGAAAAGCCCCTTGCTTCAGCCCACCTCAAAGACAACAACTTCCTTATCACATACGTTCAGGGGAATTCTATCTCTCAGTACAGGACATGTGAGTTCTCTTAAGAGAGAGTCTGCAGGAACACAGATGCTCTGCAGGCCGCCATGATTCATTCATATGAACTAATTGCAGGGGAATTATGGGTAGTACATCAAAGTGTTAAAAACGAAACAGAAGTATTGATACATCATCCCTTGCCTGCTGCACTATCAGCTGTCATCACAATGTAATCTGAATACTTTAGGAATATGATAGTGTGCTCAGTAAAAAAGGAAAGAGGGAGAAAACTCACCAGGAAGCCAATTATCTTGCACAAATTTCAGCTTTATCTGCCGTGATAAGCCAGAGTGATGACAACAATAATAGGTATTTTTAGTTTGAGTTGTCTACCTAAAGAATGATTTTTAACTCTTTTGAATAGCAATTTTTAGAACTCTTAAGGACAGAGAGCATTCTGAACTCATCTGTGTATTCCCAAAGTTACTAGCACATAGCAAGTACATCACACATGTCTTATGAACCAATCAATGCACAGACACATGCATGGATGGATGAGGGATAAATGAATGAGGGATGGAGTAGGCAAAAGCAGGAAAAATAATCACCAAATGACTGTTATACTCTTTACTTTAATGTCATTCAATTCAGGGAGCTCTATCTGCCTGGCATATGGCTAAACATTTGTGGGGATATGAAGGCGGTATAAACCAAGACCCCACTCTCACAGACTAAACACTCAGCGGAGGAGATAAATTATACCCATAAGTCAATGAGAGCAACATAAAACAGTAAATGGTTAATGTGCAGAATCTTTGCTTAGGGGTAGGACAAGGTGCAAAACACCAGAGAAACCAGATTTGGGGAATAGATACGGGATGTTGACAAAAGGAGGCGCTTAGCCAGATTAGGAAGAGGGGGTGAGTGTGGACAGGGGGATAGAGTGATCCATCATGAGAGAAAATTAAGAGCAGAAGCCAGCCATGGAGGGCAAGCAAAAGGGGTTCCGGGAGCACTGCTTCTCCACTGTCTCCATAGACCACAGCTCAATAAATCCTCACAACATACCTCCTGAAACAAGAGTTGACATTCAAACATCCCTATTGTCACTGAGCTGGTGTTCCAGACAGAGAATTTTAATGGGACTGAATTGTCCACTTGGTTGACTACAGTCTAGGATGGGATCCACTGTTAGGTCAGCTCCAGGTCCCACCCAGCTCTGATTCAGAGTTGTCACTATTCTGGGCTAGAGTACAAGGGCCTTTTCTCTCATGGAATTTAGGACACTTGGTGGGTTTGTTTTCGCCTTTAAAAAATCATTTTGAATCTTCGTTTACTTTCTTTTTTTAAGCACAGTATTTTAAAAAATATTTGTGTGGCTGCATTAGGTCTCAGTTGCGACACGCAGGCCCAGTTGCATGTGGGATCTTAGTTCCCTAACTAGGGATCCAACCTGTATCCCCTGCATTTCACTTAACCACTGGACCACCAGGGAAGTCCCTGAAGATTAATTTACTTCTACTCCTGCATGGAAACAGGAGCCACACAGGCAACTCAGACCATTAGAGCTTTTAATACAGGTGATAAAACACCACAGGGACAGTAACAGAGCTCTTTAAGATGATGAGGGGAGAGGAGAGCAGCGGGAAGCTGGCAGCAGAGGAGGGAGACCAAGCCCCTGCCTCGCCCCCCGTGTTCACTACCCTGCAAATGCAGCTGCAACACGAGAGCCAGGGACATTTGCTTACTGCGCCCTTCTGGAAGCCAAATGCCTACATGTGAAGGGTGCAGAGAGATGGCGTCACGTAGCCGTCCAGAGAACAAGTCCCAGAACTGGGGCTCCTGTATATCCCAGTTCCACCGCGACCAGGCAACATGACCTTGGGCAGCTTTCTCACACCTGTTTCAGCTTCTCTGGATGTAAAATGGGGGTGATTATATCAGATCCTTCCAACAGACTTGTAATGAGGATTTAACAAGTTAATACATGTGAAACTCTCAGAACAGTGTTCCAGTGGCACGAAGAAACGGCCAATATATGTTGCAAGATCAAGAAATAAATACTGAAAACAAAGCTGGAGAGTGTTCCCATCCACTCTGAAAAGCTGTGACACCTCTGGGACGTCTCTTACCTTCTCTGAACTTCATCTATCAGCAGGGCCTAACACAGCCCCCTCTCCCACACTGCCCACTTCCCAGAGCTGTATGAAAGATCAAGGGAGATGATATGGATGAAAGGACGTGTGAGCCATAAGTCTCACACAGATCATCAATGCATAACTGAGACCCAGGTCATGATTCCCATCATCCTTTCATTTACCTCCTGTGATAGCTAATTCTGTATGTCAATTTGGCTGAACCACAGTACCCAGATATTTATGTGGTCAAGCATTATATTAGATGTTTCTTGGAAGGTATTTTTAGATGAGATTGACATTTAAGTCAGCAGGCTTGGAGAAAAGCAGATTACCCTCCATAACATGAATGGACCTCATCCAAACAGTTGAAGGTCTTAATAGGAAAAAACTAACCTCCATGGAAGAAAACAGAATTCTGCTAGCAGAGTCTCCCCTGGGTTTCCAACCTGCCAGCCTTCCCATACATTTTGGACTTTCCAGCTTCCATGATTGTCTGTGTTCTCCTATCCCTTCTTCTGCACGCGCACGCACGCACGCACGCACACACACACACACATCCTGTTAGTTCTTCTCTAGAAAGATCTGAATGATACACCTACGATTTACTGAGCACATATGTAGGATTCAAAAGGCGGCAAAAGAGACGTGGCCCTGCCCTCAGGAAGCTTACAGCCAATAGAGAGAACCATTCAACACGGAATTAAGGAGATCAGTTATCTATAGGGTAACGAATGCAATGAAGGGAAACTTGGGGTGCTATGAAAGCACCCTAATGGGGCACCTAAGCAGGGAAATCTTCCTCAAGGAAGTGGCATTCCTGCTTGGAAGGAACCAGCCAAGCAGAAGTTGAGCAGAGAACAGCAGAACCTCCAGACAAGAGCAAGTATTCCAGGCTGGATGCCATTTTTGCCCACGCTTTGGCCACTTGTACTGGGAACCAGAGTGGATAGCCTGATTTCAGCACAGTGTAGCTGGTGGTAGCCTGATTGGTGTTTTCTTAATCCTGGAGTCCTTTGGGGCCCCTGTAGGGTGCTAATTTTTACCACATTCTATAGAATACGGGATGAAGTAGCTGAAGGTAGATTAACAATCCCTGTTCTCTGACCTCCCCATTTCCTATGATTTTTAGCTTTCCACTGCTTTATATGGGACTTCCCTGGTGGCTCAATGGTAAATAACCTGCCTGCCAATGCAGGACACTTGGGTTTGATCCCTGGGTCAGGAAGATCCCCTGGAGAAGGATGGCAACCCACTCCAGTATTCTTGCCTGGAGAATCCCAGGGATGGGGGAGCCTAGTGGGCTGCCGTCTGTGCGGTTGCACAGAGTCGGACACGACTGAAGCGACTTAGCAGCAGCAGCAGCAGCAGCACTGACAAACAAAAACAACTGCTTTACTTGACAACACGGTGCAGGCAGTATTTTATTGATCAGGTTTTTAAAACTGTACCCTTCACTGAAAACCCTCTGATACAAATATGGTGAAATGCTTTTCTCAGAATAGTCAAATCACAGAATAGATCAGGTTCACAATGGCAGGGTTAACTGTCCCTCAGCTCATTTATGGGGTAAGACATTCCCAAAGGCCCTTTGTCCTCCTTCCCAAATTCAAGGGGTGGGATGGGGTGGGGCAGGTGGCTGCTGAAGAAAAAAAAGCCCAAAAGATTCCACAGAAGGAATGGCTACCCACTCCAGTATTCTTGCCTGGAGAATCCCAAGGACGGAGAAGCCTGGCGGGTTACAGTCCATAGCATCACAAAGAGTAGGACATGACTGAGCGACGAACACTTTCACTTTCAACCTCTCTGGCCTTACTGTTTGAGGGTCAGAAAGAGCCAGGAGCAGACTGCTTAATGATGATGGTTGTAGGTTAGGAATTTGCTAACTGATTCCACACTGCCTGGTCCCATGATCCCCCCACGTGCCACAACACACATAAGCCTCCAGAGAGCCATGCCTGGCCCCCAGCAGCTTCTCCACCTGTACCCGCTGAACCAAACTCACTACATGGTCTCAATCCTCTGCCTTTTGCCCAAGCTGGCCTGAGCTGCTCCAGCCCAACAGCGATGCTGTAAGTTGTCAGATACAGACAAGGGTCATAAACACAGTGTAGGTGGTGCTGCTCTGGGGGTGGGCAGGGGACCAGGGATTAAGTTGGGCTATCTGGGAACAGCGATGGAGCAGGCAAGAGTGCTCTTACCCTTGGCAGGCATACTGTTGTGAGTTCACACTCCGGAACGTGCAGAACTGAACCTACAAACCTAAGAAGCTAGCACTGGAAACAAAATGATTTTATCATCAGTGGTTTCAGTAAGAACAAAACCTCTGATTAACTACAGCTGGTATACTGCTCCACTAATGAATCCACCAGATATTCATTGTTGGTGGTAAAGAGATCTCAACTAAGCTGCACATGGACAAAATTTTTATATGAATAGTTGGCTATAGTGTGGAACACACAGGCAAGACCAAGGGAACAGGAAAAGAAACTTGGAAGGAATTTTGTCCCTGCCATGGTTTGTGGATGATATGTTTGTGTCCCACCCCCATCCCCCCCACTCCCAATATCATGTAATGAAATCCTACCCCCCAAGGTGATGGAATTTCGAGGCGGGGACTTTGGGAGGTGGTTAGGTCATTAGGGTGGAGCCCTCATGAATGAGATTAGTGTCTTTATAAGAAGAGACAAGAGAGCTTGTTTGTGGTCTTTCTCTGCCCTGTATCATGTGAAGAAATGACTGCGGGCAAATCAGGAAGAGCGCTCTCATCAGATACAGGCCTTGCCAGAACCTTGACCTTGGACTGCTCAGCCTTCAGAAGAGAGAGAAACACGTTTTTGTTGTTTCAGCCACTCAGTCTATGGTATTTTTGTCATAGTAGCTGGAACAGACGAAGACAGCATTACAGAACAAAGCTAAACTGAACTTGTAAAGGATTATGAAAGAACACAGGGAGTGTTGTGCCTCTCAGAAGCTAGACAATTTTTATTTCAGAAACTATTTAACAATCTAAGCAAAATATGTTTTGTTTTTAAGAATGTATCGGAATGATTTCCCCTCCATAATGATACATTTCAGCTCAATGAAGCAGGAGAAAGGAATTCAAATGTTTTGTTATGCCAGTCACTGAGTAGGCAGGAATAGCATTTCCTCCTCTGAGGCACAGAGGACACCTTTCTAATTAACTCAGCAGTTTGGACTCACCATTTTTTTTAATATAAAACATTACTATCAATCCTATTTTAATGGGATAATTATAGCAAATCATGATCAACTTTTCTTTCGGCCATTAGCAAGAGAGAGACATAGAAAGATAAGACGTTAGAAATGTTAGTTTAAAACATACCTACGCTTCCCATACTCTTAATATCAGTAATTGTTAAATTGAGTTGACCCTGACTAAAATGTGGTTTTTGGACAAAGAATGATCAAAAGCCTTATTTTGGCATTACAATCCATCTTATTGCCCTTTGTTTAATTGAGAAAGTGGCATTTATTCCAGAGAGAATTCCCTTATTTTATCTTGTGTTTCCATTCCATAAGTCAGGGTGCTAATTAGGGATTACAGGTATTCTGAGAAGCCCCACACCCATCCTCCAATTATGCTAAAGGTTTATAGCCTTTAAAAAAAAACCCGTAGAAAAATCACCTTCTACCTCCTGCCACACAAGTGTGTGCATATGTGTACATACACACACACCCCTCTCCCATCATCTCAATTCCTTTAAAAAGTCACAGACTCGAAGCTGAAGTCACAAAATTGGGGAAAGTTTAAGAATCACTCACTCAGGGACTTCCCTGGTGATCCAGCGGCTGACACTCTGAGCTTGCAATGAAGGGGGCCTGGATCTGATCCCTGGTCAGGGAACTAGGTCGCACATGCCACCACCAAGAGCTTGCATGCCACATCTAAGGCCCAGTACAGTCAAATAAATAAAAAATGTAAAAAAATGAACTACTCACTCAATTCTGCCTTAAAGTCTTCACGACTCACAATCGTTTACACTCCAAAGCTTAAACTTCTGACTTTTCCCACAAAAATGGGTTGACAAGTTACTTCATCTTGTTGGGCCTTAGTTTTTTCATATGCAAAGTGAGAGGACTGGACAAGATGGTCTTTGGGAAAACCTCTCAGGGGGAGATGCTGCTGGCACTTGCACAATGCCAGAGTGCCAGCACCAGGCAGCATCTTCTCCCCAGCATCACCCTCCCAGGGCAACTCAGTGCCGAGGAGTAAGCAGGGCCAAAGACCACCAGGGTCCTTCTTGGCCGTGCTGGGTTTCACTGCTGCTTGGGCTTGCGGTGAACTGGGGCCACTCTCTAGCTGAGGTGCTTGGGCTTCTCACTGTGGTGGTCTCCCTTGTTGCAGATCATGGGTTCTTGGCCATGTGGACTTCAGTAGTTGCGGCACTGTGGGCTCAGCAGCTGTGGTTCCTGGGCTCTAGAGCACAGGCTCAATAGTTGTGGCCCATAGGCTTCATTGCTCTCCGGCATGCAGGATCTTCCTGGAACAGGGATCGAACCTGTGTTTCCTGTACTGGCAGGTGGATTCTTTACCACCAAGCCACTAGGGAAGCCCCACTAGGGTCTTGTCCTTCAGATGTTGTTGGTGCTTTTGCCTTCTTATGACAGCTCTATCATGCAGGATGGTTCCTACGCTGCACTGAATGCCTAGTTAGGATGCCTAGTACTAAACAGAATTACCATAAAATACTCAACATTTTTTGAGTGTTCTTTATGTAAGCTGGCACTGAAAGAGTACAAACTTCCTCCCTGCTTACCCATGAATCATTTCATGCAGTTAGCTCTGTGTAGATACTTCAGGCAAAGAAAACCAGAAAATTAGTGTTCTATATATAATGTTAATGTGCCATCCTATCAGAAATCTGATGTAATTAAACTGAAATGTGCTGCTTACCCTTCTCTGTCTGCACTTAATAATGAAGCCAACAGAAAAATATATCCATACAACTTGATCAGCCATCCTAAAGGCAGTCATATCAATAATGAAGAACAAAAATGGCCCTCATGCTTTCTTTTCCACGTGGTTTACTATGACTTTCCTGTCCAGTAGCCTTTAAAGGAGAACATCTTCCCAACACTTTCTGTCTTTGCAAGAATGAGCCTGCTAAACTCAAGAATGACATGGCAGCAGCTGTAGAGAAAAGTCCTGCCTCATTACTTAGCCGTTCAGGTTGGCTCCAGGACCAGTGGGGCCCTCCCAGCAGGGCACCCACAGTTCCTGAGCTTGGGGGTCCGGTGTTGCAGCAGCATACCATGCATGCTCAAGGGAAGGCGGGCTCTAGGAGAGATGCGGACGGCAGAGTGGTGATGGTGAAGAAACCGCAAAGATTAATGAGTCAGGACATTTTCTTCAAGTCTCCTTTCTCTGGAGATACAGGTTGGAGAAGGGGTCAAAACAAGAAAGAAAGAAAGGAGAAAAAAACCCAAACTAACTACAGGAGCTTAGCCGACTCAACCAAAACCAACAGAGCATAGAAAAGAACTGTAATTAGGGAGTGGAAGTTCACATGAGTTTATTTCCCAGAAGAGCTAACAATTCAATTTTCAAAGCTATCAAGCCAGCTATCCTGATGAATGAGCATGTTTTATTTAGGCAGTCTATTTCTCCCCAACCCACAAAAGCACACCAAAATAGAAAGCTTAGATTCCTTTCTACTGTCTGGCATGTTTAAGGGAGTGGGGAGAGTAATCCCTGGTGAGTGAGCAGTGAGATCCAAAATTTTCCATCACATTAGGACGCTGGAAATGAATGTTAAAGGCTGACTCAAATCTTTTCTCTTTGCTTTGGTAAAGTTTTAGGATGAGGAAAGGAAGAAATGATGAATTTTATCATTTGCATACTATTTCAATAACTCTGACCTTGGTGAGTTGGAAGGCATGAAATTTTCTCCTTGGTATTGCCTGGCATCACTTCCTGAACAAGCAAGAGCTATATTGGCCACTTCTACTTGTTGAACAAATGAATGAGAGCTTCATTAGAACTTTAAAAAAGATCTTATTTAAAATTTTAATCAAATTTTCAGTTTTATTGTTATCCTCTTGTAATCAGAACATAAACTGAACGGGAATCTTGGCTTCTTCTTCCTTACAGTGTCACAAGGGCTTAGTAATTGAATGACTTCTGCTCTAAAAATGTTAATAAATCTGTAAAGGGAAAGAATCTCTACTGAAAACCACACATGGTTCATTTATTTTTTTCTATCCTATAGTCTACACACCAAATAAGGGGAAGTTTAGAATTAAACTAAGTCTAGACAATATAGGACCTGGTAACATGAGCCAAGCAGTGAGTGAGAGTGAGTGCGTGTTTGTGTGCAGAGGGGGAGATGTTATTTAGAGAATATGCTTTATGTTTTGTTGTTGTTCAGTTGCTAAGTCACATCCAACTCCTTGTGATCCCATGGACTGTAGCACGCCAGGCTCCTCTGTTCTCCACTGTCTCCCAGAGTTTGTGCAAATTTATGTTCTTTGAGTCGGTGATGCTTTCTAACTATCTCATCCTCTGCCACCCCCCATTTTCTTTTTGACTTCAATCTTTCCCAGCATCAGGGTCTTTTCCAATAAATCAGTTCTTCGTATCAAGTGGCCAAATTATTGGAGCTTCAGTATCAGTTCTTCCAATGAATATCCAGGGTTGATTTACTTTAGGATTGATCTGGTTTGATCTCCTTGCAGTCCAAGAGACACTCAAGAGTCTTCTCCTGCACCACAGTTCGAAAGCATCAATTCTTCAGCACTCAGCCTTCTTTAAGGTCCAACTCTCACATCCGTACATGACTACTGGAAAAACCACAGCTTTGACTACATGGACCTTTGTTAGTAAGGTGATATCTCTGCTTTTAACACACTGTCTAGGTTTGTCATAGATTTTTAAAAAATAGGGTCAAAATATGCTGTAACAGAGTTTGAAAAGTAGTGCTAAATAAGAGGCAGATGACTGAAAATCAAGCTCTGGGAAGAAGGGCTTCCCAGGTGGCACTAGTGGTAAAAAAACAAAACAAAACAAAACAAAAACTGCTTGCCAGTGCAGGAAACATAAAAGATACAGGTTTGATCCCTGAGTTGGGAAGATTTTCTGGAGAAGGAAATGGCAACCCACTCCAGTATTCTTGAAAGGAGAAACCCATGGACAGAGCAGCCTGGCAGACTACAGTCCATAGGGTCGCAGATTAGGACACAACTGAAGCAACTTCACACGTGAAGAAGAATAGTGGCTCCCACCTATATTCCCTAAGAAAAATAATCTAGCCAGACAAGTAAGTCTGTTTCTAAACCACAACTCTGAGGACTCCTCAGAACTGCCTGCCTTGGGGCTGCACTGTCTACAGAGAAGTCTTAGTGAAATGCTTCAGAAATGCACAGATGTACGGGCATGAGTGGTGGTCAGGATCCAGCATGACGGGCACCACAACTCTTCTTCTACCCAGAAACTAGGCAAAGGGGGGTCCCCAGGAGAAGAAAACAGCATTTGTAGCTCAGGAGAGGTGGCTGAGGCTGAACGCCAGGCAAGCATTTTCACAGGAGGCTGGGGTCCCTGGAGACCAGGATATACACCCCTTCTCCCCTTCGCAGGCATGTGGCCCAGAGCAGCCCATCAGCTTCTGTGTACTGTCCCCAGCGGTGGTGCCTCCTGCAGTACCTGGAACACAGTATGTCTACAGATACTCACTGAGCAAACCGAGTATGACAAGCCCACCTCAACCTGGTTCCAGTTCAATTTTCCATAATTCTTCATGTTTCTTTCATCCAATTTTTATGATCTTTTCAAATTCTAAAGAGTCTGTTCCCTTGCTGCTATTGTTGTTCCGTTGCTCAGTCATATCTGGCTCTTTTGCGACCCCATGGACTGTAGCCCGCCAGGCTCCTTCGTTCATGGAATTCTCCAGACAAGAATACTGGAGTGGGTTGCCATGCCCCCCTCCAGGGGATCTTCCCAACTCAGGGATTGAACCCGCATCTCTTAACATCTCCTACATTGGCAGACGGGCTCTTTACCACTGAGCCACCTGGGAAGTCTTCCCTGTTGCTAGCACACACCTATAGGAGTTTTCTTGTATTCACAAAGCATATTTGAGGGAACAAAGGCAGAGAGTTGGTGATTCCATTCTTTCAAGGCATTCTTGGAGATCATGGAGGAAGAGAAGGTCTCTTTTCCCTTCATGCTTCATGCATTTCCTTTCAGGAATTCTTCTAGGAAAAGGAGAATTAACCATCCCTAATGTAACTGTCCGGAGAAGGCAATGGCACCCCACTCCAGTACTCTTGCCTGGAAAATCCCATGGACGGAGGAGCCTGGTGGCCTGCAGTCCATGGGGTCGCTGAGAGTCAGACACGACTGAGCGACTTCACTTTCACTTTTCACTTTCCTGCATTGGAGAAGGAAATGGCAACCCACTCCAGTGTTCTTGCCTGGAGAATCCCAGGGATGGGGGAGGCTGGTGGGCTGCCGTCTCTGGGGTCGCACAGAGTCGAACACGACTGAAGCGACTTAGCAGCAGCAGTAGCAGCAGCAGCAATGTAACAGTCACTATCACCACTCTCACCCTTGAAAGCATATATGCCCCCATGGTGGGGCTGCAGGGCCAAATACTGAGTGAGTTAAACAGATAATATACGCTTTGCTCTCGAAGCTTGTAATCCAACACTAAGAGCTCTGACATTAATCTGTGACACACTAACAAATGAACCTTAAACATGGATGTTAATTAATTGTGCAAACAAATTTCATGAAGAGCTTTTACTGACTTAGGAGAAGGAACCATTTTCAAACAGATTAGAAATATCATTTACATAAAGTCAAACCCATGAAATATAAACAGGGACTAAGCTGCTTTGATCCACTAATCATCTTTATCTGTTCATTAAGAATGTCTCTGCACAACCACTTAGTACTATAGCTTCTTTATATAACTTGAAAGTTAGACAGAATTACTTGAAGTCTGTGATTCCAAGTTTTCCTTAAGTCAAACATCCTTCATCTTGGTCCAAGTCAGTGAGATGTCTAAGACTGACTATTAAAATGATGAGACTGTAAGTGCTGTCAGGGCAGGGATTCTGCCTGTATGTCCATCGTGGCAAGCCTAGTGCTCAGCACAGGGCCTGACACATAGAAAAGTGAAAATGTTACCAGCTCAGTCATGTCGGACTCTGCGACCCCATGGACTGTAGTCCACCAGGCTCCTCTGTCCATGGAATTCTCCGCGCAAGAATACTAGAGCAGGTAGCCATTTCCTTCTCCAGGGGATCTTCCTGACCCAGGAATCGAACTCTGGTCTTCCACACTGCAGGCAGATTCTTTACCATCTGAGCCATAGAAGATGCTCAATAAACATTTGCTGTGTGCCAAGTATTACTCTAGGTGCTGGGGATTCTGAGATATTTCCTGTGTGTGTATGTACTGTGCTTCAGCTCCAGGTACACTGAAGTTACCCAAGTCTGTCCATCACTGTGGTCTCCAGAAAAGCTTCTGCCTCAAGAAGCACTTGGCAGCCAGCAATAACTCTGGGTGGAGGGCCTGGTGGGGTGAGGGAGGAAAGTTCTTGCTGGAGACAGACGGCAGTGGGATGAGAGGAGGGGAGGGTGGGGCACTCCTGACTTGCTATGTGTCTACCCTGGCCCATCACTGCCCTTTCCCTCTCAACCACGATTCTGAAAAGGGAAGCCTGTCCTCTACAGGATGAAGGTGACTGGTTCCCAGTTCATTCTGCTGCCCTTATGGTCCCGTTACTTTATTGTCTCCACTCAAGTTTTTAAAGGTCACGTGAAACAGAAGGGAATAAAATGTCTCACAGGTCCTGACCCCTGGGTTTAACTCAGGGGGCACTGGGAAATCTCCTGCTCCCTCAGGGCCTCAGTTTTCCTGGGGGTAACTGTAAACGAACCCACAAAAGGTGTCTTCGGGTCTCCTGAGGAAGTCCTCGGTGGTTGAAGATGAGAATTGGGGCTGGGCTGGACTTGCTCCTCACTGGGCCTCAAAAACCCCACCCCCAGGTTAAATAACTGAGTTACCAAATTGCCAAATTGAGAATTTGGCAATTCTATGAAACTTTTATACTTCAAATGTAATAGTGGCAATTCTTTATGTTCTATATGAAACTCCACTGTATTTCTTTGAAATGTTAATATGTAAATTGTGCAACAGAGATAAATTGACAGGGATTTTTCCATATAGGTAAGAAGAATGCTGATGCTGGGAAAGATAGAAGGCAGGATGAGAAGGGGATGACAGAGGACGAGATGGGTGGGATGGCATCACTGACTCGATGGACATGAGCTTGAGTACGTTTCGGGAGATGGTGAAGGACAGGGCAGCCTGGCATGCTGCAGTCCATGGGGTTGCAAAGAGTTGGACACGACTGAGCAACTGAACAACAACAACAAGAATGCTGGAGAAGGAACTGGCAATGCACTCGGGTATTTCTGCCTGGGAATATGCCTGGGAAATCCCACGGACAGATGGGCTACAGCCCCTGGGGTCTCGAAGAGTTGGACACAGCTGAGCGACTCAGCACAAGAATGCAGTTCCTCATAGTGGTGGACTATCAGGGTGTGAGAAAAGCATGAGCTGGTAAATGGACCTCCGCTAAGTTCAGGCCACTGGTGCCAGCGTGGCAGAGTCATGGGCGTCTCGCACTCTGAGAAGCACACGCCTCCGAGGGAGGAGGCAGGAGGAGGTGTACTTCTCTACCTCTGGTTTCAATCACACACGTTTTCAAGTTAAAGTATATAATGACACTGCCTTCCAGAAACCATACCCCCTCCGGCTGTCACTTCCTCTCCACCAGTGCCTACGTCTCCATGCTCAGCTGGAAAGCTGCCGCGAGGTCGATCGTCAGGCAGAAGTCACACCTGTCATCTTCTGAGACACTCAGCCTGATAACCCCACTTCCATGGACAAACTCTGGCTTCCTGCATTCCTGGCTGGTAATGTCACCCTTTCTCTCCCATTCAAAAGAGCACATTGGACTGCAAATGAGTGAGACGGACAGTATTTTGCTTTTAAAAAAAGTAAGGGTATCATTTGTGAGCTTTAGGTTATGAATGACTTTAATATTAGTTGTAGGTATACCTGGTCTCATGCTGCTTATCTTACTTATATGTCTATCTGATCACTACATATAGTACATCTTGGAATCAAGATCAAACCAGTGCCCCCCAGATTATTTTCATTCAAGCCCTGGCTCATCGTGGCTGCAAACAGTCCTTCTGATGGTTAAGGCCCCTCCTGATGCCCTGATCCTTTGTCTCAGAATTCCAGGAAGGGGCGCCGGGATTGGGGAAGCAGGGACGGAAGGTCCTATGCTCGGGGCCCAGGTCCACCTGAATGTATATCTGCAACAACCATTTTAGAAACCACAGACTGGGCCACTGTCACAGACGGAGGAGGATGGTTTCTTATGTGGTTCATTTTGACGCATCCTGGACAGGGTCATAGTGGGGGTACATGGGTGCCCCAGGTTGGCTAATAGTTGGCTACCTCTTTAGAGTGACAGCAGTTAAATACTGGTTCACATACACTCAGAAGAGAAGTAGGAAGGAGAGCAGGAAAGGAAAAGGACACTGCAGTGGGAATTTGATGTCACTTTGTTCAGGGTGGTTCAGCTTTGGCATTAAAGTTCCAAACTCCTCTTAGCTAAACCAAAGTCCATGCACACTTAAAAATAATTCAGACGGTAAATTTTCTGTTATGTGTACCTTACCACAATTAAATTAAAAAAACATTTTTTTAAGCCCTGCTGTTACTTGTATCCATCCTTCTTAGAAGGCAGTCTATCAGCCATCCAGTATGACCTCCGTGTGCCCCCAAAGGGGTGCCACTACCACCCATGTGAGTCCTGCTCATGCGGTTTCCTCCATTTCCTTCCATGGCTGGTGATGCTCAGCAGCTCTTGTAGGCTGAGCCCAGGCCACTGCCCTGCTTCCTCGCTTCCTGCTTTACCTCTGGGCTTAGGAAAGTCCTATCCAATGTCATGGAGCATTCCAGGATTGAATGCCTTCCCTTAGAATAAGCATTATGGACTGTAACCCACCAGGCTCCTCTGTCTGTGTGATTTTCCAGGTAAGAATACTGGAGTGAGCTGCTATTTCCTTCTCCAGGGATCTTCCCGATCAAGGGATTGAACCTGCATCTCCTGAGTCTCCTACATTGGCAGACAAATTCTTTACTGCTGAGTCACCTGGGAAGCCCAGAATAAGCATTTCTTGGGACTAAAGAAGGAAGAGGGCACAGTAGAAATTCATTCAATAACTGATTTCACTTTCTTAAAGAAGGTACTAAACTGATTTTTGGGCTTTCCCTCATAGCTCAGTTGGTAAAGAATCTGCCTGCTATGTGGGAGATCTGGGTTCGATCCCTGAATTGGGAAGATCCCCTGAAGAAGGGAAAAGCAACCCACTCCAGTATTCTGGCCTGAAGAATTAATTCCATGGACTGTATAGTCCATGGGGCCACAAAGAGTTGGACACAACTGAGTGACTTTCACTTTCAAACTGATTTTTAAAAGTTGGACCATGTGTCTGACAGAGATGGAGGGAATACCTGAAGTAAAAATTACTGTGTGCAAAGACCAGAAAGAATATGGCATGCTTGATACTTGGAGAGGAGTTTGGTGTAGTTGGTTAGTTGGAAATAGAGTGATTAAAAAAAAAAAAAAAGAATATTGCTCTATTCAACATAATCTTAAAATGTAAACTTTGTTGGCAAGAGTAGCAGAGTAGATTAGCAAGTTAGTACTTTCCCAGTGGGTGGTGAAATTGAGGGTGGTAAGATATGGGAGGAAGCAGGAGAAGAGAGAAAAGCAGGAAGGAAGAAGGGCAGAGGGCGTGGGGTAAATTCCAGAAGGACCACAAATCAGGCTGAGGCCACTGAAGACCGTGAACCTGGGAATAACCTCATTGAGGGTCAAGGGGAAAGGGAATCAGTGACCCAAATGAGGAAAATCTTCCAGGAGTTATGTATGGATGTGAGAGTTGGACCATAAAGAATGCTGAGTGCTGAAGAATTGATGTTTTCAAACTGTGGTGCCAGAGAAGACTCTTGAGAGTCCCTTGGACTGCAAGGAGATCAAACCTGTCAATCCTAAAGGATATCAACCCTGAATATTCATTGGAAGGACTGACATTGAAGCTGAAGCTCCAATACTTTGGCCATCTGATGCAAAGAGCCCACTTACTGGAAAAGAACGTGATGCTGAGAAAGATTGAGGGCAGGAGGAGAAGAGGGTGACAGGGGATGAGAGGGTTGGATGGCATCATCGACTCAAGAGTTTAAGCAAACTCTTGGAGGTAGTGAAGGACAGGGAAGCCCGGCGTGCTGCAGTCCATGCAGTCGCAAAGAGTCAGACAAGACTAAGCGACTGAACCACAGCAACAACAAATAAATCTTAGTCCACATAGTTGAGCAGTCACTCCCCTCAGCAAGACCTACAGCTTCCAAAATGAGTGCTGTTGAGTCTGGTGAGAGACTGGCGAGGTGGCATGGTCCAGCCTACTTGTGATGAAAGCAAAAGAAAGAAAACAACCACCCCTTTCTTCAGCTAAATGTTTTTAATAAGTCCTAGGTTATTTATCCATTGAAGAGTAAACTGTAAGTCACTTCACCCAGACGTTCACCTCAGAAGAGAGAGTTAAGAGATGACATATAAAAACAAAGTTATCCTAAACACAGCTGAGCCAGGTCTTGAAATGGTGTCCCTACATCTCATTATGTGCCTCATCTCTAAGTAACTGTAACAATTCAAAATTGCGTTTCTTGGCTAGAACAGCACACAGCAAATGCTCCCCAGAAATCCCATCAGTGGTCTGGTTCAAAAGAAGAACTTGTGATTTCTCTAACGGGGAGGAACAATGAAAGTGTTGCAGGGAAATGACAGAGCATCTTTATGTCTTATTCCTGTACGGTCTCTTGGTCTCTCCTGCTTCTGCCTTCCATCTTTTGTGCTTTGGGGTATTTTCTTTAATTGGTTACACTTCTGTCAATCAATACAAGGCTGAGGTGGTTTTTTTTTTTTTTTTCTGCCAAAATCAAACCACATCTCCAATAGATGGAATGTCTTAATTTACCACTTATAAAGGAAAATTTTACAGTCCTTCCCAATGAATTTCATTTTGTGTCCTTCTCTCCCTGTCACCTTCTTGTTTTAATTATCCAACTGAGCCCCCATTCTCTTCCCTGGCTTTGACACAGAACCCCACAGTCGAAACCTGAGTGGATACGGCCCAGGTGCCTACCTTGCCCAGGCCTGGGGTGTCCTTCACCTTGTTGACGGCCCTCAGCAGGCAGGGCGGGGCCGGGGGTGGGGACGTCTGGAGAATCCCGCTGAAGCTGGTGGCAAAGAGAGGTGGTTCAGCAACAGAAGAAGTGGAAGGCCGATGTTTCTTCTTCTTAGATGAGAGATTTAACTTCTGGGCAGCTCTGGAGGGAAAAAGAAAAAAGACCATAAAGGAAAAAGTGTGGCACAATCAGACATGCTAGGGTCACTTTATGTCCTTTCCCTTAAGAAGCCCCTAGTTCTTACTGCAGTAAACAGTTCTCTCTCTTCCTCCGAGGGCCAGGTGGTAGCCCCTAATTGTGACCATGTTGTGCATGCCATGCTGTGCCACCGCTTCAGTCATGTCCGATGGTGTGACCCTATGGACTGCAGCCTGCCAGGGCCCTCTGTCCATGGAATTCTCCAGGGAACAATACTGGAATGGGTTGCCATTTCCTCTGCCAGGGGGAAATCTTCCTGACCCAAGGATCAAACCCACATCTCTTGCGTTTCCTGCACTGAAAGGCAGGTTCTTTGCCAGTAGCACCATGAGTGAACCCAGGGAGCTGCCCGATCCTTCACATGGCAGAGCAACACCATGACCTCACATGGTTCTGCAGCCTCCATCCACAAAGAACTGCTTATTATCCACGAACATTCAGCTTAAGCATGAATAAAGCTGGCCATCTTTGGGGATAAGCAGTACCAATTAGGTTAATCATTTCATAACTTCTGGTATAAACTCAAGTGTGAGAGACCTTATGAGTTTCTTAGAAACTCTAACACGTTGTAAAATCCAGACTGGTCTGAGGAAGAACCACGTGGTGACCATTCAAGGTATGCTATGGATGTGATTGTGGAAGAAAAACACAGACCCCAGTGCAGTGGGGAAATATAAATCAAGCTGCTAAAGAAACATAACA
Source organism: Bos taurus (assembly GCF_002263795.3). Classification (NCBI taxonomy): domain Eukaryota; kingdom Metazoa; phylum Chordata; class Mammalia; order Artiodactyla; family Bovidae; genus Bos; species Bos taurus. The sequence continues at coordinate 31,777,008 of NC_037343.1, forward strand.
CCTAATCAGAATTAGGAAGGGTCCTGAGACTAGGGGCAGCTCATGAGGAAAGCAGGCTTTTGTGCAGGGTGCTCTTTCACTACAAAATGCAATTCATGGGCAAGAGCAAGGGGTGACAGAGTCAGAACTCACAAAGGTGGCAGAGGATGCAAACGAAAAGGTGGGAGGGAGGGCGCTGCCGTCGTTAATAACATTTGTTGTTCTCATCACATCTTCCCTCATTAGAATGTCCTCCTGCTGCTGCTGCTAAGTCGCTTCAGTCGTGGCCGACTCTGTGCGACCCCAGAGATGGCAGCCCATTAGGCTCCCCTGTCCCTGGGATTCTGCAGGCAAGAACACTGGAGTGGGTTGCCATTTCCTTCTCCAATGCAGGAAAGTGAAAAGTGAAAGTGAAGTTGCTCAGTTGTGCCCGACTCTTAGCGACCCCATGGACTGCAGCCTACCAGGCTTCTCCGTCCATGGGATTTTCCAGGCAAGAGTATTGGAGTGGGGTGCCGTTGCCTTCTCCGTAGTGTCCTACAACATCTGAAATACGACAATCTTATCATAGAGGAGAGGGGAAAATAAGGCAAAGGCACAGACTATAACACACTTACTTCTAGATTCATTCTTGGTGTTCTCACACTATATTCTTGTTCTAAGAATTCCAGTTTCCTTACCAAAGGTGAAGAAACATTTTAGCTGCTGCTTAAAACAAATGGTATTTTGTTTTGATGTATTCTACACATCAAAACCTTATAATCCATCCTGTGTTTTTACCAACTGCATAACAAGTCACAAGCAAAGTAGCTCAAAAAGATTAAATCAGCATTGTTTCCACCCCTCCCCACTTCCCACCACTTTCCCTCTTCATGTATGAATCTTAAAGCTCTGGACTGGTTAATTTTAATTTTGTATCAGTAACTGGCATGCTTTTGACAAATCTCCTGAGCTACAAAATGGCCACTGCACAAATACAGCAAATAGAATTACCACTTCAAAGCTTAATTTTTTTCTTAGATGTGAAATTGAACATCTTTTTCACAAGAGTGATTTTCAGAGGACTGATGCATGAAGAATGACAGATTTTGATGGAATGATACCCTAACAGTCCCAAGGCCAAACTTAGGGACCTCTATAGTGAATCTATGTAAGATGATGAAAAATGAAGGGCACTAGAAGGACATTTCCACAGTGCTTTCTTTCCCCAATCAGCAAAAAAAAAAAAAAAAAAAAACACATAGGAGTAATTTTTTCTCATGCTTTCATTGCCACTCTTTCTGATACTGCCCCTCTAAAATTAAAGGTGAAGTGGGATTGTTCGGTGACCAGTCTGGCGCATCTCTTGGGAGTTTTCATTACTCTGTGGGATTTTCTCCTTGAACAAACAGTGACTCATCCAGAGGTGTGTGTGTGGACATCACGTTCTACTGACAGCAACCTCTCACTGCTTTCAAGTCAGGGTGCCCACAGACACAGGAGCGTTAGGAAGAAGGGCGAAGATGATGATCTGAACTGAATGGATCATGTGCTTATCCATTCACGTTAGGATTCTTTCAGATAGTGGTAAAAGGACCAAGGAATTGCTGTGGTTCACACTTCCCCACCAGTTGGGGGTTCCTAGTCCAAAAGTGGAGACAGAGAGGAGAAGGGAGTGACACTTTGAAAGGCAGCTCGGAAGAGACGCTTTTTGTCATTTCTCTTATCTGTACTACCCACACCCACTTACTCCCCCCACATAGACCCTGCAGAGGAGGAAAGAGAGGGTCCTTGAAATTAAAGTGTATAAAGGGCATTCCCAAGGAGCCAAGGTTTCATTCCTCTGTCTCTCTCCTGATATTAATATAATGTTTGATATTTGATATTCATATAATATCAAAATTTTGCTCTATTACTAGATCAATCCCAAAAGTAGACAAACATGCTGCTATTTCTTCTGTCTTCAGAAATAAAACACAGGTCTTTCTCTTCATCCTTCTTACCCAGCCAGCTACCGTTCTGTTTTCTTGCTCATCTTTGCAGCAGAATTCATGGAAAGTGTTGTTTTCTCCAGTTCACCTCCTCCCATTGCCTATAAACTCTTCCCTACCAGGCATCCATCCCATATCTCCTCTGACACAGCTCTTTTCAAGGCCACAAATGACCTCATGATTGCTAAATGTCATGGTCCTCAGCCCCATTTTACTTGACCTATCAGAGGTCCTTCTGATACCCTACTCAGGCCAATATTTTGAATCTCAGCAAACTTTGTAAAGAAGATACTAACAGTACTCCCATTTAACAGACAAATAAATGAGTCTTAAAGAGTTAAATCCAAAGTCCTTTGAGTATCTGACTTTATTTGAACATCTAGCTTCTTCAGCCACTAGGTAGGTGATAGGTAAGTTACTTAAATTCTGATAATGTTTATATAAAGGGTCCAGCATAGCACCCGAGCGTATAGTTGGTACTTAGTAATATTATCATCATCATTATCATTATTACACATATTATCGAGCCTCATTTCTGCATAGGAAGACAGAACAAAAAAATTATTTATTTTATAGACGTTTATGAAATTAAATAAGAGTACAGGTAAAGGGTTTAGTATACAGGAAGTACTTAATAGATGGTACTTTGAAGGAATATAATAATAAACAGTGGAACTGAGACTGAATCTAGGTCTCTGTTCCCCATATTGCATCAGATCATCTCTGAACAGGTAGAAAAACAGGCAGCTGAAATGTAAGGGCATTTGTGGGATATAAGTAAAGGGGGCATCTTTCTAAAAATCGGAGTAACCCATTAGTGATGGGTCTGCTTCTTGAAATAGCTTTTATCATCCCAAGTGTCCAAGTAGTGGCTAGAAAGCCATTTACAGGGAATACCAGGGAGATGAAAGCAGGCACTGGGAACGTAGTATGATTTCCAAAATTTCTTCCGATGCAAAGACACTGAAATGATCCCTGAAATCTCTATTCCATTCAGGGAAGCCTCTGTTGGCTTCAATGCAGAAAAACTGTAATGCAGAAAATTATTTGAGAATACATAAAAACTACTTCCTTCTTAAAACATATATGAAATTTCAAGGGGGAAACTTTGCTCACATCACAGTTACAAAAAAATAATACAAAACCTAAAGCATATATATGAAATAAGAAGTATGCTAGAGCTTAGAAATCACAGTTTAGAGCCATATATTGCATAAGAACATTTTATTTTCATTTCGACATCATCCTAACCAGCTATTTGATCTCTATTTTATATGTTTCAATTTCTTGGAAGCCAGCAGCTTCTGCTGTTTTTACAGAGCACTTCAATGACACACAGATGGGCCAAGTTTAAGAGACAGAAATCGTTCATATACACTTGTATTATTCAGTGGCATAAAGGAGCAGCAGTCATGAAAGAATTGAAAAGGTAAAGACATTTTGGCTAGCAATTATTTTGTGTAATTAATGCCTCACAGGTTCTTTTTTTTTTTTTTTTTAAGGGACAGGAACAGACGAGTATGTCGTTTGATAAGATTTTAAACAACAAAAAGTTAACCTAAAAACTGTGAGAAGTAATATTTACTTGACTCATTCTTGGCATGGACTGTATCACATATTTCCTACAGCTATTCAGCCCTGCACACATCTTTAACTATCCCTGGGCTTCACTTAATTCTCTGAACCTTATTTCAATTAAAAAAAAAAGTGGCCTCTCCAGCAGGATGAAATTAATATTCACTGAACAGCTATAAAGAAAGTGACGCCACACCAAGCATTATCAGTCTGAGGAGAGGAGCAATAATGTGAACTTGGCAAGAATTTAAACCTAGCGAGCTCAGTGCTTCCCTCTGGGCTCTACCCTTTCTCTCCATCCTTACTCGTCTCACACAGGGGACAATTATCCTAACACATCAGTGTGATGCCATCCGAATTCAGGAATCAGTTTAGAATTGAGATGACCTTCAAAGGGGATGGTTCCTTGTTCCCCCTGGCCAGATCTACCCAGATCAAAAAGAAAGAGGTAAATAATTATCTAGTTAATTTAATTGGTTTAGGTGGGGGAGAGCTTTAGATTATACAGATCAGAGGTGGGAACTTATAGGGTACCTTTTTCTTTTTTTGCATTTATGTGATAGACTATTTGACCTTGGATTTTCAGAATTATGGAGTGTTTAAATGGCAAGCCCTTCATTCTAAACGCATCCCATGAGAATTAAGTTGGGGTCTACCCCGCTTAGTGTCTAGAGTTTACTAAAATATTGCCCTAACAATATTGTAAGAATCGTTAGCTTCGTGAAGAATAGAACTCTCCTTAGAGAATATCAAGCAGGAATATCAGGTAGTACAGTTGTTTTTCTAAGGATTCTTCATCCTTTAAAAAATTCTAAGTACCGTGTTTGCTAACAATACTCAGAGCATTTCATCCTGTCTGAAGGGGGTGTTCAACTGTGAGATGATCATATAGGTGGGTGACAGCTTCATGAAAATTAAGAGGTCATTCAAACTGGGTTCAAATAAATTGAACCCAAGCAATTGACTGGTGAGACATCATCTGAAAAACTGCTCAAGAGGAGGGCAGGGTGAGGCCCTTAGAACTGCCCCATCTGTTGCCCAGAGAGGGTCCTGACCCAGGAGGGAGATGAGAGTGGTAAAATCGCCAGCGTCAGCAGGTAAAAAGACAATCCACGTGGCAATTTAAAGTGAAATGGCCAGGGCTGTCATAGGCTCCGATGGCTTATGCGCCATTATAAAATATTTCAATGCTCTGAGGATTAAGACTGTCTGGTAAATGAGCAATGACATGACAGATCACAGCAGCTCCCAGGAAATCCATGGGGTCAGAGACACAGGGGTAGAAGAAAATAGAACAGATTATAAATAGGAAGGGTGTGTGACAAGAACCAGTGGTCTGAGGCAAAGCCCTCTGGAAATAGTTAAGATATCCATCTACGTGTTAAAAAAAAAATCAGTTAGCCTTCATTTTGAAATAATGCCTATTTAAAAGTATTCCGGCACTGCCATTTCTCATTCTGGAAATTCTCCAAACAGGGAATAAAAAGCGTCCTCCTTCACCTTTCCATTTTCTAATTGGCTGTCACTGAGGTCATTTCCATGCCTCCGGAGACCAAAAAGCATATGGGTCTTGGGGTTTTTCAGATTTTTATGTAAATGATCCATTTCATTAGTGTAGGAAGATAATTCATGACATGACTTCAAATAAAATGTTTACTGCTAGGAGGCAAAACATGGCTGACGGTTAACCTCAAACGATATTGTATTAAGACACGGCAGCCAGACACTATTATAATTTGCAAATAGATTGATTTTTGCAACTTGCTGCACAGCATTACCCCAGAGTGATAATCTCTATGAATTTACCCCTATTCTTCTCTTAAAACTTTACCCATTCAAGGTTTCTACAAGTTGCCCTTATCAACTCCTTAAGGCTTCAGCAATTAAGAGGCAATTGAGAGCCTATGTCTTAACACTTAATGAGACGCTGCTGTGCAGCGTGGTCTTTCCTTCTGGATGCCATTAGTATTGACTTTATCACTGCATTATTACTGACGTAATAATAGCAGAAATAAAGTATACAATAAATGTAATACACTTGAATCATCCCAAAATAATCTCCATGACCCCCGGTCCATGGAAAAATTGTCTGCCATGAAACCAGTTTCTGATGCCAAAAGGGTTGGGGACCACTGGTGTGTACCCAACTCAGGGCTTCTTAATTGATCCAGCCTTTGGAATTAAAGGAACATATGCAAAGTCCCAAGACTATGTATCTGAAGTTCTAGAAATGCTTAGACCTTGGAATGTTTCACTCTTTCTAAAGCCTTTTTCACATACTGTCACATCCATCACACTCAGTCCTGTGAGACAAGCAGAGAAGGTGTTTGTACCACAAAGTACAGACATAAAAAGCCAGGGAGGCACAGAAGTTACCTGATTTTATCTACACTCATAGGACTAGTGATTCTTACAACTGAGACGAGGATTTGCATTTTCTGCTTTAGACTTAGGGTCAGTCTACCACTTCATGCTGTTTTGCAATGTGATAAATAGAAGCACTTATTTTACTTCATTTGGGCCATATAAAACCAAATGATAATTATGTGCCTAATAATGAAGACAGAAAAAAAAAGCAGTTACATAGTTTTGTATGTAACTCAAATCAAATCATATATAAGCATTTACCAATTACTGATCTAGTTGCTTAGCAACATACCTTCTCATCACAGGGGGGAAAATGTCTCAGCTGAGTGAGTCAGGTCATGCCCAGAATTAGGATATGAAAGGCAAATTTTATGAAAATGGTTTCTCAACTCCTGCAATCCCAACCCAGAGGGAGTCCTTGCACGACAGTAACAACACCACAACAACCACCACCACACACCATTCTTCCATGCCCTTCTCCACTGCCTCATACCTCTCCTTCTACAGACACAAAAAGAATGCTGGAAGCTGCTTAGAATGCATCTCAGTGCTCTGGAAACTGAATCAATCAATCAATGACAACTATATACTAAAGAACTATGCTTCCCTGGTAGCTCAGTCAATAAAGAATCTGCCTTCAGGGCAGGAGACCCGAGTTCGATCCCTGGGTCAGGAAGATCCCCTGGAGAAGGCAACCCACTCCATTTTCCTTGCCTGGAAAATCCCATGGACAGAGGAGCCTGGTGGGCTGCAGTCCACAGGGTTGCAAAGAGTCAGGCACGACTGAGTGACTAACAATTTCACTTTCAAAGAAGTATGCAATTAATAGGCTATGCATGTCAGTCAAGTCATCGCTGAGTCACCCCACAGGTGCTCTGTGTTCAAGAGTCTACTCCTAAGCTGTGGCTATGAGAGGAATCCACACCACCCACTATTACTGAGAACTTCCACTGGCTCCCTAGAAGCTCGGAGGAGGTAGAAGCCTTCCTTACCTGAACTGCACATCATTCACTCATGCCTAGAGGTACAAAACAGGGAAAAAGCAAAATTTGAAAACCCTTCTGTTGGTGAATACTGCTAATCCATTCCTGTCTGGATTTTTTTATGGTCAAAGTGAGAATAATAGAGGTGAATGAAAATACAACTAAAGGCAAAAACAATGGGATGAAAAGAAGCCCTTTCATAGGCTAACTTTTCTTTTACGAAAGCTATTCAAAGTAAAAATCTCCTTTGCTGGAAGCCAGGTACCTAAGAAAGTGTTTGCTGAGCCAAGATCCTTATGTGAAAATAGAAATGTTTCCATATGCTCAAATAAAGCAGGAAATGTTTAATAATAAAAGAATTAGCCATTGACATGGAAGGCTAAGGGCTTCCCTGATGGCTCAGATGGTAAAATGATCCACCTACAATGCAGAAGACTTGGGTTAGATCCCTGGGTTGGGAAGATACTCTGTAGAAAGGAACGGCAACCCACTCCAGTATTTTTGCCTGGAGAATTCCATGAACAGAGGAGCCTGACAGGCTACAGTCCATGAGGTTGCAACGAGTCGGACATGGCTGAACAACCAAGCACGCACTCATGGAAGGCTAAACAGGAGTACAAAGCATGAATCTGTTATTTCCTGGCTGAGGAAATGTGGACTGTAGGAACACAGATACACACTGTGGCAGTGGCAGAATTTACATCCTGCTGAGACCCTTTGCCTCCATATTTCTGATGCTCCGTGTTCTCAGGGCTCAGGTAAGCTTCCTTGGTGTCCACAGGGATTTGGAGCATTTTAAGAAAGACTCTTCCACTCGTCTTGCTGGGAGTTAAGCCCTTTCAGCTCATTATACAGCAGCTGCTGCTTGTTCTGTGTGGGCCCCCAAGCTCCGCTTGCCTCAGGCGCCTGGCAGCGGGATACCAGGCATGGCGGCCGATCTTGGCAGCTTCCTTAATATTTCATGTGACGGGGCTTTGAGGGAGCGCCTTCACTAAAAGCCGAGATGCCATCTTCGGGAGGCTAGGTTCCAGGGCCCGAAAGAAAGCTGGGAACCTCTGCTCTAATGAACTTAATCTCATCTGGAACTTGACAGTTGGTGCCATACTCTTTCGGCAGCTTGGGGACATGTGGGCTTTCTTATTACACTTTTCTATTCCTGGGTGTCCAGCAAACCCAGTTGGTTAGACCAGAACACTGCTGAGACAACCAGCTCCAGGTCAAACCTAGAGGAAAACGCATTAGAAAGAGGGAATTTCTGTGTCCAAGACTCAGTGACCTCAGAAAGATGCAACTCGCTTCAGGCCTCATGAATCTTTCACATTTTGAGAGGGCTCCCCACTCTTTCAAGGACACTGGAAGACTGAATAAACCAAAAATGGTCCTAAACTGATGTGTAATATGAAGATCTACAGCAGTGGTCCCCAACCTTTTTGGCACCAGGGACCAGTTTCATGGAAGACAATTTTTCCACAGATCGGGGGGCCAGAGGATAGTTTTGGAATGATTCAAACACGTTACACTTACTTGCACTTCATTTCTATTATTACTACATCAGCTCCACTTCAGATCTTCAGGCATTAGATCCTGGAGGTCTAAAGAACATACTGCCAATTTGTAGGCTGCCTTTGATACCACGTGGAAGAGGAAATGGCCACCCATTTCAGTACACGTGCCTAGAGAATTTTCCATGGACAGAGGAGCCTGGCGGGCTATAGTCCATGGGGTTGCAAAGAGGTGGACACAACTTAGCAACATGTATGACATATATGAGCATGTATGACATACATATCAGTTTGTGACTCCACAGCTGTTAGCTTCTTTATTTCACTGCTTCACTCCATGCAGATGCACAAAGCTACATTTTCTTCTCACCTGCTGACCTGACTCAGTAGACTCCAACCGGCCAGGGCACATACCTAAGAACTTTACCAGGGATGGAAAAAGTCTAACGGGCACAGAAGTCTGGAGGTGCGCCTCCAGGATCCTCTGCTCCAAAGATGTTCACTACAGATGTCCTGGACGAGGCCACGTGAGGGGACAGCACAAGGCAAGCCCACTGCCCCATCCAGGGGGGACACAGCCTTGCCCGCTCTCTGACCAGTGACAGTAGCCACGTACCTGGGTTTGAGGACGCAGCCCCAGCTGCACTCCAAATCTCCCTGCTCCTGCTCTACAGCCTGTGCCAAGCCTAGGTCTTGGTCTTCTCAGACTCCTAACCTGGCTTCCTGATCTGCATCTTGCCTTCTGCTTGCCAACTTGGCTTCAGCTTAGAAACCTTCTGCTTCGGCAGATCTTTAGGTCCCCGGCCTGATCTGCCCAACCAAGCCTCCTCATTAGTACCTAGGAAACCAGCTAGTTTCTAGCCTCCTCCAAAGAGTCAGGCCTTTGCAAACCGGGCTCAGCAAATAAAAGAACTATAAACACTGAGGCCATCGGACCCTAGTCAGTACAACTGTAGTTGAAAAATCCATCCCAAACTAGGTATATACGATTGTAGTTAATTGCCAGTATTGCTATCTTTCACAGACATGAATAATTGAGGACTAGCTGGTCTTCTTGATTGGAACTGATAAACATGTATCTACAACTAGCTATTTCAGCTTCTTATAAATATAGACAGAGAAAAAGACAATCATAGGCTAATTAAAGCCTATTCCTTAGGAATGCCTGTGTTTGATTTTTCTGCAGAGAAACAATTGTCCATAATATATGTATGGATATTGACTACATTGCAAGAAATAGCTAAAATTAAGGTTCCTTCAAGGAATAAGCATATTCCAGATAATTTGATTTCAAGACTAATGAATCTAATGTTCTTTTCATTACATCATGCAGCCTTTTAGATGCTAACTCCAGTAGTTTCTAGTTAAATCATTTATATATATGCTAATGCAATGTTCAAAGGAAGAAACCACATGATCTACCATAAACAGAGAGCCCATTTAAAAGTCAAGAGTGACCACTAATTCCCTAGTTTCCCTTAATATTTATCTTACTTAGCTGTTTGGTAGAAAATTATCTTAAAAAGCATAAGAAACTGAAAAGCAGTTGTTGTTCATTTAATGTCTTTATTTTAAAAGAAACAGTGCTTTATCCTCACTTTCCCCATATTTTGATCATGTGAAATTAAAAACTGACATGAAATTACATACTTCAGATATAATTTGCTGCCTGAAGCAGCAAGCTGCTATCAAGGTGTGATAGCTAGAAATGGACAGCAATTGCAGAGAAAACAAAGCCTTTAATCTGTAACTCTTTGCTCAATACCTGTAGCTCTCTCACAGCAAAGATAATTAATTGTCAATGCTGGGTGACACACTCTGTGGTTTGGGGGCTTCTTGGTTAATTAAACGTGAATATATGCTAGTTTTGTTTGCTAATGGAAGTAATTTCTTTTTTCCCCTTTAATATCAATGTTTCTTTTTATTTAACAAATTATTTGGTATAGTTGAAATCTGAGGAAATCATTAAGTAAGTTATTTCAAAGAAAAACAATTTGCTAGGGGTCTCTGCATTTAAAAAAAAGTAGGAACCACACACAGCAGTGGTTCAGAATGCCTGCCCTCCACCTCTGTTGCAAGGTCAGGCAACCCCAGATTCGGGGCAATCTTTTAGACTGCTGATACTTCAGCAGCCCCACTTGAGGGAGAGAGGTAGAAGGAAACTCACATCCCTTCCTCTCGTATTTATTCTACTGCCAGGTCACTTGGAAGGGAGTCTATGCAGATTGTTGAAAAACATGGCAAAATCACGTTGCAGATATACAGTACCATGTGTAAAATAGGCAGTTAGCGGGAAGCTGCTGTATAGCACAGGGAGCTCAGCTTGGTGCTCTGTGATGACCGGGAGGGGTGGGAGAAAGGTCCAAGAGGGAAGAGACACATGTATACACACGACTGATTCATGATGTTGTACAGCAGAAACTAACACAGCATTGTAAAGCAATTATACTCCAATTAAAAAATATATGGGTGAACTCATCGTAGGCATGTTCAAAGGCTCCAAAGCAGAGGAAAGGAGGCAGCTTTTGTTTTCAATGAAGTTGAGAAGCCATCTCCATGGAGCAGACAGCATAGAGGAGAGATTACTCCAGAGCAAAATAACTTGTGAAAGGAGGAAGAATCTATAATAATCATGGCCAGTTAGGACTACAGGGGTTGGCAGAAAGGAAGGAAATTCTCACACATGATACAACATGGATGAACCTTAAGGACATTATGCTTAGTCAAATAAGTCAGGCACAAAAAGACAAATACTGCATGATTCTTCTTGTATGTGGTACCTAGAGTAGTCAAAACCAGAGAGACAAAAAGCAGCATTGTGGTTACCAGGGACTAAGGGAGGCAGGGAATGAGGAGTAACTGTTTCATGGGGATGGAGTTTCAGCCTGATAAGATGAAGAGGTCTGGAGATGGGTGGTGGAGATGCTGCACAACATGAGTTGACTTACTACTACTGAACTGTACACTTAAAAATCGTTAGGACGGGTAAGTGTTGGTTGCTCAGTCGTGTCCGACTCTTTGCAACCCCATGGACTCTAGCCCACAAGCTCCTCTGTCCATAGACTTCTCCAGGCAAGAGCACTGGAGTGGGTTGCCATTCCCTTCTTCAAGGATGGGTAAAGCTATGTATATTTTACCACAATAAAATTTTAGTTTGTGGTTTGTTTCCAGGTTTCAGCATCAGAAAACGACAACAACAAACTATGGGGCAGTTCTTTTTGTGACTTTGCATCAAGGCTGCTAACAAAGACCTGTGCTTTACTTTTTGTTGCATGTTCTTGCTGATTTGATGAGTCTACATGAGCAAGGCAGGGAAACAGGAGGTAGGCCTGGGTGCCTGTCTCCACTGCCAGGACATGGACTTGACCACCAAGGATGGATGCTCTCCACCCCTCCCTTTGCACACTGCATCTGGGGTTGTTGAAATCTGGACATGTACATGTGTGTGCATGTTGTGTGTGTGTGTGTGTGTGTGTGTGTGTAGCATGAGTATGGAGGGAGGAGGCAGGGAGAATAATAAAGAAATTAAATAATATAGAATAATAAACAAGATAATGCAGTGGATTCCTCCCAAGTAATTCACATCTCTCTCAGCTCAAGTCTTTATTGGGACTTCCCTGGTGGTCCAGTGGTTAAAAATCTGCCTGCCAGTGCAGCGAACACGAGTTTGATCCCTGGTCCAGCGAGATCCTACATGCCACACGGCAACTGAGCCCAGGAGCCACAGTTACTGAAGCCTGCACGCCCTAGAGCCTGTGCTCCACAACGAGAGAAGCCTCCACAACGAGAAACCCATGCACTGAAACTAGAGCGCAGCCTCCACTCACTGTAACTGGAAAAAACTGCATGCAGCAACAAAGACCCAGAGCAGCCCAAAAGTCAGTTAATTAAAAAATAGTCTTAATTACATTCTTGTTACTTTTTTGTCTTATAGTTAAAAAGTGTTTTTGAGAACAATGATCAAACAATTAATAATTAAACTGGTATAAAGAAAAAACTATTTTGAAATAAATTACAGGCAATGGAGAAATTTGTCAAAATACAACGAGGATTTAGTTCAAATTTCCTGGTTAACTCCATAAAGAAACTTGAGCCATGTTAAACTGCACATTTTACTATTGTTTACTTTAGTGGGCCTATTATTTTTTAGGCAGGTGAAATCTAAAATGGGTAAATTAAATTTTATATGCTGTAGTTACTCTTAGGTATTAGAATCCTAAGTTCAATGATCACCATTTTTGCAGAATTTGGAACACCCATATAGGTTTCAAATACTATCTCAATTTACTTACACATCATTAATTATAACTATAGTTTCCTGACACTCAATCCTTGGCTAAGAATAAAATTCCTAGCTCTGATATTATTATAAAGACAATAATTACATTGGACTTCGCAGATGGCTCAGCAGTAAAGAATTTACTGCAGGAGACCCAGGTTTGATCCCTGGGTCGGGAAGATCCCCTGGAAGACGAAATAGCAACCTACTCCAGTATTCTAGCCTGGGAAATCCCACGGACAGAGGAGCCTGGTGGGCTACAGTCCACGGGGTAGCAGAGTCAGACACAGCTGAGCAACTGAGCACAATGTTTATATACTGATAGAGCACCGAGGGACAGATGATGTGATCCTGTTCTCTAGCCCCAGATGCCATCCAGCTGTGTCTGGGGACAAAGTCACATGCCATTGGCTAGAATGTAATGCATATTATGTAACCAATCAATCACCTTCTCCTCCTGTGAATTCTTGCATTTACACAATATACTTCTACAAATTGCTTGCAATTTAAGTTTTTACAAATTGAATCTTATTTCACATTGATCTCCATTAAAATTTCAGAGCTACTTTATCTTTACAAATGATATTCAATTGAAAGTGGCCGGAAACTCTTTAAATTTCTATGCTTTCCCTCTACTCTGTCAAACAAATCACTAGCAACCAATGCAAAGAGCCATTCAGTGCTGTATTCAAAGGTGCACAAAAGTGACTCCTAATGCATGATTAATTGCCAATAAATGGCTGAGAAATATTTAAGAGTCTCTTAATTTTTATACTTGCCTTTGACTCCATAGACAGAAACCACTTATTTTCAAGATACATAGTTTATGTTTAGAGCTTCATTTATAGTATTTGGATACAAAAACTACTTGGCTTAGTTTTTCAGATTGGAGAATCTTCAGCATGAAGTTGGCAACTGAAGTTGTGTGAATGGATGTGAGATGGCCCAGGGAGGTGCAGAGAAGAATGAGAACTGAAAGTGGCTCATAACAGAACCATCAGAAATCTCAGCATTTAACGAGTGGATGCAATAGGAGGTATCAAAGGAGCCTGAAAAAGAGCAGCCAGAGAGATGAGGGGAAAGATGGAACAAGACGTCGATAATGTTAATGTTACTAAGAGACCAAAAAAGACAGAGTGAAAAGTGTCCACTGGATTAGAATTAATAAATTCATCATCAACTTTGACCAGAATCAGAGGAGAGGTGGAGTACATTCCAACAGATTGAGAAATAAATGGGGGCTAAAAAGAAATAAATATAAGGAGGTCTACACCATTGTTTTAAGAAACTATAGAAGGAAAAATAATAAAAAATTATATTTTTAGGCTTCACCTAAATGCCTTGAGCTGAATTATGATGCTATGTATAGCTTTGTTTTTATAGAGGCTAACATAAAAGCATCCTTAAACATTTCTATAGCTTGTAAAAAGTAAATGGCTTTCATCTTATTATCTATACACTTATTATTCATGTTATTTTACAAATACTTATTGAATACTTGCTATTTACAGGGAACTATGCTATTACCCACTGTTCCCTACATTAAAATTCCCTAAAAAATCTCCAAGGAAGACTAGGAGTCTCCAGACAAACTCTGTATCACTTTATTGGGTAAAAATAAAAACTCAATATGAAAAACACAGGCTTTGGAGTCAGAGTGTGTGTGCACTCAGTTACTCAGTTCGACTCTTTGTGACCCCACAGGTTATAGCCCACCAGGCTCCTCTGTCCATGGGATTTTCCTTACAAGAACACTGGAGTGGCTTGCCATTTCCTCTATCGGGGATTCCCAACCCTGGGATCAAACCCAAGTCTCCTGCATCTCCTGCAATGGTAGGCAGATTCTTTACCAGTGAGCCACCTGGGAAGCCTTGGAGTCAGAGAGTCCTGGTCAAATCCTGGCTTTGCCATTCTTGGATCTGTATAAAGATAATAATGCCCACTGAGAAGGTCTGTGTGAAGATAAAGGGCAAGATGGGTGAACAGTGGCCATTAGGATGGTCTGCAGCCAGTGAGCTCAATGTGTGCTTTGTTCCCTTCTGCATTTTTTCATTCTCCTTCTGATTCATTTACCTTGAAAGTGAAAGTTAGTCACTCAGTTGTTTCTGACTCTCTGTGACCCCATGGACTCTAGCCCACCAGCCTCCTCTGTTCATGGGATTTCCCAGGTAAGAATACTGGAGTGTGTTGCCATTTCCTTCTCCAGAGGATCTTCCCCACCCAGAGATTGAACCTGGGTCTCCCGCATTGCCGGCAAACTCTTTACGAACTTAGCCAAAGTCTAGTTAATGTCCAATAGCAATAATCAAATTGGTCCAGGAACTGGTATCTTTCTCTCACACACTTCTCTCTCTCTCTCTATATATATACACACACACATATACACACACACACAATATGTATACATGTGTATGGATCTAATTTATTTTATAAATACATAATTTTGTAAGTCACTTAAAATCACTTAGGGTATAAATTCTTAGTGTTATATATGACTATTCTGCTATTTATTGATCTTCTAGGTGATTTTTCACACATTTTTATCAAGGCTGCTAAAAGGAACTCCTACCTAATGCACTATGTAACAATATTGCATTGATCAATTCTTGTAGTTCTTTTAAAGTTAGTTAGGTGGGCCAAAACTGGTAAGGTGCTATCTGTGATTTTAGATTATTAGATGATAAATGCTCTGTTAAATCTGGGACTTCCCTGGTATCTCAGTAGGTAAAGAATCTGCCTGCAAAGCAGGAGACCCACGTTTGATCCCTGGGTTGGGATCTAGAATAGAACATTCCAGCCTCTTCCATGCCTATGATTTCAGCAGGGCTCAAGGAGTCTCTGGGTGGAGAGAAGAGCTCTGTAAATGAAGCCGTGTGATTCAATACATGCTCCAGCAAACAATGATTTACCATTAAGTACTCCAGTGTTTCAGAGTTCCCTCAAGAGGCAGAAAGGAGAAACGGCCCGGAGTTTACAGATTGTGGAGCCAAGTGCTCTGGGTTCAGATCTTCTGTCTGACACGCACAGCTCTGTGACCTTTGTTGAGTTCCTTACCCTTTCCATGCCACAGTTTCCTCAGCTGCAAAACAGGATGGCCACTGTGTGGGGTTGTCGTGAGATTTAAACGAACATATGTCTTAGAACAGTTCCTGATACATAGTACATAACCAGTAAATGTTTGTTTGCTACAATTATTGTTATAATAAAATATTAATATGAAACCTATATCCTAAATGTTTCTTTTCAGAGATTCTTTCCCATAAGCTTCTTAAAATATAATCATAAGAAGAAAGGTAAAAGAGATGACTTTCCTTTAAGCCCTGTTAAGCCATTCTGGGTCAACTCTGAACACGGCTCACAGGGCTTATTGCAACTGACTCTATGATGTTGAATCTGATGTGTTCAAGTCCTGGGCATCGTGAATGAGAATTCTGGTTGTGCTGTTGGTGGGGGTGGGGTGGGTAGTGGAGGTGGTATTTATAGCAAAGAAAGGTCAGCAAAGATCAGAAAATGTCAGTAAATAAATTGGGGTCTTCTACAACCTTAAATCAGATGTCAGGGAAGTCTCTGCTGATGCAGTTGCTTCGGCCTGAAAACCACCAGTTGAAACTAGATTCTTACATCAACCATGTGTCTGCAGCTTTTATGTGCTGGAGGCAATTATTTGGTAGTTGCTCCTCTGACAAGGAGTCCTCATTCCAGAATGACTGTGTAGGATAACCAGTTTTCATCCTCACTCATCAGGCAGTGTCCCGGAGCACTTAGAAAAATCAATACATACGCAAAATCAAAATGCTCTTAAGCAAACTAACACGGTTGTTTAAACTGGCCCACGAGTTAAATTGGGTGTAGACAGTATCATTTTCCTTCATGTACAGGAAATGAGTTGTCTCTGCTGCACAGAGACTGATAGAACCTGACTGCTATGCTTTCACACCTGCCAGGCACCTGCCAGTGTGGTCCTGGTCACGATGAGGAACGGACCAAAAGTGTGACTTGCCGGTACTGCTTCTTAAAACTGACCGTGACTGTGTCTTCCTTCCAATACTAAACGTTCCATAACGTCAGGAGTCATATCTGTCTTTCCTGCGAGTGCGTTCTCAGCATTGCCTCAACATAGTGAGCACTTCATAGACATGGATGGACAGATGGATGAATGGATGGAGTCGGCCCCAGATCAAGGACATGGGTTTCCCTGGTAGCTCAGCTGGTAAAAAAAAAAAAAAAAAAGAATGCAGGAGACCCCAGTTCAATTCTTGGGTCGGGAAGATCTGCTAGAGAAGGGATAGGCTACCTACTCCAGTATTCTTGGGCTTCCCTGGTGGCTCAGTTGGTAAGAATTCACCTGCCATGAAGGACACCTGGATTCAATCCCTGGGTTGGGAAGATTCCCTGGAGAAGGGAATGGCTGCCCACTCCAGTATTCTGGCCTGGAGAATTCCAAGGACTGTATACTCCATGGGGTTGCAAAGAGTCAGACATAACTGAGTGACTTGCACTTATCAATGACACTGAAGAAGAAAGTCTGGCTGCCTGTCTTTCTAATAGAAACAACCCTATGGTCCTCACATGCTTCCCAATAGAAGACTTTGGAAACATCTGTTGAGCTGGAGGCAATTTACATTTAAGGGTTCCTCTAGCCCAGAGGTTCTTCAGAAATTAAATTTCTAAATATAAACCAAGCCTGTCCATTTATATTAACAGGTTCTTCATCATCTGTGGGAAAGGTGGTTATTTTATTTTTAGGAGAACTAAAATAAGATTCCATCTAAATCTTTTTAAAGAGTTTGGCACAATCTAACCCAAGAATTCCCAGATTCACCAGTATCTTTGTCAGTCTGACTCTATACCCACAGCCTCACTCATTGTGCTGTGTTCCCTAAGGAAAGGCATATGATCAGAGCTGGTGCTTATTATCTCCTGCTCCCATGTAAGTTTCATGCAAGGCTTTTGTTTACTTCATTTCTCACCAAGAATGGTGCCTGGTACGTCCACAGGTACTCAAGTACTCAATAAACACTAGTAGAATGCAGAAATGAATAAAAACTCTTTGGGAGGGGTTGTTTTTACATTTTGCTATCTCCTTAAATGATGGTAATCCATAAAACACTTTGTGTTATGGGATTTTGTTGGCTATTATGTTCATAAAACTAATATAATTATTGTGCTCATTACTAGTCTGTGCCCAGCATTTGCTGTAGCAAGCCTTTGGGGGAGGGATGTTTTTGAAGTTGCCTGTTGAAGCAAATATCCGCACTGGGTTCTCCATGGTTAAAAGTCGTAGACTTCTGTTTCAGAAGGTTCATTCCAAAAGTCATTTGATGATTCTTTTTTCCATTTCTGACCTTTAGAAAAGAAACCATTTGCTCCCAGACCAGCCAGGGAGGGCTCTTCCTCTTTCCTCCAGAGGGGGCTCAAAGCCCACATTTCCTTGACTTATCCTTGGGGTAGTTCTGATGAGAGATGTCTTTAGATACTGTGCACATTTATCGTTAATTAACTGATGAATCTTTGATTTTTTTTTAGAAAAATAGATATTTGTCACAATCATATTTTCAAGGTAATTAAATCAATAATGTTCTTATACTTGAACAATATGTTCTTATTAGGCTGTCAACAAATGACAATTCAACAATTCAATTTTAATCCTGCTCTACATTTCCCCAGAATAAAAATATGGCTAAGTCAAACAACTTTACCCACTTATTGGATGCTCAAAACTTCTTAAATAAAGCAACTGTGACTATATAAGTGCGTTAATACAGCGAATTCTCTATCAGGACACAGTCGTCCATTTTACTAGGAAATAGTTTTCCATCTTCTGAATTTTAATAACTCCCTTTCATTTTATTTTAAAAATAATTTCCCATTATATATTCTTTACATCCACGTCTTATGCCCTTACAAAGCTGTAAGCTCCTGGAGGGTACAGCCAGTATCTTATCCCAATACCTAGTCTCCATGTGGCAAGGGTGTTAGGAACATTTGTAGATGAAAGAATGAATGCACATGTGGACCCAAAAGTGAGTATGTGAGAGTGTGATGCTTCTCACTAACTCTGCTCCCAGACACCTGGCACAGTTTCCTTATCCAAAACGCCATTCTTCAAAGAGTCAAAAGCCAACAGAACACCTGATCCCTAAGGGCTCTCCCTAGGCAAAAATGCTTCTGTAACCACTCTGACAGAGAAGGTAATGGCACCCCACTCCAGTACTCTTGCCTGGAAAATCCCATGGATGGAGGAGCCTGGTAGGCTGCAGTCCATGGGGTCGCTAGGAGTCGGACACGACTGAGCAACTTCACTTTCACTTTACACTTTCATGCATTGG
This sequence comes from Bos taurus, assembly GCF_002263795.3. Classification (NCBI taxonomy): domain Eukaryota; kingdom Metazoa; phylum Chordata; class Mammalia; order Artiodactyla; family Bovidae; genus Bos; species Bos taurus. Next base: position 31,795,992 of record NC_037343.1, read on the forward strand.
AAAAGGAAATGGCAACCCACTCCAGTGTTCTTGCCTGGAGAATCCCAGGGATGGGGGAGCCTGGTGGGCTGCCGTCTATGGGGTTGCACAGTCCGACACAACTGAAGCGACTTAGCATCAGCAGCAGCAGCAACCACTCTGACATTTTGACTTACTATTAAAAGCATCTAAAACCTTACTCTACCCTTAGAAGGCTCATTAGTACCTTTTCCACTATCATGAATTTGGGACATTATACCTTTAGTAAAAGTGGGCTTACCAGGTGGAGCTAGTAATAAAGAACCCGCCTGCCAATGCAGGAGACATAAGAGACACAGGTTCGATCCCTGGTCAGGAAGATCCCCAGGAGGAGGGCATGGCAACCCACTCCAGTATTCTTGCCTGGAGAATCCCCATGGACAGAGGAGCCTGGCAGGCTACAGTCCAGAGGGTTGCAAAGAGTTGGACATGACTGAGTGACTAAGCACACACACACACATTAGTAATCACTGCCTATTTTGAAAATTCAAAAACGATTTTGTTCTAATTGTGCAATATGAAGATAAATTCATAACACCCACACACTTTCATGCTTCTGTGTATAAATAGAAACTTAAGCCAATTCCTATCTAAAATGCCCTCCCCTCCCTGCCACCTCACTACTCATCCTTCTAGACCCAGCTCTAATGCCTGGCACTCCTTTCCTACCACCCAAAGGAGAATTTATCCTTTTCTTCCATATGTTCTGATAATATTTTGTCAGTAGAGCTATTTTGTGGCTTATCATAGTGTATTACACTAGAATTAATTTGTGTTTTAAGCACATCTCTCCTTAATACACTTTTGAATCCCCCAAACTTACAAACTGCTTGTAACATATTAGGTGCTTGATAAATGTTTGTGCACCAAATATCTGCTTCCTGCCCTGAATCTGACCTGCAGGTCTATATTTTAAAATTAGATATACATATCATAAACTGCTGATTTTTTATCAAAACTCCTGCAGCTGCTGCTGCTAAGTTGCTTCAGTCGTGTCTGACTCTGTGTGACCCCATAGATGGCAGCCCACCAGGTTCCCCCGTCCCTGGGACTCTCCAGGCAAAAACACTGGAGTGGGTTGCCATTTCCTTCTCCAATGCATGAAAGTGAAAAGTGAAAGTGAAGTTGCTCAGTCGTGTCCGACTCTTAGTGACCCCATGGACTGCAGCCCACCAGGTTCCTCCGTCCATGGGATTTTCCAGGCAAGAGTACTGGAGTGGGGTGCCATTGCCTTCTCCATCAAAACTCCTAGTAGAGTTTTAAACACAAATACAAGAGTTTGAAATTTGGACAGATTTAGTCATTGTTGCCAAAAGCTAAATGCTGGGCACTGTTTTTTCCTGTCACCATTTATATATTTAACCCTCTTCCTATCTCAAGTGCTGCACTATAAAATTCTTGCCCACATTTAGTAATCAAAATACCAAGGGAGAAAGCTCCCTACCCCGCACCCATGGTGGGGTGGGGAGCAAAGCCAGCAGCCTTGGAGAGCAGCCAGAGACCTTTAAAGAGCCATCAGCCCAGCTCCCCCTCCCCACTCTCCACTCGCCAGCTTTTAGTCCTCAGTATCCAGGGACAGTCTGGCAACTGGAACTTTGTGTTCAGCTGACGAGCATGTGCAAATGACAGTTTTGGCTGTCAAGGAGCTTATTACCTAAGCGAGGAGCTTACATATTTATGAGCTGACAGCTCAGATTTGTGGCTTTGCAGTATTCCTCAATTTCCCTCTAGAATAGCCAATAGGTGTAGGGAGGCCTGCAGGCTCATTACTTCACCCTACATCTCCAGCCCAGCACCAAGATGCAGCCAGTGGCTCATTTGTGGAGACATCGAGGGTCAGCGGAAAGTGAAAAATGAGCTTGCACAACTCCTGGGCTGGACCTGAAGAGGTGAAGGTGAATAATAGACCCACAGTGCACTGAGTCTAATGGCAAAGGCAGCTGCAGTGGGGCTTTTCCACAGATATATGTATGTGTGTGTGTGTGTGTGTGTGTACACACATAGTATGAATATATACATCTCTGTAGAGTTGTCTGTTAACAAAGCACACTCATGGACATGATCTCGTCACCTCTAGCTATCTTATGGCTCTGCATCAGGACTGGTCGTTAAGAATAACTATTTCTGTTAAACATGCTTTCTTTTCTTCCTGCCAAAAAAAAAAATTCTGAAGAAGAAACAGACCTAACACTAAGGCAGAGCTGCTTCATGTTGGGCCAGAGTTCAAGCACTGCTATGGGAAACTGTAACCTTCGGCGAGAGGGCTCAAGAAATACAGCAAAGTCCAGCCGGTAAGGCTGGAATCCAAACTCAAGTTTGTCAGGCTCCAAAGTCCCTACTCCTTCCTTGCCTGAGGTGCCTCAGTGATGAAGCTGATGAAATAAGTGATGTGGATTTTTCATGCTGAGGGCCCTTTTCTTCCTCTCTCTCCCCGCCTCTGCTCTGAGAACCCCTCCTGCATCCTCTCTGGTGGGGACCTGCCACCACCCGCTACTCATGCCCAGGAGAGTGAAGCCACACTGGGCTGCCCCCAGGGGCCAGGGGCTTTCAGAGCCTTATCTCTCCCTGTGGAATGAGAAGCCTGGTTGCTCACAGTCTCAAACATCAGAGCCTCTGGCCCACATAAAGCCCGTCCTGTTTCTAGACAAAGAATGGGTCCCGTACTACGAGGACAGTACAAAAAAGAACACTGTTTTGTGTCACTAAAACTTAGGAATCCTAGGATCTGAGAGACCAACTTGAAACACTGGTACTCAAGGTACACTGTGCCTCCCACAAACCTAAAGCCGAATGCCATCTCTACTCATCAAAGCCTTTCACATACATTCTTTCATTTTTTTTTTCTTCACTCAAGACCAGCCATGGAGGCAGCAGGACCCTTCACTCATCCTTTCACTTGCGCATCCACTCTGCAAGTGTTTATCAAGCAGCGACCTGGTCTCGACACCAAACGAGGAGCTTCAGGCAGCAGCGTCCCTCTCCAGGCAATGACAGGGCTGCAAGGGGGTGGAGGGGGGTGAAGCCTCGTCCACGGGTGCCTGGGAACTGCACAGAGTCGGGGGTCCTGACCTGGCACAAGGGATTAGGGCAGATCTCATAGAAGAAGAGAAGAAAGGAATTAGCCAAGAGTAGGCGGGGAGGACGGCGGCTGCCTGAAGCAGCATGAATTGAGGTGTGGTGAGCAACGGAGCAACCTGTTTAGGGACAGGGAAGAGTGTCAGTAGGGCCAGAGTGATGGGAAGGGGTGATAACGTCCTCGAGTTTACACAGCGATTACTAACAGAGCTGGAATGAAAACACCCAGGTCTTGACTCTTACCCACTTCTCTTTATGTTCTATCATACTGTCTTCCTCAACATCCCCATCACTTAGGTCATGGGAACTCTATTGAAAACGTCTGACCGACAGGCCCACAGCTGACAGCAAAACGTGAGGACAGCATCCTCTCAAGGACGTGACCAGACGCCACGCTAAGTACCACGTGTCTTCATTTAATTCTCGCAAAACCTGATGAGATAAGTTGTGCATGCATTTTACTGGTGCAAAGAACAGAAGTTTAGAGAAGCTGAGCAATTTACCGGCCAAGGGCTCACATGTACAGAGTAACTGTGGGTTCTACTGAAGGCAGATGTAAACTAAGAGTGGGTCTTCCGAGGACTCGGAAGGCAGCGAGAGAAGGCAGCTCCTTCCTGGCACCAGGAAAGCTTGCAGAGACAGCTTTCACCAGACAGCTTTCTTTACCACATTTATTACCAGACACATTTCTCCCCTGCAGTCTCTCCCAGGCCTTGGGTGGGCAGGGGAGGTTAAGGATGGGCACGGTATATGAAGGGGTCATGGTTCTGCAGCGAAACGCACCACAGAGGTGAACACCCCCTGCGGTACAGGCGAGACGGGAGAGGAGCAAGTTCCCGAAGAGAAGCATCAGGTATAAAGCTAAGTCTTAATCAGTGCATTAGCTAAGTCTTAAGACATTAAGACAGTGCAAGAGCTAAGTCTTAATCAGTGCAAGAGCACAAACCAGATCCAGGAGAAGAGCGATGAGGACCCTAACAGAAGTTTTTTCCCGTAGTGACGGTGAGGAGGTGGTTTTAGAATCTTCCTTAGCTTCCACTTGTAAAGCAGAAGCCGTGGCCATGGAAGATGGGGACCTAGAGTTAGAGAATGGGGGAGCCGAGCAGAGAGAGAGGACAGACAGTGTGTCCTCAGCAAAGCTTTGCAGCAGAACCCCAGGGCCACAGTGAAGGCTCAGCTCCATCTGCAAGGTAGGGATCAGTTCAAGCTGATCTTAGCCATCTGGCGTTATCAATTTAGACCTTCTGGGCACTTAACAGAACTTTGCCTGACTCCTCAGAGACAACAGCTCCTTTCCTTTCTCTTCTTTCACCTTGACTTCCAGGTTTTTTGTTTTGTTTTGTTTTTAATTGCTCAGCAGTTTTACTGATGCCAATCAGCCGCCTCTCTCAAAGACTCTTTGCAGGTGTCAGCGTTACTAGCCCCCTTGCTCACTCACCACTATAAAGCTCTCTCCACCCGCCCCGAAAACCCTGCCCTCGGCAGCAGGTCCTTTTAACAGGATACAGGTGAGATTCAAGGGGGACACTTCTGAGGCGCAGAGAGCCTGGACTGGCAGAGAGGAGGAAGGCAGGAGGGGGACATGGGGATGGGACAGAGCTGCTGGCCCTAAGGGAACAGAAACACAGAAGATGGTTTCTTATTGGCTTTTCTGTTTCTGGAGAAATTGCCCCTCCTTTGCTCAAAATCTAAAAGCAGTGGGAAAGAATCGATCTCTACAAGCCCAGGAAGGCAGTGATCAGTGTCTGCTTTAACAGGAAACTAAAACTAAGGATGAGAACTGGAATTGGGGTAAGAGAGCTATTCCATTTCGAGTCTGACCTTGCTTTTCAATGATTTTCCTTTTCCCTTCAGGTTTTGCTTTAGGTTTTTTCAGTCTCCCCCTACCCCAAACCTCTTCCAGATGCACAAGCCTGCCAGAATCCTTATAAACAAGAAACCCAAACAAAACAGCACCAGATCGAAAGCATTTCCCCTGTGATACTACCCCTTCATGTGCTGAGGCACTCACGTGACGCTGCCAACATGTGTTTTCTGTCTCAGATTTCCCTTGATAACAAAGGACACATTTTAAAAGGCGTGGCCCTAGGTATATGTGGCCAGCAGGAATCCGAGAAGAGTGGGAGGATTTCCTTTGGTTTTAGGCTGATCCCCTCAGGTGCCCAGTACTGCAGCCCTTGAGGCTGCAAAATGCCCGTCAATAAAGTTAGCAACACTCTGGGTCAGGTTTACAAGATATGATCTCATTCAATGGCTCATAGAACTGATTTAATATTCAGGAATCAACTGAGCTCATTCAATTCCAAATTTGGCAGCCTTGTGTGTTGCATTACAGTACTTCCTCTGTCCAGAGCTGGGCAGGGCATGCTAAAGGGAATCTTTAGAAAGGTCTTTCATGAGGTTCCAAGACTCAGAGGCAGGACGGGCGCTGGGAGACAGGCAGGGGCAGGGGCTACAGTGTGGATGTGATGGATGAGAAAGGCAAAAGATCACTCAGAAAAGCTCTTTACAGTGTCCCTGGTAGAAACCCCTCTTCCAAATAACTAAGCAAGTTTTAAGCCAGACATATTTGTAATAACACTACTGTATAGACTCCAAGAGAAAAAGTTTCAACTGGTCATAAAAATGTTAGCAATCTGTTTTGATGTTCTTACCTAAGTGGTTTATGATCTTAAAAGTTTCCTTTAAAATGCTGTTTTCTTAAATCAAGAAAGTTTAAGTTACTCTTTCTATACAAAACTAGCCTCATTACAAATCCTGAAGAAAAAGCAAATCATCTTCTTTAATTTCCATTTCTAATCTTCTAGAGAGCTGTTACTCTGTCCTGTGAAATGGATGGGTTTTGGTCTTAAACTTACTTGTTGTTCCCACCTTCCCACCCCAAATACTGGGAGTTAAGTGCTTAAATCAAGCCCTGGCACAGAAAAATGGAATATCTTCTGACTGGCATTGACTGGCAGTGAGTGCCTTTCAAATTGCCAATGTCATACAGCCACAGGGTGACCAGACATTACGTTCCAGACTGGGAGGGGTTCTGTCTCAAGAAAAGCTGAAATGGAAGGTAAATACAGTCAACAATTAACATTAGGGGGGAAAAAAATCCATCTCACATTTATGTAGCCAGAAAGAAGCTATTCTGAGAGCCACAGGCTAACTTCATTTTTATGATCCTGTGAAGACAGCACATGTCAATTTCGTCTTTGATTCTAAAATGAGCCAATGTCAATTTTTTTAGCACCTCTGAACAAGTCTGATTATAGCAATGATTGTCAGTTCAAATCCCTGGTTCATTTATTTCCCATTTTAGCCTCACCCTCTGGGGGATGTTTGTAGATTCTCTGTGGGCAGTTTGTGTGTCTCACTTGATATAGCTGACGTATTCTGCAAGTCGACTGAACAAGAAGAAAGCTCATATAAGCTGGACCCTCCTAACTCCTAACTTCTCTATACTTGATACATTTTATTCTTCACTTTTCTCAAAAGGAAATTCACCGGAAAAGCTAAAGCAAAAAAGAAAAGAGCAACTAAGACAGACCATCTAACTACAGGAATATAACTGTTACTTACACTGCTTTCCAATCCATCATCATTGATAAATCATGGCTAAATAATCAAGTGCAGAATCCATTTCTTCATATCTGTTAATAAATAGCTTCTCTCAAATGTCTCTCGCAGATCGGGGGCCATCTCAGGAGGAAGTAAGAGAGTGCGAAGGTGAAGGAGGAAAGGCTGGGAAATTCTAAAATCCATGGGGGTCTGGGAATTCTCAGAGCAGACCCCGGTGAAACATTCCTGTGATTCCAGCCTTTGGCTAAACCAGGATCCCAGCCTCTCTGAGTGTCCAGCCACCTTCCTGGTCCAGCTTAACCCCTGCTCCAACATTGCATTTCCCTCCAAGAACACTGCATTGATGGACGAGGAACCCACGGGATCCTGCCAATCCACACACACAAGCACGCTTCTCAGGGCAAGCCGCTCCAGTTTCTCTCTTGTCTGCTATCTCAGAGAGAGGGAGGGAGGGAGGGAAGAGCAGAGGCAGGGAGGGAGGGGGAGAGAGAGAGAGAGGGAGGAAAGACAGGAGCTTTACAAAAAGAGAGCAGCACAGAGAGAAACACTTGCTAGAACTCCCATTAACCCGCAGTAGCTGAGGAATTTTCTGAGCACAGCAGCTGCAAAACACTCTCAAAATCAAGTGTTTAAAATCTTTAATTATACATCCATATACACATTTGATGCAGACAAAGCCGGGAGAACCAAGGTTCTGGGTCTGCAAGTGTGACTGTGCAAGTAAACACTTGTAGACAAACAGATGCAAGCATGCGTCCCCACGAGAATCATATTTCCATGCATATATTTCAGTGAAAATGTCTAGTCTCACAGTTTACATGTCTTGAAACTATTCAAATATTCTCAGTGATGGAAGTGCAAATCAGACCAACAGTACTCTTTGCCTCTGATGGCATCCCTGAGCACACCTTCCCCAGATTTTTAGGGGGGGTTTCTGTTTCTTTTTTCCTGCTTCGGGAAAGAAGCCCCCAAAAGGAAGAGGACAGGAGGCGAGGCAGGGGTTTTCAGCTTGACTGTCAACTTCGTGTGGTGGTTCCTTTGTTTGGGGGCACTCTGCAGACAGAGTCCAGACACACTGTGCCTCAGGCGGGGAGCGGCACGGAGCAGGGGCGTGACACACACGTGGGGCTCTGCAGACAGCCAGGGACAGGAGGAGACGTATGAGGAGGAAGAAGCAATAGCAAGCGGGGAGCTGAAGCAGGCGGTAGACGAGAGGAAGGGGCAGCCTGAAGGTGGACGCACAAGACCATCTCCAACCACTTCGTGAATTTCTCTACAAACCTCCCCTCTCCACTCAAGAAATCCCTTCGCCATGTTTCTCCAAGAGTCCCAATCACCTGCATTAGAAATACCTGGTGACAATGTTAAAATGCAGATCCTGGGACTCTATCCTGAAGGTTCCAATTGAGCAGCTGGGGACCAGAATCTACCTTTTTTAAAATTAATTTTTGTTGGCGTATAGTATACTTTGGCCACCTGATGCAAACGGCTGACTCATTGGAAAAGACCTTGATGCTGGCAAAAACTGAAGGCAGAAAGAGAAGAGGCAACAGAGGAGGAGATGGTTGGATGGCATCACTGATTCGATGGACATGAACTTGGGCAAACTCTGGGAGATGATGAGGGACAGGGAAGCCTGGCGTGCTGCAGGCCATGGAGTTGTGAAGAGTTGGACACGACTTGGCCACTGAACAACGACAACAACGTAGTCGCTTTACAATGTATTACTTTCAGCTGCACGGCAAAGCGTAGTGTAAGTATATGTATAGCTGATTCACTTTGCTATTCAGTAGAAAGTAACACAATATTGTAAAGCAACACCCCAGTGTATAAGTAGAGTTCCCTGTGCTATACAGTATGTCCTCAAAACAAATATCATATATTAATGCATACCTGCAGAATCTGCATCCTAACAAGCCAACAGTTGATCCTGATGCGGACCAGACTTATTGAGGATTCATTTCCTCATCAGTGTAGAGTGAGTACATGAGTCAATGGAAAAGTGAACGAAATGAGAAGAGGTCCGGATGGGAGACCTGTGAGAACACGAACACTGATGGAGGGCTAGGGACAAAGGAAACGGATAGTGTGCAGCGGGAGTGGTGAGAGGGGACCCAGGAGAGAGCGGTGCCAGGGAAACAAAATGTGAGCCAGGAGAAGGAGCGACTTGCTTCCTTTCCAGATGCCCCATGCTTTTCACAGCTCTGCGACTACACACGCTGTTGCCTTTGCCAAGAATTCGCTTCATCCACAGACCAACCATCCCTTCAAACCCGGTCTGCATCTCATCCTTTCTCTCTTGCCCAGCTGCTGCTGCTAAGTCGCTTCAGTCGTGTCTGACTCTGTGCGACCCCATAGATGGCAGCCCACCAGGCTCTCCTGTCCCTGGGATTCTCCAGGCAAGAACACTGGAGTGGGTTGCCATTTCCTTCTCCAATGCATGAAAGTGAAAAGTGAAAGTGAAGTCATGTCTGACCCTTCGAGACCCCATGGATTGCAGCCTACCAGGCTTCTCCGTCCATGGGAGTTTCCAGGCAAGAGTACTAGAGTGGGGTGCCATCACCTTCTCCGCTCTTGCCCAGAGGTAGGTAATAATCCCATCACATTTTGTTTATACTTCTTACTGTAAGTACCTTCATATCTTGACGTTATGCATCAGCTTCTTTCTTAGTAGATGATGGTGAGTTGTTTTATGGAAACCAATGATCTCTCAATCATTATATACATCCCTAACTTTTGGATACAAAGTAGGTACCCAATAAATGTGCATTCATTAAATGGCTAAACATATCATAAGAGTATTTCTTAACCTGGGTGGTTGTTACACAGATGTTTGTTCTATTGGTCTTTAAACTGAGCATCTATCCACATTTCACATATTATTTTGTATGCAAGATACACTTAACGATAACATTTTTAAATGAGTCGTAACAGCTGGGATTTGGTCCAAAAGTTAGGTCTTAATGAATAATAAAGAGAAAAAATTGCAAAGAGCTAACCTAAAACAAAAGTTAATAGGAGGGGGAAAAAAAAAAAAAACCCAAAGAAAGCACCAGAGTGAGTGAACCCAGTAGAATAAGCAATAGAGTGGAGGTGGGTTTTGATAAACTGATGGCTTTGGGGCTCAGAAAGGTGTCACACTTGTAAGCAGTGGTGGCAAAGGGGTGTTCTTACAGAGATGGGTTACACGAAGTGGGAACAGAGCTTGCACTAAGTCTCCTCGAGAAGGACCACTTAAATTAACAGAGAACAAAATCTCTCATTTACTTGACTTAAAAGGTTTGGAGGAATTATAAATTGAAAGTTAGGAATTATAATAATAATTAATGAATGAATGGATATATGAATGAATACATGGTTGGATGAATGGATGGATGGATGAATGGATGGATGGATGGATGGATGGGGTGCTAAGGCAAAAGGGCCCACAACAACTCTGGGTAACATCACTATCTAAGGGGCATTTTAAATGCTGTTTAATAGTTTTTAAAGTGTTTCATTTGGTAACAAGATCCCATGTATAGCTGAGGAATCATAGATCAGAAAAGTTAAATGACTTGCTCTTAGTACACAACTAATAACTTCTAGAGGGAGATCTAGAACCCAAACCTTTCCACAGGTAATCTGCTGCATTTCCCATTATACTGAATTAAGCCCCAACAGGTGAATGTGATCATTAAACTTGGTAAACAGAAATGGAAATGAAAATTACTCCCAAGACTCCATCTTGAAGCACAGTGGAGAAGCTATCTTGAGGACTGGTCTATCTGTCAAAACATCTGTTCAGCAAGCATCATATTCAGTATTACAGAGTTGGGACTCTCTAACCAGAAGTTTGAGACGGCCTGGCAGATGGTTGGGAAAGCTGCCGTCACCACTTGCCTCTTCACTATCTCTTAGTTCACCAGAAGGCTAGTGACCATGGCTACTGGACATGGAGATGTGTTCTCTAGATCTTTCTTCAAGGGAGGTCTTGTTGCCCTAGCTGTGGGCAGTTAGCCTCTAGCTGTCAGCTCTTTTAGGATTTGCCTAGCTGCAGAATGCTGCTTTACCCAAATGCATGGCCTTCTCTGGGTCACCCACATTCCATGGTTGATGGGGGTTCAAGGACCCAGCCATCAAGTCCAGTACAGGTCATCATGATGGCCATTTATGCTCCAGAGCTCCCCTGTGGTGTTGACTGAGGTTTTGTTTGGCAGCTTGACATTTTCCTCCATATAGTCCTGCATCCTCCTCCTCATTTCCACAGCCTTTAATCTCTAATAAGCATCCTGCATGGGCACACCCATCTCCATGTTGGCCTCCCAGAGACCCCAACCTGCAAGGCCAGAGGGGGAAGCAGCGCTGTCCTTGTGCTCCGTTTGGGCTTTACTCCCAGTGGTCTTTACGTACTCTCCTTTAGTGATGTCAAAGCTTCAAGGCAGTGACAGCTGACTCTTATGCCCTCACAAAAATGTCAAGCAACTGATTTTATCTCCAGGTCTCAGTTCCCTTATCTAGAGGAAACCAGAGGCTGTGGACCCTGGAGCCACCTGAGTGGCATAAGGCAAGTCAGAGCCCCTTCACCCAAAGCTGGTGGTGGTGGTCTTCCATTTCTAAGTTGTGTCCGACTCTTTGGTACTGCATGGGCTGTAGCCCGCCAGGCCCCTTTGTTCATGGGATTTCCCAGGCAAGAATACTGGAGTGGGTTACCATGTCCCTCTCCAGGAGATCTTTCTGACCCAAGGATCAAACCCACATTCCTGGACTGGCAGGCAGATCCTTTGCCACTGAGCCACCTGGGAAGCCTTTAATCAGAGTAACTCTGCTTTTATGTTTTATATGTTGAGGATTTTATTTAAAATTGGAGCTTCACAGTTACACATATTTTTGAAAAACACTGGTTCAGCTGATCCCACAGATAGCTCCCATTTGTAACATTCTATGATGCTTTGATTATCCTCTGAGACAACCAAATAAGTAGGATAATAATGTGTGTGTGTGTGTGTGTGTGTGTGTGTTAGGGCTTCCCTAGTGGCTCAGCAGGTAAAGAATCTGCCTGCAATGCAGGAGACCCTGGTTTGATTCCTGGGTTGGGAAGATCTGCTGGAGAAAGGATGGGTAGCCTATCTGCTCAGTCATGTCTGACTGTTTGCAACCCCATGGACTGTAGCCTGCCAGGCTCCTCTGTCCACAGAGTACTCCAGAAAAGAAACTGGAGTGGGTAGATATTCACTTCTCGAGGGGATCTTCCTGACCCAGGAATCAAACCCACGTGTCCCTCACTGGAGGTAGATTCCTTACCATATGAGCCACCAGGGAATCCCAACAACATGGTACCTAAGATGCTCCAGTGATTTGGAAAAACAAATCAACACACATATAAAGCCAAGATATAGATTGAGAGACAGACACCAAATAAGTCTGAATTCTAGTTTACTGGACAGATCGGGAACTATAAAGTGGTGATGGAATAAAGAGTTTCCCCAGGGATTTGGAAAATGTATTAGTTTATGGGGCTATCAGAAGGATTTAAGACAGCAAAGTAAAGGAAACAGCTTTCATTTAAGTGCACCAGATTCCCTGCCTGTAGTGTGCAGGCATCTCCTCCTTCTGAGCCCCAAACACAATAAGTCAAATGTGTGACGAAGGCCATCTTGGAGGACTCAAGAAATTAGGCCCCACTGTTTCTGCAGTAGGCCTGAGAGAGTGATTTCCTTATTCCCTCTTATAAGGTAATACCATTCCAATGAAAATAACTGAAAAGAAAAGGAAATCTAAGCTGTTAAAACTCTAGTGACATATTCTGTATAAAAATGTATATGTTCACATGCCAGGAAGAGGGTTTAATGGTTATCAAATCATTATAAACTATGCGGGGAGGGGGGTGGAAACAAGCCTAAAAAGAGAATTATACCTAAATTACCTGTGAATTTCCCTGTGGGAAATACCAAACATATGAAAATCCTTAATCATTCAAAGACACTCATGCTAATATGAAGCATATGCATTCTGGAAATGTGATGAAGTGATGGTTAAAAAGTAAGTTATGTTCCTGGACATGCTGTGCCACAAAATCTACACCTTTTCTGAATGTTTTTATTTGGTTATTATTTTCAAGATCCCTGTTATTCATATTTGGAAAAGAAAGTGACATACAAATCAAGGGACATTATAATATATGATGAGAGTTGTACATAGAGCCTTGTGTACAGTCCTCTCCACATTCAAAACTTCAATTGCCCACAAGTGTGGATCCTGAGTCTGCTAATGAGAAAACTCTACCTCACTATTTGGGCTTCCCTGGTGACCCAGCAGTAAAGAATCTGCACACAATGTGGGTCCAATCCCTGGGTCGGGTAGATCCCCTCTCATAGGCTCAGACACGACCATGCTTGCCTGGCAACCCATTCCAGGATTCTTGCCTGGAGAATCCCACAGACAGAGGAGCCTGATGGGCTACAGTCCATAGGGTCACAAAGAGTCAGACCCGACCGAAACAACATAGTATGCATGCACATCTTACCATGTGGAGCAGTCAGGCAGGTAGGCGTGGGTATAGCTTTTTCTTTTTTAAACAATACTATGAGTTATTGCTTAATTTCCCAAGGTTAAAACATTATGCAGTTCACCCTTCAGTAGGAAGTTAAGGATTGGCTCATTTAAGATATTTAAATTTTACAATTTCTTTTGTAGCCTCCTGTAGTCTTTTGTGCTCCATGTTTTCCAAGCCCCCTCATCATGAGATGGGGACAGCCCAGACCACAGGTATAATTTCAACTGAGGAGAGGAGGGAGGGGAAGAGCAGAGAGAAAGGAAGGGAGAGGGCAGTGCACAGGGAGGCAGATGGGGAGTTGGAGAGGAAGCCCTAGCACCAGCCGTCTGTGCCCAGAAGAGCAGAGAAGCCACGGTGGGCAGAAGCTCCCCAAAAGACCAGGCTCAGGGCCTCCTGTCTCCCCATGGGTTAAGCCCTGCCTTCTTGGCCTGTCCTCACCAGCCATGCTCAGACAGTGTGCAGACGGGACGGGACAGCTCTGAAAGCTTGAATATTGCTATTTTATTAAGGAACCTCTAGGGATAGAAGGGAGAAGGCAATAGCAACCCACTCCAGTACTCTTGCCTGGAGAGTCCCGTGGACGGAGAAGCCTGGAGGGCTGCAGTCCATGGGGTTGCTGAGGGTCAGACACGACTGAGCGACTTCACTTTCACTTTTCACTTTTATGCATTGGAGAAGGAAATGGCAACCCATTCCAGTGTTCTTGCCTGGAGAATCCCAGGGACAGGGAAGCCTGGTGGGCTGCCGTCTATGGGGTCGCCCAGAGTCGAATATGACTGAAGTGACTTAGCAGCAGCAGCAGCAGCAGGGATAGAAGAAAATGACCAGAGCAGGGCCAGGTTCCTTTCCCTGGGAAGCTCTTATACCGGCTGCATTTGGCCACTCAGGAGAGGACCACTGGCAATCCTCTGTAGAAAACCTTTGGACACATCTCTGGCGAATGCGTGGGGTGGGCCCAGGTAGAGTCACATGATGTCAAATCCCACAGTATAACAGCTGAATCGGCCTAGGAAAACTACAAGAGCTGTACAGAAGAGCTGTGCTGTGCTCAGTCACATCCAACTCTTTTGCAACCCCATGGTCTGTAGCCTGCCAGGCTCCTCTGTCCATGGGATTTTCTGGGCAAGAATATTGCAGGTTGCCATTTCCTCCTCTAGGGGATCTTCCTGACCCAGGGATCGAACTCTCATCTCTTGTGGCTCCTTCACTGGCAGGCAGATTCTTTTACTACTGAGCCATCTGGAAAGCCATAGGAGAAGAGATCGATGTTCAAACCTTCACAAGGCAAGACAGCCACCTTGCAGCAAACCCAAGAGTAAAGCTCCCCAGTCCTCACTCCAAATCCACCCATCCATCCAGGGGTTGAAGCAGCCCTATCACCAGGGAGCCTTCTCTCCTGGACAATGATTGCTCTGCAGATAAGTGGGGCTCTGAGGCTTTGATCTTCAGTTTGGTGGACTTAAGAGAGGATTTTCATCCCTCAAAAGAACTGAGGAATTCTCTCCATAGAATGGATTTGAGAACAGAGATCTTTTGTTGAAAATAGTCAGAACATCAAACATTTTTTAAAATGAAAGGTCAAATACCTCTGATATTTAGTTAGATCTGTGTGGGGGGAAAGGAAGTGCTTTCAAGAATGTAGGTGCTGAATTTGGGAAAAGCCAGTATCTTAAAAATTCACTCGACATGTGGTATATATGGGGTGGTCAGCACCACCCAAAGAGAGCATGCAAATTTTGGCACCTTACAAAAATTAAAATCTAATTCATACCATACACAGCCAAATAGTCATGAAAGCTGTGTGTTAATTAGATATACGCATGAGGGAAAATGATACATGAAAATCTAGATGTAATGTTTAAAAGACAAATTAGAATAATGCATATGTAGTTTGAAAAGAGCTTAGCATGAAGTTCTTTTCCAATTAATACAGATAGGTTTTCAGGGAGACCTCCCTGAGGACAAGGAAGGATTTGGTACCAAAAGATGCTTACTCCTTGGAAGGAAAGTTATGACCAACCTAGACAGCATATTGAAAAGCAGAGACATTACTTTGCCAACAAAGGTTCGTCTAGTCAAGGATATGGTTTTTCCTGTGGTCATATATGGATGTGAGAGTTGGACTGTGAAGAAGGCTGAGTGTCGAAGAATTGATGCCTTTGAACTGTGGTGTTGGAGAAGACTCTTGAGAGTCCCTTGGACTGCAAGGAGATCCAACCAGTCCATTCCTGAAGGAGATCAGCCCTGGGATTTCTTTGGAAGGAATGATGCTGAAACTCCAGTACTTTGGCCACCTCATGTGAAGAGTTGACTCATTGGAAAAGACTCTGATGCTGGGAGGGATTGGGGGCAGGAGGAGAAGGGGACGACAGAGGATGAGATGGCTGGATGGTATCACTGACTCGATGGATGTTTGTCTGGGTGAACTCCAGGAGTTGGTGATGGACAGGGAGGCCTGGCGTGCTGCGATTCATGGGGTAGCAAAGAGTCGGACGTGACTGAGCAACTGAACTGAACTGAACGTCCTGTGTTCTTTCCTCCCTCTGTCATTTCACTTCTCTTTCCTTATCCAGAGGCATTTCTGCATGCTCAGGTTATGTGTCACTTCAGTCGTGCCCGACTCTGCAACCCTATGGACTGTAGCTTGCCAGGGTCCTCTGTCCATGGGATTCAATAGTCAAGAATACTGGAGTGGGTTGCCAAGCCCCACTACAGGGAATCTTCCTGACTTAGGGATCGAACCCATGTCTTCACTGGCAGAGAGTTTCTTTACCACTAGCGCCACCTGGGAAACCCAAATGTCTATAATCATAACTACTATTTTCATTCATTCACTCATTCAATTAAACAAGTATGCACAAAGGGCCTGGAACAAGACCGACCCAGTTTTGATCTTCTGCAGTCCAACATAAACTAAGCTCATGGTTTCCAGAATAATTTTTGCTCCTTCTTTTTAAACATAACAGCCCTATACTCTACCTTGTTCTCGAAAAAAATGTAAGAAAGTACATGTTTTATCTAGTTTTTTATTAACTTTAACATCTCTTGTTGGAAGAAATCATCCTATAGTGACCTTTCATATCAAGTATAAAACAATATTATAAAACAATAGACAAAATGACCTTCTTATGAGGAAAGCAAAATGCAGTTATCTGTCCTGGGTCTGGAGTTCTTCTCCTCTGAAGTGCATGCTACCTTAGTTGGATCCTCAATGGTTAGATGCTCGGAGGACTGTATCGAGGTACAGCTGGCATCCTATGCACGTGCAGGGCAGCAGCTACCAAAATATCAGGGAAACACAATGTGTGTGTGATGAAGCAATTGCTCGTTCTAAAGAGAGAATTGTAGCTGGGCCAAATTTAGCAAAAGGCTCAACAATCCTCCATTTGTGCATTGGTAAAGGAACAGCATTATTTTGGACTGCTAGATGCCTCTAAATATCTGGCTAGTCTTAGGAAAAAAAGACAATCGTTGATACTTCAGTTCACAAAATCTAATTCTGATATGAATTCTAACTCCTAGCGCAGTATGGCAATTATCCTCTCTTTAAAAAGTTCTCTATAGATAAATATGAATCGCCACAAAATCTTTGTATGCTAAAGCAGGATTATCACCTCATTTTAGATGCCAGAAAAAGAAGAAATTTACTCCACTTGCATTTATAAAATCATAAAACAAGTGATGAAGAACTCTAGCATCAAACTAATCTAGGTTCAAATCTCTCAGTACAGCTAAAAACAAGCAACCCCCACAACAGATACTGAACAGCACTTGCCATGTGCCAGGCCCTGTCAAGGGCTTTATGTGTGTCCGTGTATTTAATCCTCATCACAACAGCTATGTACCTACCATGCAGGTGGCTCAGTGGTAAAGAATCTGACTGCCAATGCAGGAGACACAGGAGACTCAGGTTCCGTTTCTGGGTTGGGAAGATCCTCTGGAGGAGGAAATGGCAACCCACTCCAGGATTCTTGCCTGGAAGATTCCATGGACAGAGCAGCCTGGCGGGCTGCAGTCTATGGGGTCACAAAGAGTCAGGTGCAACTGAGGGACTGAGCACGCACACATGCAGAGCTCTGTGTAGTACATAACATTATTGTCTGTATTCCACAAATGTGGAAATGGAAACATAAATAAGCTAAAAGCTTTTCTCCAGGTCACACAGCTAAGTGGCAAAGCCAAGATGCAGACACACTCGATGTGGTTTTAGAGTCCCCTCCATCAAACATTGCACTAGATTGCTTTGTATAAATTATTGAAATCCTCTAAGCTACTGTTTTATCTGTGAATAACGGTACTGACCTCAAGGATTGCCAGGATGTCTAAGATAAAGCAACTAAAAGTGCCTGGCAGGCACATCACATATGCCTAGTCTCTATTTTAATTGTTGGGCAGTGCCCAATCCCTCCTCAACACCTTGCCTCCAGTGGGCTAAGTAGTTCATTCTTCCTCTAGGAATATCTATAAGTGATCTGACATTGCCTGCCGTCCTTTCTGGGCTCTGGAGATATGAAATCACAAAGTCCTAGGCTGGATGTAAAGATTCCTCTTCAGTCATCAAGGGGAGGAGGTGGCATTTCAGCTCCAGAAAGAAAGAAGCCCAAGCTGTTGAAGGAAATGAATTTCACCTTTATCCTCACCCTGACTTTTGTGTAAGACTGTTGTTCAGTCGCTCAGTCGTGTCCAACTTTTTCAGACCTCAAGGACTACAGCATGCCAGGCTTCCTGTCCTTCACCTTCTCCCAGAATTTGCTCAGACTCATATCCATCAAGTCGGTGATGCCATCCAACTATCTCATCCTCTGTTGTCCCCTTCTCCTCCTGCCTTTAATCTTTCCCAGCATCAGGGTCTTTTCCAATAAGTCAGTTCTTCACATCAGGTGGCCAAAATATTGGAGTTTCAGCATCAGCCCTTCCAATGAATATTCAGGGTTGATTTCCTTTAGGATTGACTGCTTTGATCTCCTTAAGATACAAATCAATTAATTCATCCCATTCTTATTCAGCATCTTGCCATCCTGAGGTCCCTTCCCAACTCTTCAGAATTCCCTCTCTAATTCAACTTGGCTTTTCAAGTTGGCCAGGAGCCAGCCCTCGCCTGTGTGAAGTCTGAATGCTACGTAAGCTACCTTGTCTTGGATGTTCTTCTGAGAGTTTGGGAGTTTTTGACAAGTTACTGGCAAAAGAAGAAGACGCTCCTGCCAATTTGCTTCAGGCACCGAGCATGTTCACAGGTATCATACCAGGTGTTATTAATATGTTATTTACAAGAAACCCAGTGTTCAACCTATTGTTGGGGTTATAGAGTGTTACAGTTTTTGTACTTAGGAAAGCAATGTATTTTTTCCAACTCAGAAAGCTTAGAATGTGTGAAGAACTCAGTCCTCAAATGTGAGATATATTTATGGCAAGAGAGTCTTAGCTAGGAATCAGGATGTGGACCAAATGATCAATACTCTTTCTTCAAGTCAAATAATCACTTTAGAAAGCTGAAGACTGGGACAAATGTCACTCTCAGGGCTGAGCTGGTCAGGCTCACAGGTGTAAGGTCAGCACCCTGGGGAAATGCCCTACTTTCTCAGTTCCCCAAAGTAAACCTCATACAACTTCATCCTAAGGAATTTCAGAA
Organism: Bos taurus; assembly: GCF_002263795.3. Taxonomy (NCBI): domain Eukaryota; kingdom Metazoa; phylum Chordata; class Mammalia; order Artiodactyla; family Bovidae; genus Bos; species Bos taurus. The sequence goes on from NC_037343.1 coordinate 31,814,816, forward strand.
CTGGAAGGAATGTTTCTGAATGTTCTGCTCTGGGGCTTAGAGAATGGATGTCTAAGACATGTAGTCCCCCAAACTGCCATATTCTTAGCAAGAGGGGGAGCCATCTATCTACAGTCTACTTAATGGCGTGCAGCCACCCAGGCGGAAACAGCATTGAAAAATCAAACAGGGGAAATAGTGATGTTCCTGCCGTGGCTAAGCCTCGGCAGAATCTTGAGGGAGGGAGAATTCCTTCAAGGAAAATGGCCTGGTCACACATTCCACACTGCTTACCTGGTGTGCATTATGGACTCCATGCTTTACCGGGCATCAGACCAACCAGCCTGAACACCAAGAGCAAAACCCCAACAAAACAAGGCTTCTGCCCAGTCTTCCATTCCCGCAGGCCCAGGACATCAACTGGTTAATCTGAAAGCCATATGTACTAACAAGCTATTTCCAAGAAACATGTGCTTTCTGAAGCAATGCTATCGTCTCTGCCTCCGGGGGTCATGGATTTATTTGTCAGTAAATTATAGAAAATCTGTGAGTGGAAACTTTTTGGATTACAAAAATTATACCACTGACAGTTACCTATTTATCTATGAGTCAGGCATGTACCCCCAGCTAATTTAGCCAGCTTAGCTTGTCCAAAGAAAATAAAATCAGAAAACAATCTCTATTATTCTTAGTTCCCATGGAATATGGCAAGAAAAAGTCAGTATGAAGAAGGGATTGTATCTTCATCTGACTTTACTTCTAAATTCACTGTGCAGCCTTGGCTATATCACTTAGTCTATCTAGGCTGATTTATTTAACCTCATGATACTCTGATGATGTTGGATTAATCTAGATTATTTTTGTAAAGTGTTAGAACCTTCTCCCAGAAAGGATACACTCCCCACCTTTACACACACACGTTACTATTATTTAGTGCTTTCTTACTTTTGTAATATGCGTCACTACTGAGGACACTGACTGAGAATTGTCTGCAGTTTAGAGCTTCCATACATCTTTCTCTCTGAGCACAGGTAACAAGAGCCACTGCTAGCACTGATACAAGATACTTGATATCGATAAAACCTGGTACAAAAATGCAGTGCGAGTTCTTTTTGCAGTAGTCATACAAGTTTGGCAACCTGCCATCTTGTGAATGGACTGAGTCTGCTTCCCTTCAAGCACCTGCTTAGCCTCCTCTTCCCTCTTCCCTCACACACACAAACACACAAAACTTTGACTTTTCCACCACCGCACTTAATTACAGAAGGAATTCTGAAGAGTTGGGAAGGGGCCTCAGGGTGGCAAGATGCTGCATAAGAAGAGGATGAATTCACTGATTTGTAACTTACACAAGAGTCAGGGGGAAGATAAAGGTGAAACTCATTTCCTTCAACCAGCTCTGTCTCCTTTCTTTCTGGAGCTAAGCCTAGGACTTAGTGATATTACATCCCCAGGGACCCAGAAAAATGGAGGCAAAGAAGAATGTGAGCCGGAAAAGGAAACGTTGGTAGGCAAGAGAGGAATGAGGAGAGACCAGACTTGCTCTGCTTTTTCTGCCCGCTGCTCTCAGAGCTGCCCCGTGGACGCACAGAACCTCTAGGCAACGGGCAAGACGGGTCTTCCTCACAGGCAGCTGGCGAGGGCAGCTATTAAATTATTGAAAATTCCAGGCTGAAAGGAAGTCAAATATTAATGAGTATATTACTGAGAGGAAGAAAACTTGACAATCCACACAGATTTAAACTATTAATATCTCTTCCAAAAGAAAGTGCAGTGGACAAAACTGAACGCTGTCAGATATAGCTTCAAAGAAGCTGCCCCCTGCCCACACACGGGCTCTGTGAGAAGACTGCCCACGGCTGCACTTTCTCCCACCCTCGCTTTTGCTGGTGGCTGCTGTGGATAAACCGTTTTCAGTTATGGTTCACAAACTCTGTTTTCAGCATCTTCTTCCTCAACCCAGTTGCTTCTCGAGTGAAGGTTTTTGTTGGTGGAGTACATGATGGTATTCCACTGGCTTCTAATTAAGCACAGGGAGCCAACAGTGATAACTTCACAGCCAGGCTGACTCATCACTTGGGTTGCCCCTGAGGTTTCTGATTCAATTTCCAGCTTCTCCAATCACACTAAAGCCATCGGGTTGAAAATATTAGAATATATAGCAGGGCAGCCCAGGTTCTCATCCCTCCTACCTCACTCGGCTTCTAGGAAGACTTCCACGTGGGAAAAGAGATACACGGGGAAATGAGAGAACGTGGCAATTTGATGGATAATAAATGATGTCTGAATGTTGAGAAGTCACTTTGGAAATTATATATGCATTATTTTCATATTTTTGTATGTTTTAGATGGATGAATAGAATATGATAGAACAAGTATGTTTTAAAATAGAATCAACTAAGCATTGCTTTTTATTTAATAATTGGAAATTTCACATAAAGCACTGGCATTACTGTAATCATCTCCATTCTTGTCCCTGACAGCAATTTGCTTTAAAATATAGTCCTTCAGCATACATGGTGTGATATACATGTGAGTTAACATTAATTTACACTATAGGGAAAGTCAGTTAACATTAAAACTGTCTTAATCAGGAATACACACTTCAAGGATGATTGGTTAGCACTTCATCTGTTGAATTTTCATTATCATTGAATTTCAAAATATCATCTAATTTTCACTGAAATTTCTTCTTCAACCCATGGGTTATTTACAGGTGGATTGCTTAACTGCCAAACATTTGGGAATTTTTCTGTTTTCTTTGTTATTGATTTCTAGCTTAGCTTCTCTTTGGTCAAAAAAACATACCCTGAATGAATTTCGTCTTTGAAATTTGCCAAGATCTGCCTTATAAACCAATAAATGGGTCAATTTTGGTAATATGGGAAAAGACTGTACTGTGTCAATACTGAGTGCAATGGTCAGTATATATCAATAAGGTAAAATAAATTAATGGTAATTGTTCAGATCTTTAGTCTTACTGAATTTTTGTCTGTGTGTTCTGTTATTTTTTGAGACAGTGGTGATTATGTCTCCCACTATGACTATGGATGGATGTATTTATCTTCTTTATTTTGTCATATGTTTGCTTTTTACATTTGGAGCCATGTTGTTAGATATATACAAATTTAGAATTGTAACTTTCCTGTGGCTTCATCCTTTAATTGTTATAAAATGTTTCTATTTATCTTTAATGACGATTCTTCGCTTAAAGTCTATTTTCTCTGACCTTAGTAAACTATACCAGTTTATTTTGGTTAGTATTTATAAGATGTATCTCTGCTGCTGCTGCTAAGTTGCTTAAGTCGTGCCCGACCCCATAGACAGCAGCCCACCAGGCTCCTCTGTCCCTGGGATTCTCCAGGCAAGAACACTGGAGTGGGTTGCCATTTCCTTCTCCAGTGCATGAAAGTGAAAAGTCAAAGTGAACTTGGTCAGTCGTGTCGGACTCTTCGCGACCCCATGGACTGCAGCCTACCAGGCTCCTACATCCATGGGATTTTCCAGGCAAGAGTACTGGAGTGGGTTGCTATTGCCTTCTCTACCGTTTCTTTTATTTTCAACTTCTCTGTGTCCTTATATTTAAGAAGTGGCTTTCACAAGCAGTATATAGTTAGGCTTTTTTGTTCTTTTTTAATGTGGTGTGCCAATGATTATCATTTAGTTGGAGTAGTTAGTCAATTTTCATTTACTGATATGTTTGTTTCTATAGCTAGCATCTTAGAATTGTTTTCTATTGGTCCACCCGCTGTTATTAAGTTCCCCTTTCTCTCCCTTTTCTTAGATTAACCAAGAATCTTTCATTCTATTTCCCCTTCTATGTATTATTCTGCTAGTTACTCTAGAGATTACAATGCATGTCCTTGACTTATTATAGTATAGTAAAATTATAACTTTTAATACTTCCAGATGTTGCTGTCACCTTATAACACATGAACTCCATTTAGCCCTCTTCCACTTTTTGCATTATTTTGGCCATACATTTAGTTCTACATATATTTCAGACTCCATAAGATTCCATTTTTGTTGTTTTGTGTGATAAACATTCATTTATATTTGTCCATATATTTTTCTCAACATTTTATTCTAAAATAATATTTTTCAAAAATAAAAATGGAAGAATTACATAGTGAACAACCTCATTCAGATTTTGTAACCAACATTTTTCTATATTTGCTTTACCACTTATCTATTCACCTCTCTATCCAGCCATCAATTCATTTTATATTTTTAATATATTTCAACTTAAGCATGTATTCACCCTTTCTGTCACTCTCTATTTCCTCCTGCATTTCTGGGATCATTCTCTTTCTACCTGTAGAAATACTTTTAGTATTTATTTTAAGGTTAGAGTACTGGTGATTGATTCTTTCAAGTTCTGTTTGTTTCAAAATGTCTTTATTTCACATCAACTTCTCATGACTATTTTTGTTGGATTTATGAAACTTTAGCTTGGCAGTCATATTCTTTCAACCTGTTAATATGAATTCCACTGTCTTCTGGCGTCCATTGTTTCTTCTGAGAAGTGAGCTATTGGTCTTACTGTTGCTCCTTTGAAATTAATGATTTTTTTTTTCTGGCTATTTTAACAATTTTTCCCTTTGATTTTGTTTTCAGCAGTTTTACATTTTATCTTAGTTGGGACCTGCAGGCTTCTTGAATCCATGTTCTTGATCATTTTCAGAAAATACCATTCCTGCCCTATTCCTTCTCTTCTGCGAGGCCTATCACACGTGATGTAGAATAACACATGTTATATATGTCTCGTGCTTTTTTCTTTTTTTTTTTGTACTTTCATCCTTTTGCTCTCTGTACATCATACATCCACTTGAATATTTTCTACTGATCTGTCTTCCATTTTCACTAAATATTTCTTGTCATGCATCTAATCTGCAGTTAAATACATCTATTGAGCTCTTAATATTTCATTTTTTAAGCTTCAGAATTTTCAATTTGTTATTTAACAATTCCAGTTTTCTAATTAAATTTTTAAAATTCCAGTTTTCTAATGAAATTCTTCATCATGTCATCTATTTTCTAAACATACCAATCAGAGTTATTTTAAAGTCTATGAATGATAACACCAATAAATGAGTCATTTATGGTTGGGAATTTTTTCCATAGCATTTTTTTTCTTTTACTTGTTTTCTGGTATGCCTGGTCATTCTTTATTGAAAAAATTTATGAGAACCTGAGACTCTTAAATATACTCCCTTCTTTCAGTGACCCTCTAGTCAAGGCTATGATTTTTCCTGTGGTCATGTATGGATGTGAGAGTTGGACTGTGAAGAAGGCTGAGCACCGAAGAATTGATGCTTTTGAACTGTGGTGTTGGAGAAGACTCTTGAGAATCCCTTGGACTACAAGAAGATCCAACCAGTCCATTCTGAAGGAGATCAGCCCTGGGATTTCTTTGGAAGGAATGATGCTAAAGCTGAAACTCCAGTGCTTTGGCCACCTCACGCGAAGAGTTGACTCACTGGAAAAGACTCTGATGCTGGGAGGGATTGGGGGCAGGAGGAGAAGGGGACGACAGAGGATGAGATGGCTGGATGGTATCACTGACTCGATGGACGTGAGTCTCAGTGAACTCCGGGAGTTGGTGATGGACAGGGAGGCCTGGCGTGCTGTGATTCATGGGGTCGCACAGAGTCGGACACGACTGAGTGACTGAACTGAACTGAACTGAACTCAGTGACCCTATCATCTAGCAGGCAGAATGGGGGGTGAACACCACAACCCAATCAAAGACTCACATTAGTTTTTGTATGGCTTGGTCTAATTTGAGTTTACCTTTACTCCTAGGGTGTAGCTCTCTAAAGATCCCAAAATGGTATCTGCTGGGGCCTGTTCTCCTTGAAGGGCTTTGCATGGCAATATTTTTTAGTCAGCATTGTGTGCTGAAAACTCTTCTATTCAGTTTTTGTTGTTTTTCTTTTTTTACCTAGCTCCTTAGTCTCTCCTTTCTGTACAGTAATATTTCTCAAATATAATATAAAGGAAATATACTGGAGTATCTAGCTAACTTTTCTGTAATTTCCTTCTCTCAGGCTTTTGACCTTTCAAGTCCTGTCTACCTTGAAAATTCTGAACTCAAATTCCCATGATATTGTCAAAAGGTCTGCTACATTCTCAGCAGATGACCTGAGAGAAAAAAGCATCTTCTCAACTCTCTGTAGTTCCCTTCTCTCTCAGATCTTAGTTACTCAAGTCCTATTGCCTTGGCAGCTCTCTGACACAACTCTGGCTCAGTAGGGGCCTTCCTCAACTTAGCATAAGCTGAGACCAGAATCTGTCCTGATTGGCCAGTGCCTATGACAGTCCAAGTTATTATCTGAGAGGCTCTAATTGGAAGGTAACAGTCCTGAAGCAGTTACTAAAATTGGTTTGGCTATCTTTATTACTGGTCAACTGCAGAGACACTGATAATTAAAGTAATGCAAGTTAGAAGTGGTTTATCTTTGGTGAAAATGATTGTGTTCAAAACATGTGGATTGGCTAGAAATAGTATGTAGGTACTCTTACACAAACAGTATGTAGGAATACAGCAAGCCAAAATAGCCTATAGATTAAGAACTCCAATTGGTCCACTATTCAGATCCTTACACATGTATTTTTTTTGCCCAACTTTAACTAGATGTATCACACCGTCAGCCAAGAAATACACCTGCCTCTAGTGTATTTTATATGCAAGGTGCGGTAGGAGTCTGTACCCAAACGGACAAAGATGTAGCTCTTTATTACATTTACAGAATAGACTGAATCACCTTTTGCTGGCTTGCTAACGCATGTTTATAACTATGGCAGAATCTAGTTTAAGATTTATTTTCTTCATAACATCACCTGGAAATGGTTTGTGGAAGGAAAGCTATGGACCCACTTACCTTGAACTATGGGAGGCTAACATATCTACCAAAAATAACTACAGTTAACCAAATCGGCCTAGGTCAGTATGGAAAACATCCTTTGCTTCACAAGTCAGTGCAGAACTTTAGTGGCCATGATGGCTTTATCCTTTGCTCTGGCTTTTCATCTTTGTTTTTCTTTAAAAATATCATGTGAAATACGGTAATCTTGGCGTTTTCATGGCCCCATTTAACCACGTTCTCTTAATGGTTGCACACAAGAAGAACTGAGGCTCTGAAAGGTCTAAGTTGACAGGTGAACCGTATCCAAGAGAACTGAACTCCTCCCCCTCCGCATCAGAAGAAAGTACACAAAGCTTATAATACCACCTTAAGCAAAGGAAATATTACAAATCCTGAATGCTGCTTCAAGGTAACACCTCAAGACTCTAGAGAAACCACTGAAGTGGCATTTCTGACATTTGTGAAGGGCTTAAAAACTGCTTCCTGGAAAACAGCTGGCAGTGCTCAGCCCTTGTCTTCATGGGGCTTAGTGGGAATGACCCCCTCCCCCAAATATGCAGAGAGTGAAACGGGATTGCTGTTTCATTGCCCTCGTGGGAGCCCAGACACCAGGAGGGTCCTGGCTACAGAGGATCACAGGATCCTCACACTCCTAGACTTGGCAGGAACTTTGAGATTTTCTGGTCTATTATTTCCAGTTTATAATTAAGGAGACAGGTCAAGAGAAATTTCATAATTTAGCCAACATTACTCAGGAGGTAAAGGCCTGATCCAGAATTCAATTAACTAGATTTTAAATCCATTGTCCTGCTTAGGGTTCCCTGTCATCTGTCCTCCATAAAGAACTCCTGGAGGCCAGTGGCTCCTCCTCAGGCTATAGTAACATTTTCCCCAGGCCGACTCTTCCGATCTATCCCAAGTCAGGTCACCATACGCTGATTCCAGCACGGAACTTTAGGTAACCTGTGTCTATTCAGCTGTCTTGGATATGAGCGAAATGCCCTACACAAAGGAAATGGATGTTTTTTTCTATCAGAGTAACAGGAAATAACCGCAGTCAGTAATGTGGGCTACTTTTAATTTTGAAATACCAATATATAGCTCTTTCTTTTCAGAGGAGAACTGTGAAAACACTGATGTCAGCAAGACAGAGCGACTTATATGTTAGCTTTGACCTAAATTTCTTAGGTCTTTACATCTCTGGTTGAAAATTCATTTCATTCTTTGGATAATTCTGGCAGAGCATAAATATGCTGTCTCAAAAGAAAGAATAAACAAAATTAAATCTGTTCAGTGATTTCTCATGGGACAAATGCCAATCTAAGCAACAAAATGAAAGAGAAAAAATTCTTCATCACTGAAGAGGTGAATATGTGTTTGAATTTCCCATAAAAATGAAAAATGATGAGGATCCGATTTATTTGCCAGTATTACAGATATTTTGAAACAGCATTTACTTGTTCTGTTTTTATTTCTCCACCTTCAATTGGAGCTAGCAATGTACTTCACAAACAGGGAAACCACAAGCACCTGGGACTCTAGATAGAAAGCTTCACATATAGCAATAAACCACTCAAATATTTTTCATTGTAAATACCATTTTCCAAGGATTCAATACTGAGGAAGAAAACAAATCCAAAAGTAGGATTAATGGAAAATGGGCATTGCTTTTGATAAGACACTCATTTGAAATGTCTACTTTTTATTAGCGAGTAGCCCACTAACTGGAGAACGCACTGGCGACCTACTCCAGTACTCTTGCCTGGAAAATCCCATGGACAGAGGAACCTGGTGGGCTGCAATCCATGGGGTCGCTAAGAGTCGGACACGACTGAGCGACTTCACTTTCACCTTTCACTTTTCCTGCACTGGAGAAGGAAATGGCAACCCACTCCAGTGTTCTTGCCTGGAGAATCCCAGGGATGGGGGAGCCTGGTGGGCTGCCGTCTACAGGGTCGCACAGAGTCGGACACGACCGACGTGACGCAGCAGCAGCAGCAGCCCACTAACAGGCTAGAAATACAAATGACTGTGTAATAATAATGTGTTCTACAGAAATCCAGATGGCATGTGGTCCACACAGAAGTCCCTCGTGTTTGTGAATAATAAGATCCCTGGAGAAGGAAATGGCAACCCACTTCAGTATTCTTGCCTGGGAAATCCCATGGACAGAGGAGCCTGGAGGGCTACAGTCCATGAGGTTGCAAGAGTTGGACGTGACTTAGGGACTAAACCACCACCACCAACATGGGAATGGCTACTTGAATTTCGTCTTTGCTCTCCCTGGATCTACCCATTACAGATATCACAAATCAATCATAGACAGCACTGTGTTCTGCCAAGTTCAATACTCAAGGTGCAGGCCAACATTTGATTATTGTGGGCAAGTAAGCTGAAACTGACTAACTATTCCAGGTGGTCAAACAATTCTACAGACAGCAGTGCAATTGTCATAAATACGGATTTATGGGTAAACAACCCGTCTGCCAATGCAGGAGACATAAGAGACATGGGTTTGATCCCTGGGTCAGGAAGATCCCATGGAGGAGGGCACGGCAACCCATTACAGTGTTCTTGCCTGGAGAATCCCTTGAACAGAGAAGCCTGACCAGCTATAGTCCATAGGTTTGCAAAGAGTCAGACACAACTGAAGCGACTGAGCATGCACACATGGGCTTTATACATAGGTCAGTCATCGATTAGCAAGCTGTTCTTAGGTATGTTCCTTAACCTCTCTGACCCTCTGTCTTTTTCCTTTGAGTTAGGATATTAACAGTATCTGCCTCAAAATGTTTCTATAAAAACTGAGTAAGGTAATTAGTATAAAGTTCTTAGCAAAGTGCCAGGCACATTGTAAGCATCCAGTGAATGTTAGCTATTATTAATAGTAATAGAATAATATAAATAGCATTAGCAGTATCTAAAAAAAACCAGAGAGTCCTGGTCTATATTAAACCAAGTCACACTATGTTATATCATATGCTACCTTCTGGGCATCAAGTTTGCTTCTTCCCTTAATAACCTTTGACATTACATACTCACATCCCAAAGAAGAATCAGAAATGGAAAATAAATCACTGCTTTAAAAAACTTCAAACTTAGCAAACATTAAAATGAACTCTTTCAAGAGGGAGGAGTGCTATGTTTAAAATGTACTGGATCTGACTGTCTTGGAAAATGGCTAACACTCCGGGGCTATCCCCAAATCACTTCTGTCCATACTGGGGCCTGACATCTCTTAGATTTCTACCTCAGGACTTGATCATAGATTGGATAATTTTAAAATGAAATGAGCCATCAAGTTTACTTCCATGAGATATTAATATCTTTTCTATATTTGCATCGTGAATCCAGTCCATGTTTATTCATAAGTGACACACAATTGCAATTTAACAAATGATACTGCATTCTCATATCTGCTCTGGAGGGTTGAAAAGGATGCATTAGTCCTCCTGAGGCTGTTATTTCAAGGAGTTTGTTCAAGAAAATGCCTACAATGCCAACGGACTGCTTTATGGTGAATGTGTTTATAACAATCAGTAAGGGGTTTTTACCTAGATGATCAGCAAAGAGGTTTAGCTGCCAGAGTGTGGAAGCTAGACTAGCTGTACCATGTCTGACAGTGATTTGTTGGAGGTAAGAATCTGCTTTCCTGCCCATACAAATCCACAGGACCCACTGCAAGGGATTCTGGGGTGCTGAAGTCCAGGGAGTCCTCTGAGATGGAGGGTCCAGGTCATTTGCAAATAAAAGTGCATGAGGCTCCCTTAAGAGTCACTGCTGCTGCTCAGTTATGTCTGACTCTTTGAGACCCTTTGGACCATAGCCCGCTGGACTCCTCTGTCCAGGGGATTTTTCAGGCAAGAATACTGGAGTGGGTTACCATTTCCTCCTCCAGAGGATCTTCCCAACCCAGGGATCGAATCCGCGTCTCCTGTGTCCCCTGCATTGCAAGCAAATTCTTTACCCACTGAGACATTGGGAATGCTCAAGAGTCACTAGAGGAGCTTTAATCTTATCAGTATATTTTGCATCTTCCAACTGCAAACCCAGGCTAAGGCATAAAGAATCAAGTCTTGGTGCCTCTGTTATTAAGGACTCACTCACAAAATTAACCTCTTGTAGATCTGCCCTCTGATTTTAGTGTCTGAAATGCAAATGGAGCACCACTTCAGTGCCTTGAGATAATTATAATAATCTTCTTAAAGCTAAAATGCTTCACTCTCCTCTAAGTCTCCATTACAGCCCAGACCTGAGTCTTCCATTCATCAAAATCCAGACGGGGGACAGATGGGGCCACAGCAGAGGAGTGACATGATCTGTGGTTCAGATCTAATCCCAGGAATGGACAGACCAGGAGGCGCCAGCCTCTCAGGCTGCGAGGGTGATTCATTCTGTAGAGGCTGTTCCTTCAGGAATTGAGCTGTGTGGCACTGCTCAGACGAAGCTGTGACAGATGCCACAACCAGATCCTGTCTCCTCACTCCTGATACCATCCCACACCATAAGGAGGAGTGTTTATTTGGTAGTGTTTTCAAAAAGTGTACTTACTATTAGGGTCTATTGCCAAAATTGAGGTCAAATGTCAGGTGGGTAAGAAGCCTTCTGCTCTTAGTGAGCCTAAGTTGGCTTCCCTGGTGGCTCAGACAGTAAAGAATCTGCCTGCAATGCAGGAGACCCGGGTTCAGTCCCTAGGTGGGGAAGATCCCCTGGAGAAGGGCAGGGCAACCCACTCCAGTGTCCTTGTCTGGAGAATTTCAAGGACAGAGGAACCTGGTGGGCTACCGTCCATGGGGTTGCAAAGAATCAGACACAAATGAGTGACTAACACTTTCACTTTCTTTCAAGAGAGTCTGAGAGTTGCCACCAAAGCAATGAAAGAAGAAAGCACTCCATCACGGGAAGGTTTCCACGCTCAAAGGAGACAAAACTCACAAACATCCAATTTTACAATATGGATTAGAGGAGTGTTCAGGTCTGAGGACTACTTACTACTGTTCCTTTGAGGTTTCACTTTGTAGGATGTAAAGGAGAAAGGCAGGCAACCAGGCTGCTCCTAAAAGGGTGAGGAGAGGCCACAGCAGCCCCCGAGGTCCATGTGAAGAAGCCGACAGGCCTGCAAGACTGGCCACAGTTACTCCGAGCCCTGTGCTGGGTTTAACATTGTGTTCTCACCACCCTGAAATTTTTAATTATTTTTGAATGAGGAACTTCATACTTCCTTTTGCACTGGGCCCCACAAATTATACAGTGGGTCCTAGCAGTGGCACTTTTCTCCTTTGAAAGTAAAAATCCTAGTCACTTAGTCGTGTCCAGCTCTTTGCTACCCCATGGACTGTAGCCTCAGGCTCCTCTATCCATGGGATTCTCCAGGCAAGAATACTGGAGTGGGTTGCCATTCCCTTCCCCAGGGGATCTTCTTGACTCAGGGATCAAACCCGGGTCTCCTGCATTGCATGTAGATTCTTTACCATCTGAGTCACCAGGGAAGCCCATGTTTAAGGCACATATTTAAATCTGAGGGATTTAAATCTGTCAAATTTAAAATCTCAAATTCATATGCTAAAGACCACTTAGGAAATACATGGTGGATCATATTTACAAGTTCACAAACAAAGAGGTGGTATAATACGAGTTGCACTGGTGAAACGTTTCAAGGGAGTCAAAACACTCCCCTGGTTCAGTTTTTACAGGTAAAGGTTCAGGCTGCGTATACATGGATGGAGACCATGGGGTTCCAACCCTCTGCAACTAACCCAGTCCTCAGGCCCGGGACTGTAGACTTTGAGATACGAACTCAGACTCTGGTATGACCTTAGTGAGCTGTTTATGAAAGCTAAAACTTCAGAACGAAATAATAACTACTTTGCTGTGTTGCTGTGAGTATTAATGAGATACTGAGAATTAAATTGGGCTTCGCCAGTGGCTCAGCGGTAAAGAACATCCCTACAAAACATGAGATGCTGGTTCAATTCCAGGAAGATCCCCTGGAGAAGGGCATGGCAACCCACTCCAGTATTCTTGCCTGGAGAATCCCCATGGACAGAGGAGCCTAGAGGGCTACAGTCCATGGAAGTTGCAAAAAAGTTAGACACAACTGAAATGACTGAACACACACACACAAGAATTAAATTACTTTATGTATTTTAAAGTTCTGTATAAAACCATTTCTGTAGTACTCTATGTAATGTCCTTTCTTTTTTCCCCTTGAATTATCTGCTCAATTATATACACTGGGACAACTTTTTTCCTAGAAAAGATTCATCAAATCAACAGATGCTTCTTTTGCTTCAAATATGACCCTCATTTAAAAAAAGGCAGGAATCTTTTTCTGAAATTTCTCAATAATTTTACAAAATGCTCAATGAAACAGTGTTAGACCAAATAGACAGACAGGATAAAATAAGAATGTGTTACAAAAAGAGACTGGGAAATAGGCACTTAAATTAGAACCAACGTTTCTACACTTTGCCTACATTAACCCTTGAGAAAGCATACCGTCTTCTATTTTTAATCAAGGTATATGGATTTCTTTAAACCTCCCTTAGCAAAGGTCATGTCTAAGTAAATGCCAGTATATTTAAGAAGAACAGCTACGAGGAGGTTGCTGCAAAGAAAAATGTTCATATTTAACTAGAAGGTAGGATGAGTATTGATCAGGATGCAAAGCAGTATGGAATCTTCCCTCCTTCCTTCATTCATTTATTCATCACAGCAATAGAAAAAAAAATGTCACCACCATTCATGTGGAAGGGCCACAAAGCATTGTCACCTTCGAATCTTGTTTCACAGGGTCTGTGATCCCAGAGAAAGGCTACACAGGGTCACCAATTTATAAGAAGCTGCAGAAATTTCTCCTAAGGCCACCTTCACATACAGAGTTGTTTTGTTTTTTTTCTTTTTTAATAAAATTTTTCATTGTGGTAAAGCATGTATATAATATAAAATTTGCCATCTTTACCATTTTAAGTGTGCATTTTAGTAGCATTAAACACTCATAATGTTGAACAACCCATACCAGCATTTACTTTCAAACCTTTCATCTTCCCAGACTAAAACTCATTAAGCAGCAAGGCCCCATCATTCCTCCCCCAACTCCTGGCAACCACTTTTCTACTCTCGGTCTTTATCAATTTGCTTATTAGGCTTCCCAAGTAATGCTCAAAATTCTCCAAGCCAGGCTTCAGCAATACGTGAACCGTAAACTTCCTGATGTTCAAGCTGGTTTTAGAAGAGGCAGAGGAACCAGAGATCAAATTGCCAACATCCGCTGGATCATGGAAAAAGCAAGAGTTCCAGAAAAACATCTATTTCTGCTTTATTGACTATGCCAAAGCCTTTGAGTGTGTGGATCACAATAACCTGTGGAAAATTCTGAAAGAGATGGGAATACCAGACCACCTGATTTGCCTCTTGAGAAATCTGTATGCAGGTCAGGAAGCAACAGTTATAACTGGACATGGAACAACAGACTGGTTCCAAATAGGAAAAGGAGTACATCAAGGCTGTATATTGTCACCCTGCTTATTTAACTTCTATGCAGAGTACATCATGAGAAACGCTGGACTGGAAGAAACACAAGCTGGAATCAAGATTGCCAGGAGAAATAGCAATAACCTCAGATATGCAGATGACACCACCCTTATGGCAGAAAGTGAAGAGGAACTCAAAAGCTCTTGATGAAAGTGAAAGTGGAGAATGAAAATGTTGGCTTAAAGCTCAACATTCAGAAAACGAAGATCATTGCATCCGGTCCCATCACTTCATGGGAAATAGATGGGGAAACAGTGGAAACAGTGTCAGACTTTATTTTTTGGGGCTCCAAAATCACTGCAGTTGGTGATTTTAGCCATGAAATTAAAAGACGCTTACTCCTTGGAAGGAAAGTTATGACCAACCTAGATAGCATATTCAAAAGCAGAGACATTACTTTGCCAACAAAGGTCCGTCTAGTCAAGGCTATGGTTTTTCCTGTGGTCATATATGGATGTGAGAGTTGGACTGTGAAGAAGGCTGAGCGCCAAAGAATTGATGCTTTTGAACTGTGGTGTTGGAGAAGACTCTTGAGAGTCCCTTGGACTGCAAGGAGATCCAATCAGTCCATTCTGAAGGAGATCAGCCCTGGGATTTCTTTGGAAGGAATGATGCTAAAGCTGAAACTCCAGTACTTTGGGCACCTCATGCGAAGAGTTGACTCATTGGAAAAGACTCTGATGCTGGGAGGGACTGGGGGCAGGAGGAGAAGGGGACAACAGAGGATGAGATGGCTGGATGGCATCACTGACTCGATGGATGTGAGTCTGAGTGAACTCCTGGAGTTGGTGATGGACAGGGAGGCCTGGCATGCTGCGATTCATGGGGTCACAAAGAGTTGGACACGACTGAGCGACTGACCTGATCTGATCTGATCTGAGTGGCTCAGAGGGTAAAAAGTCTGCTGCAGTGCGGGAGACCCAGGTTCCATCTCTGGGTTGGGAAGATCCCCTGGAAAGGGAAATGGCAACCCACTCCAGTATTCTTGCCTGAAGAATCTCATGGACAGCAGAGCCTGGTGGGCTATAGTCCATGGGGTCCCAAGGAGTTGGACACGATTGAGCAACTTCACTTTCACTTTCATTAGGTACCTCATATAAGTGGAATCGTACAGTATTTTTCCTTTGTGGCTGGCATATTTCACTTAGCATATGTTTTCAAGGTTCATCCACGTTGGGGCATGTGTCAGAATTTCATTACTTTTTACAGACAAATATTGTTCCATTGTATGGATACACCATATTTTTGCTTATCCATTCATGCCTCTATTGATGGATACTTGGTTAGCATTGTTTTAATTTCTTGGCTACTGTTGTAAAAATAGACTTAAAATACCAAGCAAAAAAAGCATTGCTTTTTTGTCATCCCACTTAATCCAGAGAAGAAAAGTAAGTCTCAGGGCCCTCTGTCACACAAATCTACTCTGTTGGAAGCTTTTTTTGGAGAAAAGAGAAAGGAAGGAAGGGAGGGAGGAGGGAAGAAGTAAGAAAGTTAATGGCTCATAGTAAAAAGGAAAAAAAATAATAATAAAGTTCTAAATAGCTAGAATAATCTCCAGTCTTTGAACACTGCTTCAAAATGTTTCATTGTGCAACAAAATTTCTTTTTCATCAGTCCAGTTTGTAAACCAAATACTCCAGAGAGGAATCCATCCCAGAAACTACATGGAATAGTAGAGGGACTGGTCTACATAAAACTGTATCAGAGAAACTACATGGTATCTGGTTTTAGCATTATGAGGTGTATCTAACAGATGACCAAGGTCAGATATCTTCATTCACTGTTTCTGGACTTTGGGTGAATGCAGCAACATGGCTCCATCAGGTGCTTTGAGCTGATCAGCACCTGTAGGATGGAACAGGTATATAAAGGACAATACTTCACTAGCACTTTCTTTGGTGAGGTAAGATTCAGAATATTGCCCAGAATAAGCAAAATTACAACCCAGAATGATGAACACTTAATAAGTGAGCACAGAGGAGTCAGAAGTGAAGGGAAAGAGAGAAAAGCTATGGAAATGGAAATCTTTGGAGTGGAAGTAGAAATAAAACAAGGAGAAATATTATAAAAAGCAGACTACTGACTGTCCCTCTTGACAAAGCACCATTCCAGTGAAGAGCTTCTGTTCAGGAGAATGTATTCAGTTCAGTCGCTCAGTCATGTCTGACTCTTTGTGACCCCACGAATCACAGCACACCAGGCCTCCTTGTCAATCGCCAAATCCCAGAGTTCACCTAAACTCATGTGCATCGAGTTGGTGATGCCATCCAGCCATCTCATCCTCTGTTGTCCCCTTCTCCTCCTGCCCCCAATCCCTCCCAGCATCAGAGTCTTTTCCAATGAGTCAACTCTTCACATGAGGTGGCCAAAGTACTGGAGTTTCAGCTTTAGCATCATTCTTTCCAAAGAAATCCCAGGGCTGATCTCCTTTAGAATGGACTGGTTGGATCTCCTTGCAGTCCAAGGGACTCTCAAGAGTCTTCTCCAACACCACAGTTCAAAAGCATCAATTCTTCGGCACTCAGCTTTCTTCACAGTCCAACTCTCCATACATGACCACTGGAAAAACCATAGCCTTGACTAGATGGACCTTTGTTGGCAAAGGAATGTCTCTGCTTTTGAATATGCTATCTAGGTTGGTCATAACTTTCCTTCCAAGGAGGAAGCGTCTTTTAATTTCATGGCTAAAATCACCAACTGCAGTGATTTTGGAGCCCAAAAAAATAAAGTCTGACACTGTTTCCACTGTTTCCCCATCTATTTCCCATGAAGTGATGGGGCCAGATGCCATGATCTTTGTTTTCTGAATGTTGAGCTTTAAGCCAACTTTTCTACTCTCCTCTTTCACTATCATCAAGAGGCTTTTGAGTTCCTCTTCACTTTCTGCCATAAGGGTGGTGTCATCTGCATATCTGAGGTTATTGATATTTCTCCTGGCAATCTTGATTTCAGCTTGTACTTCTTCCAGCCCAGGATTTCTCATGAAGTACTCTGCATATAAGTTAAATAAGCAGGGTGACAATATACAGCCTTGATGTACTCTTTTTCCTATTTGGAACCAGTCTGTTGTTCCATGTCCAGTTCTAACTGTTGCTTCCTGACCTGCATATAAGTTTCTCAAGAGGCAAATCAGGTGGTCTGGTATTCCCATCTCTTTCAGAATTTTCCACAGTTTATTGGAGAATGTATTAGAATGAAGGAAAAAATATAAAGCGGAAGTGAGGAAACTAATGGATTTTTATATTAATATTTTGCTAATATATTATGAAAAGTTGAAAAAGAAGAGAAAAAGATTTTACAAACTAATATAAAAAAGATACATTCTTGGGGCTTCCCTAGTGGCTCAGTGGTAAAGAATCCACCCACCAATGCAGGAAACTCGAGTTCTATCCCTGATCCAGGAAGATCCCACATGCAATGGAGCAACTCAGCCCATTTGCCACAACTACTGAGCCTGCGCTCTAGAGCCCTGTGCAACTATTGAGCCCATGTCCTGCGACTACTGACGCTGGGTGCCCTTGAGCCTGTGCTCTGCAACAAAAGAAGCCACCACAATAAGAAACCTGTGCAACGCAATGAAGAGTACCCCCACTCGCTGCAACTAGAGAAAAGCCTGCGCAGCAACAAAGACCCAGCACAGCCAGAAATAAATTAATTAATTTAAAAAAAAAAAAAGATACATTCTTTTTTTTGGCCTTGCCACATAGCATGTGGGATCTTTCCCAACCCAGCATCAAACCCATGACCCCTGCACCTGGAGTTGCAGACCAAGGGAGAAGCCCCAAAGAAATACTCTTTCTGATTCAGTTCCAAGGAGTTGTTTTTTTGTAACAAGAATTTGGGGTTTCTACACCAAACCTGACAAAAGTTGCAAAATTAATGTTCCAGCTCTGCAAGTTACCTTCTCCTTTTTAACCTTCTGCTCGCTCCACTGTTGCAACCACTCCGGGTGCTCATCTGTGCCTGCCTGCAACTGCACCTGTAGCCACATGCTGGGACTTGCTCAGCACATCCTCCCAAAGTTAATCCGTGAAATTTCTTCTCAATGATTTAAACTTTCCTCCTACACCTGCCCGGCTCTCTGCAAGACAGGTGTAAGTATCTGTGGTAAAGAGACTGTGACACACAGCACTGTAAATCAACTACATTTCAATATGAAAGGAAGAGACCTCGACAGCCCAGGCACTTCAGCCAGTTCTGGAACAAGGCAGAGCGGCTCAGGGCTTGAGCTCTAGGGGTCTGGATTTCCATGCCAGCTTAGGGTGGCCTTGGATAACTCTCTTGATCTCTCTAAACTTCATTTTCTCACCTATGAAAGGGAACACTAATAGAACCTGTGAGGACTAAAAGAAATGATGCCTTGAGCACACCATTTAAGACAAAGTGGCTCAGGGGTAAAGAATCTGCCTGCAATGCAGGAGACCCAGGTTCAATCCCAGGGTCAGGAAGATCCCCTGGAGGAGGGCACAACAACTCACTTAGTCCTCTTGCCTAGAGAATCCCATGGACAGAAGAGCCTGGCGGTTGCAGCCCATAGGATTGCACAGCGTCGGCATGACTAAGCAGCAGCAGCAGCAATCGCTCTGTAAGATGCTCAGTCGCTCACTCCTGTCCAACTCCTTGTAACTCCACGGACTGTAGCCCGCCTGGCTTCTCTGTCCCTGGGATTCTCTAGACAAGAATACTGGAGTGGGTTGCCATTTTCTCTTCCAGGGGATCCCCACAACCCAGGGATCAAACCCTCGTCTCCGGGTAATTCCTGCACTGGCAGGGGATTCTTTACCACTGCGCTGCCTGGGAAGCTCCCAGGTGTTCTATAATGTTGTATAATGTCAACTATTAAATATTATTTTTATTACAATTGATTCTAAGACAGCCTTTCTCCACCAGGCTCTTGGATTCTACATGAAACATCAGTGTGCCTGTAGACCCCAGGCACTTATGAAACCCCCTGAGAACTGACTGGAAGGGACAAAAAGGAAAGTGAGCCAGAGCTCTGGCCAGCACTTAGCACCCCATCTTCCAAAGGAAACAATGCCCCAGAGTGTAATCTAGCACTTGCCTCTTAAGCCTTCTCAGACCTGAAGGCGAGGCTTTCTTCAACAACTTGGACTCAATGTTTCATATTCCCCGAAACTATGCCCCTGGTACCCCGCGTCATCACACCACACTTTCCAGACTCCAAGCCTCCAACACTGGAGACTACATGCAGGTTCATTCATCTCTTAGAACTGGATTTCATGGCACACACTTTCCTCCAAAATCCATATGTTCCCCTGGATGAACCATTCATTGGTGGGAACACCAGTAGTAATTATCAACCACCCCTGGTAGGAAGCACATGAGGAACATATTAATTAAGGCTCCACAGCCCACCAGTAAGGTAAGTTTTCCACTGGACCTGTTCCCGTCTCAATTCCACCAGTGTCTTCTTTTCTCGTTGCAAAGGAAGACTTCAGGCAGATGGAATGTATCACGGACACTCAAAACAGGGTGCCCTCGGGCAATCTCTCCCCAAGCCCTGAGAAGAGCCTGGTTAATGATGTTTACATTCAGCCTTCTGGGTTTTCATATAAGACAATATGCATCTCTGAATATACATCCATCTAGTTTGACACCTAGCTCTAATGTTGGTTATAAAGGATTACTCACTGGAAGTTCTTACTTAAAAAGAAGTATCTCTCCCTGTTGAACTGCCTTCTTGACAATCTCCACTCGTGGTCTGCAGTTCTCCTAGAATCAAATTCGCTGCCCACTTGTTATCTCTCTCCTCCTTTGATATGGGCCTCATTAGTGAGGAGAGTAAAAACACGCACAGCTCTTAGAGGAAAGCAATTTGGTTCGAAGCCACTACGCCACTGCTAGGAGAGGACACTGCAGCACCCTGTCACATCAAATGAGAGGCTCCTCAAGGAGGCAGAGAATATTTATCAGGTCTGTGGGTGAGATTCCCAGCCTAGAGACTCTGGGGGACTTCTGGAGAAATAAACAAAGCTTAGCGCTCAGTAATGGTAACATTTGTATTCCTCCCTTACAGTAATCATCAACACTTGCCCACAACTGTCCTCACTTGTTGAAAAAGAAAATCTATTCCTTGTTTTTATGGTGAATTGACAGGAGGTCTGACACTCCAGGGAAAGAAAAGAGTATTCCAATATTAGCCTTATGTAAAAAGATCAAAGATCTGGGACTAGGAAGGAGAGTTACATCTCTCTACCAGAGACCATAACGCTGAGAGATGATGGGGTATGCATTGAGTTTTCCCGTTGAATGATGAGTCCCCAGTCACCACCGGGGGAGCAGTTCAAACATGGAAACCTGAAATTTTCTCTTGTCCTTTTTATACTACATTTGAGCATTAGAATGTTTCAGGAGTTCCATTGTTCTCTAGACAGATTGACTGAAACATGGGAACAGGACCTGACACAGTTCTCGTGCCAGCTGAGCTGGTGGCAGTGGGCATTCTCTAAGCAAAGGGAGGGCCACGGAGCTGTGAAGAGAGACTTTGCCAGTTATCATTTATGGAGCAACCCACACAGAGGGAAAGACAAGAGAAAAGCTATTTGGTCCACCACTGATTCTAAGCAGATGCATCTTCCTGAAGCACAAATATTCCAAGACAGCACTTACAGGTGATATTTTAAATAAGAAAATGCACGTGCGCTGCATGGCCTGCACAACACAGTATAAGTACTTCTCACATGGTGCTAAGTCACTTCAGTCGTGTCCGACTCTGTGCGACCCCATAGATGGCAGCCCACCAGGCTCCCCAGTCCCTGGGATTCTCCAGGCAAGAACACTGGAGTGGGTTGCCATTTCTTTCTCCAATGCATGAAAGTGAAAAGTGAAAGGGAAGTCGCTCAGTCGTGTCCAACTCTTAGCGACCCCATGGACTGCAGCCTACCAGGCTCCTCCATCCATGGGATTCTCCAGGCAAGAACACTGGAGTGGGTTGCCATTTCCTTCTCCAACGCAGGAAAGTGAAAAATGAAAGTGAAGTCGCTCAGTCGTGTCGGACTCTTAGCGACCCCATGGACTGCAGCCCACCAGGCTCCTCCATCCATGGGATTTTCCAGGCAAGAACACTGGAGTGGGGAGCCACTGCCTTCTCCATTTCACATGGTAGTTGTTGCCAAATCTTAAATACGAAGTAACTGTGGTTAAATAACTATAGCGGGGATAAGAAGAGATTTGAATCAACTAACTGCTCTGGGATAAACTGCCAACGGGACCTTTTGTCTTCACTTCTGTAAAATAAGGAGATGTGCCCACATGATCGTGGGGTCTCTTTCACTGGGAACATTTAATGACTCCAAGGGTTTGTATCCAAACTTTAAACATTTCTATTCTCAACCTTCTAAAAGTGTTAGGATTAAACTACATTAGCACTTGGAACACATAAATTAAACAAAACAAAGAATCCCAAGGTCTCTATAGAAAGAAGGACAGTCCATGTGCCCAAGTGCAGCGTAGTTCCAAAAAAACCAGCCCCAACAAGGTCCGTCCGGCCAACCACTCAGCAGCTCTAACTCTTGCAATGTATAGTTGCAACCCAACCATTCACTTCAACCTGGGATTCGCTGGTTAAATAATATCAGGCTGGAATATAATCCTCTGAAGGACCAGGGCCTATTTGTATCACAGAAATGTAGACACTCTCAGAGGCCTGCTCCAAGTCCATCCCCTCTTTTTTAAGTCTTGCTACCGGAGAATCATAGGATTTGTAAGTTGGCAGAGCGCTCAGAGGTCTGCACCCAGCGCGGCATCCCTCTGGTCACACCCCGACAAATGATCTACGTAGCAGGCCAAGAGAAGGCTGCAGCACTGCGCCCAAACCTACCCTGCATATAATACTGCAGCTTTAATGATTTGAAAGTCCCTTTGTATTTAAATGAAAGGTGTCAATTTGCGATCCTTAACCACCGATCCTAGTTCTACCTAGAGTGAAGACCGCAAGTCTGTGTCCTTTCAAACATTTCAGTGTAACTCCTTCCTTCCTCCTCTCCGTTTCCTCCAGGCTCAACCCCCTCAGATCTAAAATTATTCCTCCCCGAGGTGATTTCTAGACTAGTCAGCAACCCACTTGCCTCTGACAGATGGACACAATATTTGGTCAGTGATCTAACAATGTGTTGGTGCTTTTTACCATCCTCTGCCTTCCGCTGTCAAACTGCTTTCTCTACAAGGGAATGAAGCAAATTAGTCAAGTTAGGTAAGGTTACCACTCACTTTTGGGGCGGTAACATCTCAACAACACAACCATGCTTACCCCCTCACACCGATCAAAAGCTGAGGTACATGTGCGAGAATAGGAAAACAACCAAAACCCGGACAGCATGATTAGAACAAGAGAGATTGCACACAATCTTGATGTATGGGCCCCTGAGGTCATTAATGAATGACTTGTTACGTATACCCTGGGTGCCTGTAGTGTCACCACATTAAATCCATGTTTCTAGAGAAGTTTCTGTATAATATGTGTCTTTAGTTATAACATGAGCTCATTGTTGAAACTCAGTAAGCAAAAAATATTACCACAATCTATCCACATTCATGTTATTTTGTCCTTAAAATAAATGGGAACCATGGTGATCTTGCTCAATTTCATGATTCTAAATGCCATCTATATGCCAATAACTCCCAAATTTATATCTTCAGACCAGACTATTTCCTGAACTCCAGACTCATTTATCCAACTGCCTGCTTGACAGCTCCTCTTAAATGTCTAATGGACATCTCGACCTCAGCGTACATCCAAACTAAACTCCTTGTCTTCCTTCACAAACCTTTTTATCTCACTTAATGGCAATTCCATCCTTACAGTTGATCAAACTAAAAATCTTTGGATTAATCTTTATATCCTCACTTTGTCTCAATCTTAAGAGAAATTCTACTGGCTACCTTCAAAATACATCCAGAATCTGATCACTTCTCTACCATCACTGTTTCTGCCCTGATCTGAGCCATCATTACTTCTCATCTAAGTCAATAAAATAGCCTTCTGACTAGGCTCCCTTGTGTGCACCGTAGTCTTTTCTCAACAAGGCAGTCACAGTGATCTTCAGATATGTTAAAACCTTGCTGTGGCTCCCCATTTACCCAGGACAAAACAAAACAAAGTCCTTCCACTTGCAGGCATGCACGCTCAGTTGCTTCAGTTATGTCTGACTCTTTGTGACCCCATGGACTGTTGCCCACCAGGCTCCTCTGTCCATGAGATTCTCCAGGCAAGAATACTGAAGTAGGTTGCCATGCTCTCCTCCAGGAGATCTTCCTGACCCAGGGATTGAACTCGAGTCTCTTGCGTTGCAGGCAGATTCTTTACCCACTGAGCCACCTGGGAAGCCCCCCACTTGTAGGCATGTACTGAAATAAAAATACATATGCAGGGACTTCCCTGATGGTCCAGTGGTTAAGAATCTGCCTGCCAAGGCAGGGAACAGGGTTCAATCCTTGGTCCAGGGAGATTCTACATATTGTGGGGCAACTAAGCTGGCACCCCACAACTACTGAGCCCGCACGCCTGAAGCCTGTGCTTTGCAACAAGAGAAGCCACCGCAATGAGAAGCCCTCGGACCACAACTAGAGAGTAGCCCCTGCTCGCCACAGCTAGAGAAAGCCCTTACGCAGCAACAAAGACCTAGTGAAACCAAAAATAAAATACACAAGCAAATAAATAAAATTTAAATTTTATTTAAATTTAAATTTACCCACACCAAACCTTGTACAACATATTCATGGCAGCATTATTCATAAAAGCCAAAAAGTAGAACCAACTCAAATGTTCATCAACTGATGAACAGAAAAACAAAACGTGACATATTCTTGTAGTGGAATGTTATTTGGCTGTACAAAGGGTGAAATGTTGATACATGCGGCAAGTGCATGAGCCCTGAAAACATTATGGTACTGTCTGAAGCTCCGATTTCTCCACTTCCTTGCCAACACTCAAACCACCACAAAAGCACTGTGTCTTTTTCCTTATAGCTCTCCTAGGTGTGAAACAGTAGCTCGCTGTGGTTTTGGTTTGCATTTGCCTAATGACTAATGAGTTCAAGCATCTTTTCATATGCTTTTAGCTATTTATAAATCTTTGGGAAAACGTCTATTCAAACCTTTTACCCTTTGAAAAATTGAGTTGTTGCATTTTTGTCTTTGGGTTGTAAGAGTTCTTTTTATAGTCCAGATACTACACCCTCCTAGGATATGTGATTTGTAAATATATCTCCCATTCTTCTTGCTGATTTTTATTCCTACCCACCCAGTGACCTTCTGACTCCCAGCCTGGACCCAATCCAGGATATCTCAGGTTGCCCTTGCCGCCTTCTCAGCAACTGGCAGCAGGAAGTTCCTCCTCCTCAACTGTTGGTCAACTAACACATTCTCAACAGAACTGGGGCCAGCAGTGGCACCCTTGACAAACGTGGACAAGTATGATCTGATTGCCATCCATCAGGTCAACTGTCTGTGCAGCTCAGTCCAAGAGGCTGAGGTGGCCACAGTCTCTGCAGGGCACAGTAGCTGGCTGCTCCAGGGCCAGTCAAAAGCTCACCATCCAGGGAAGGAGGACACGTGAACAGAGGTGTTTATCAGAGTTTTTAACTTTGAGTGGGCTCACAATACCCCAGTCAATCAATGCTAATGTGGCTAAGAACATTTACAAAGTGTTGTTTATATGAGCAATGAAATCCTTTTACCAAAAAGAACTGTTTCTTATACAATATGTTCTAATAAGAGTAAAGCTACACTGAGGAGGAGAGACTAGATGGGCCCCTGGCACTCTGCAGGGTACCTGTTCTCTTGAGCTGGGCAGTCTTTGTCACCTCTTGGAATATAGTCTGAAAACCATGTATTCACCTGTAAGTTCCCTGTTAGTGAGAAAATTGGCATTGTAATTGTGTCTGTTGTTATATTTTAAAAATAAATATTTTCTCAAAGTATTTAGAGCATTATACTGAGATAGCAACAGTGGTTGCTGGGATTATGATTGTTTAACTTTTTTCTTGTCTTACTTTTCTTTCCCCTTTCTTTCCAGTCCTCTCATTAAGGATGGATTAATTTTGTAATTTAAAACAAGCACGTGAATGCAAGAGGAAGTGCTTGTAAACTGCAGATTTTAAAAAGCTCTTCCGTCTCCTTGATTGACAGGGCACACGCAGCCAGATGACCACTGCCCCAGCAGCAGCACCACCTCACTCAAATGACAATGATAAGCATCAGTTATAAATCCTGATTCATGCCATTTCAAGATCATAAAATATTTAAGGCTTTCAGGGAAATCAAAGACATCAATTAAAATACTGAAAACAATAAGAACTATCATATAAAAGATACATCGTAAAACCATTGCACACTAGCCCTCCAAAACAATTGCTTTTCATCTAATAGTAAAGACTTGCTCCATAAGGATCACGGGACCAAAGAAGGTCTTTGGTCCCGTGATCCATACTAAGCAAATCAAGGAGGCCATGGTGATGCCCACCCACTCATTTAACAGATTCTCTTGCTCTCATCCCCTCTGCATTTCTCCACAAGTCTTTACTATTTTGGTTTGTAAGTGTTCTCTTACTGTGTATGATTTATTCACTTTCCCTAAATAAAAGGTTAAGTTGCACAAGGGCAGGAAGAAGAGATTTAAAGGAACAACACAGTGCTACGTTGTTGTTGGTGTTTAGTCACTAAGTTGCATTCCAACTCTTTTGGGACCCCATGGACTGTAGCCTGCCAGTCTCCTCTGTTCATGGGATTTCTCAGGCAAGAATACTGGAGTAGGATGCCATTTCTTTCTCCAGGGGACTTCCTGACCCTGGGATCGAACCCATGTCTCCTGCACTGGCAGGCGGGTTCTTTACCACTGAGCCACCAGGGAAGCCCACAGTGCTATACACACAGAGGCAAATGGCCAGGCTCGGTGCCTTCCATCTCAACAGAAACAGTCCCTCTGCCTCTACTTCTTGGTTGCACTAGGAAAGTAACTTTCTGCGTCCACATTGGAGGAGTCTAGTTTCGAGAATCAGACAGGCACAAAAACTATAATTTCAATGTAGGGCTCAGGAAGGCTCCCGGAAGGAACTATAGCCTTGAAAGGTAAAGATCAGTTATTCTTTTCCATTATTTGAGGGCAAGAGAGCATAGTGAGCCCAGAGATAGAGGGCCAACTAAGGCAGCTGCTCACTTCTCTCTCCAGTCTCTTTGGAAAGAAAATACTATACAAGATTACTTTTATTAGCACAATAAACTTCTAAGAGCCAACAGTCTACTGGTGAAAGTTTTATAAGCAGGAAAATAAATGCATCCATTCATTCCTTTACTCACTCAATAAGTGCACCAATAATACTTGCCATGTGCAAGGCACATGTGCTTGTATGTATATCTTACATGAGTAGAGGTGGGGCTACAATGCTTCCCCCTAGATTTTTGCCTGGTTGATTTCATCATAGTTCTTTGACCGTCCAATATTTTCTGGTTTATTTATTGTCTGTCTCCTCTGATCAGAATGGAAGATTTATGAGAGCAGGAAGCTTATCTTTGTGGTCCCATTGTACTCAGTCACCTAGAACTACACCAGGCATGAGCTCAATGAGTGTTTGCTGATATAGCTAATTAATTCATGAATATAAATATCATATATCTAGACAGAAAATGTCTATACATAGCCTGAAGAGATACACAGCCTTATATGACAAGAATTCACTAACGAGTATGAACTTTTATTAATAGAGATAACATATTTCAATGCAGGAAAATAAACTTTTGTCATATAAATAGATAGCAAAAGCACTATAAAGGTGTTTATCAACAGACTATTGACTTTTGTCTCGCTTCTGTATCTACATAGGTGCTTTTGACTGGCAAGAGTTAAAAAACAACTATCAAAAGCTGAATGATAGACAACTTTAATAATCACTTTTACATTGTCTTACTTGAGAATAGAAACCATAATATTAAAAGCCAATATAAGAATGGGCTTCAGTTCTCTTGAAAATGCTTCCAGTTAACCAGGAATGGAATGTATCTTGAAATTCTTGAGCCAGTTATCAAATCAAATATATCTTATATATCTATTCATGTGTGAGAGGAAGAGAGAAGGAAAGAGTGAGAGATCAGATGTGAAATTGTGCTGGGAAATTCAGGAGGAAATGGGCATCTGAAAGTTACACAGACCAGATTTCAAATTACGCACCAATAGGCAGGAAATTATCCAACACAGAAGGCCATCCTGTCCATTAGGAGGTCGGTGATGGAGGCTGGAGTTACAGCGGCACTATGCTTCAGACCAGAGTGCTCTTCTAAGCATGAACTCTTTGGCCAACCCTTGCCAATTCTTCCTCCATAATTTGAACCCATTGCTTTCTTTTCATGTCTGCCTGATTCATATTCTCAGTAACCCCGTCCTGACTACTGCAATAGCCCAGTTCATCTGCCTTCTGCCTAATCCATTAGGACTGCAAGATCATCAGTATGTTCCCTCTGTCGATAAGATACAAGCCTGGGTGTCGAGGACCCTTCCAATGAGACCCACCTTCTCAACACAGTCCCTGGGCTTAGCAACCCAAACTCTCAACTATTAACATGCACGGTGGGAAATACCCTCTAGCTCCTCTCATTCGTCTGAATCCTCTTTACAGGCCTAAGTCAAACTTCTGAAGACTCTCCCCCGACACTAATCCACCATGACCTCCACTTTCTTTGCACATCTATAGAATTCCCTTCTGGTACTATTTATTTGGCATATATTCATAGACTACCTTTTGCATGTACACGTGCGTGCTCAGTTGTGTCTGACTCTTTGCAACCCTCTGGACTGTAGCCTACCAGGATCATCTGTCCATGAGATTTTCCAGGCAAGAATATCGGAGTGGATTGCCGTTCCTCCTCCAGGGGATCTTCCCCACCCGGAAATTGAACCCACATCTCCTGCATCTCCTGCACTGGAAGGCAGATTCTTTACCACTGAACCACCTGGGAAGCTTTAAATGCACATTTTATTCTTTTCAATGAGATCTTGAATTTCTAAACAACAGGGAGCAGATCATCTCCCCATCACAGGGTGAAGCACAGTACACTGCAGGCAGACAGTAAAAAAAAAGTTTTAATCAATTGTTTAAGGCAACTGTGTTTGGGGTGTGTTGCAATATGGCTGTAAGTTGTCTATTTCATTAAGCATGAATGGTGACAACAGCAATCAAACAAGGATAAAGACAAGTATAAGCTTTTACAGATTTTTAAAGGGCTTGGCTAATACAAAAGTCACTTGAAGGTGCTAATAGATACTCTTTGGTGTGCCTAGCCCCACCTGCAAGTCAGGGAACCACAGAACACATGGTCTAATTCTGGAGGAAAGGATAACACTGATTAAATCATGATAGTTCTTGCTACAGGTAGGAAATATTAATAATACATACAAAGTATTAATAATATATACTAAATGCCCGAAGACTATGCCAATCAGTTCTGTTACCCACCTACCCCCCTTTTTTAATGGATACCACCAAAGGAAATTGAACCACAAAACCTTCACATTAAAGCCAAGTTAATGGCTTGATTACAACCGAGATGAGAGGAAAGGCATTTTCAAGTCTAGGTAGGCCATCCCTTTCAGACACTCTCCCCTGAGGACCGTGTTTCTCTGTGTGCCATAATGTATCTGTGTGTGTGTGTGTGTGTGTGTGTGTGTGTGTGTGTGAGATCTTCCTACATTGGAACCTGGTGTTGGTGTTAAACTGGGGGGCCATGCTGGTAGGAGCGGGATGGAGCCAGAGTCTCTTCTTTATGACCCAGCTGGGGAAAGGCATACAGCATGGACACCCTTCTCTTTCTACCCTAGCTGATCTTAAAAGACAAAACAATACACACACACACACACACACACACACACACACACACACACACACATCTTGAACTCCTAAAAAGCAGAGAGTAGATTATCTCTCCCCACAGGGTGAAGTACTATACACATTGCAGGCAGATAGTAAAATAAGTTTTAATTAATTGCTTAAGTCAACTGTGTTTGGGATGTGTTGCAACAGGGCTATAGATTGTCTATTTCATTAAACATGAATGGTGACAATGCCAATCAATCACACACACATACTACATATATATGATGTGTGTGTGTGCTGAGTCACTTAGGTTGTATCCGACTCTTTGCAACCCTATGGACTGTAGGTGCCTCTGTCCATGGGATTCTCCAGGCAAGAGTACTGGACTGGGTACCATTTCCTCCTCCAGGGGATCTTCCTGACCCAGGGATCGAACCCACCTCTCTTGGGTTCTTTAGCACTAGCACCACCTGGGAAGCCCACACACATATATATGGTGTATGTATATATTAAAATACACATATTTTAAGTATATATTCATATTTAAAAGTAACTAGTTTAGCAAGTAGTGTTACTTGTTAAAGCAATAAAAAGTATTTCCCCTGCAAAAACCCTTAACCATCCAATGCAAACTGCTAAAAAAAAAAAAAAAAGCAGAGTTAGCAAAAAACCAAAACCAAGCCATTGTGTACAACTGAGCTTTCTATCAGCAGTTCTACTCCCAGACTTTATAACTTTTTAATAAAGAGAAATGTCACTCAACTCAATAACAAGGGCTCCCCCTTTCTTTCTCTGTCTCTTTAAGATATAAGAATTTCAAACAGTAACTTTCTAAGCCTGAGTTCCCTCTTTTGGCAAACAGCTCTCTTCTTTCCAGCAAAAGCCTTCTTATTTTTTTCATTCTTTTCTCTAACCTCTTTGGGTTTTCATACAAATGGCATATGACTCCTGGGACATTTTGCATTCAAGTTCCACTCTCAGGAGAATGAAATACTGCCACCCTGATGGGCTGCCACCTGCTGTATAAAAGGAGCCTGGATGAAGGTAATTACCTTCTTTTGTGATGAGAGTTCAGAGAAGGGGATCTGCAGAATCAGTGAGGTCTGGGTAAGGGCACAGAGAGATGCTCTCCCTCCTTCACCTTCTCAGATCAAGGACCATGTCTGCTGGGTCCTCCATCAGTAACCCAGGGAAGGTGGTTTATGTTAACTCCCCAGGGCTGATTCTCTATGGAGGATGAAAATATCCTCATGATGGTGGGTTAGAGAGGGTGAAAAGCAGAAATAAAGTTGGTGTTTCTGGTAGTTCCAAATCCTTAGAAAGGAATTTAAAGAATTCTAGGTTGGTGCTACTCATCCCCCCCCACCCCTCCTCCTAGGAAAGTTCAAAGGTACAGGTGACTCTATAGGTCAAAGGACACACAATTCAGGAGTATTCGACCTGGTTCTCACTTATAAATCATCTAACACATGATTTAAACCATTATTAGGGCTTTCCCAGGTGGTGTAGTGGTAAAGAATTTGCCTGCCAATGCAGGAGATGCAAGAGACTCGAGTTCGATCTCTGGGTTGGGTAGATGCCCTGGAAGAGGGTATGGCGACCCACTCCAGTATTCTTACCTGGGAAATCCCATGGACAGAGGAGTCTGGTGGGCAACAGTCCATGGGGTGGCAAAGAGTTGGACACGACTGAAGCAACCTAATGCACACAACATACACAGGACCTCTTAGGAATTCAGATCCAGTGGTTTGCATCTTGGACCCAGAAGAGGGAAAAGGACTGGGGAACAGAGGCCTCTTTTTGTTTTGGCCGTACTGGGTCTTCATTGCGGCACATGGGCTTTTTGTTGCCTCGCATGGGCTTAGTTGCCCTGTGGCACATGAGATCTTAGCTCCCTGACCAGGGATTGAACCCACCTGCTCTACAATGGAAGGCGGATTCTTTACCACTGGGCCACCAGGGAAGTCCCAAGGCCTCCTTTCCTTTGCAAACACTCAAGTACCAAACACTGAGGTGTTCCAGCAATAATGGAAAACCGGATTTTTATCTCAAACTCCCACAGCAACCAAAAGCAGTATTTTAAGAAATGATGCACAACAAGCATGACCACCTACACAAAACTCCATGAAGCATCATCCTAATGCTTAAACTGAAAACACAGAATAAATAGCTTGCATCATCCTTTTACATTTTTAAATTGAGGTATAATTCATATAAGTTTCAGTGTAAACAGTGATTCAATATTTGTACATATTGCAAAATCATCACTCCAATAAGTCTAGTTAAATCCATCACCATACATGATTTTTTTCTTGTGATGAGAACTTTTACAGTTTATTCTCTTAGTAACTTTTAAATATGCAATACAGTATTATTAACTATAGTCATCACGTTGTAAATTACATTCCCGTGACTTATTTTACCTTTTTAACCCCCTTTACCCATTTTGGCTACCCCCACCTCCTTGCCTCTAGCAACCACCCATCTGTTCTCTGTTATCTCTGAGGTCTTTTTTTTTCATTAATAGATTCCACATGTAAGTGAGATCATATAGTATTTGTCTCACTTATCTAACTTATTTCACTTAGCATAATGCCCTTAAGGTCCAACCAGGTTGCAAAATGGCAAGATTTCCTTCTATTTTATGACTCAATAATATTCCGTTGTATATATACACTATACACACACACACATCACATCTTCTTTGTCCATTAATCCATTAATGAACACTTAGATTGTTTCCATATTTTGGCTATTGTACAAATGCTGCAATGGACATGGGGGTACACATATCTGAATTAGTGTTTTCATTCTGTTTGGATAAATACCCAGGAGTGAAACCGCTAGATGATATGGTAGTTCTATTTTTAATTTCTGGAGGACACCCCATATTGTTTTTCACGGTGGCCACACCACTTTGCACTTCCACCAACAGTGCACACGGGATACTTTTTCTCCACATCCTTGCCAGCACTTGGTATTTTTTGCCTTTTTGGTAATAGCCTTTCTAGCAGGTGTGAGGTGATATCTCACTGTAGTTTTGATTTCCATTTCCCTAAAGATTTGGTGATATTGAGCATCTCTTCATTTACCTGTTGATCATCTGCATGTCTTCTTTGGAAAAATGTTTATTCAGATCTTCTGCCCTTTTTTCAGTAGATTGTTCAGGTTTTTTTCCTTTAGAGTTGTATGGGCTCCTAATATACTTTGGTATTAACCTCTTATCAGATATATAATTTGGAAATATTTTTTCCCATTCAGTAAGTTATTAGTCAATGGTTTGTTTTGTTCTGTAGCTTGATCACTGCTTTTTCCTTCATTCTTTCATACCACCCATCAGGTAGTGTAAATATTTTGTATCTAGGAGAATTTATTTTATTATGCAATGTCCAAAATGTTGGTATCTAGGTGAATTCTCAAATAACTACAACTGTCCTAGGTCCAAAGCTTAATAACTTCCAGTCTTACATCTTTTAAATGAAACCAGTCATTTAAAAATAGAAACAGACCCATAGACTTAGAGAACAAAGTTATGAGGGGAAAGGGAAGCGGGGAAGGGATAGTTAGGGAGTCTGGGATGGATATGTACACGCTGTTATATTTTAAATAGATAACCAACAAGGACCCACTGTAAAGTACAGGGAATTCTCAATATTCTGTAATGGGGTGGGGGGCAGTGGGAAGGAGGTTCAAGAGTGAGGGGATATATGATTACATACAGCTGATTCACTTTGTTGTGCGGGAGAAACTAACACAACATTGTAACACAACTATATTCCAAAAAGAAAAATAAAAACATTCTGTAATAACCTAAATGGGAAAAGCATTTGAGAAAGAATAGATACATGTACATGTACAAGCGAATCACTCTGCTGTTCACCTGAAACTAACAAAACATACATTACTACAATATAAAATAAAAATTTAAGGACTTCCCTGGTGGTCCAGTGGTTAAGAATCCTCCTGCCAATGCAGGGGACACAGGTTTAGTCCCTGGGCCACGAAGTTAGAGCCCACGTGCCACAGAGCACCTAGGCCCGCATGCCACAACTACTGAGCCAGAACAAGAGAAGCCACTGCAAAGAGAAGACCAGAGAAAGCCCGCGTGCAGCAATGAAGAGCCCGTGCTCCGCAATAAAGGCCCAGTGCAGCCAAAAATAAAAAAACAAATAAATTAAAAAAAAATTGAAAAACCATTCATTTTTACCATTTTAAGCAGAATACTACGCTATTGGCCCCAAGACCCCAAGTGACTTTATCATCTCAGTGAATGCAAAACTAAAACTGAGGGTTAGGTAAGCCTTCTTCTTTAAGTGAATGCCAATAATTTAAGGAGCCAGAGGATTTTTAAAGCATTTATGAGAAAAGGCAATCAAGCATTAAATCAAGATCCTCACAACTGTCTGCCTACACATTTGGTTTTCATTCCGTAAACCAAGTGGAGGAAAATGACTTTGCTTTATATCTTACCCTTCCTTCCTATGGCTGATTTTATTTACTTGTAAATCCCAGCCACAAATTTTCCTTTAAACTGCTGTCACTTTAAACACTCCCTTGAAATAATGGAGGGTCATACTCTTATTCTATTCACCTGATCCTTCCTTCTAAAGGACTTATTTATTCTTTTGTCATGTAGAAACAAGAAAAGAAGTGTCTCCTTACTGTTCATTTGACCTGTGTACCAAGTGCAGGCCATTTTGTTCATTCAGCCTTCACAGGCTTTAGGAAGAACACAAGGTTTTTTTATCGAGAAAAAAAAGCTATTTCCGTCAACCTCAGTCAAGAACTCTGACCCTGAGGTCCAGAGATGAGCTGAAAGGAGTGCTGAAACTCCCCGAAAACATACGCAACACTTTGCATGTTTGGGCATTTTTCTGAGGAGCAGACCTACTGTCCTCAGTAGATGCTCGTGCTGGGGGTCTTCCATTTTGCCCTCTAGGTCCCTCTCCAGCATCCACTCCTTCAGTGCCAGGGGTGGCCTGATGCATGCTGCATGAACAGATAGATGACCTTCTGGTTTCAGGACGATGGAACACTCAGAAGGAGATGGGAGAGGACAGGGCATTTAGGGCCGCTGAAGGCTGGTTGTGTCTCT
Source organism: Bos taurus (assembly GCF_002263795.3). Taxonomy (NCBI): domain Eukaryota; kingdom Metazoa; phylum Chordata; class Mammalia; order Artiodactyla; family Bovidae; genus Bos; species Bos taurus. The sequence goes on from NC_037343.1 coordinate 31,849,114, forward strand.
CAGCTGATGGCCCCAGCTCTTGCCAGGTGTCCTCCCTCTCTAGGTGGTGCCAGCAGCAGCCTCTCCTTGCCTTCAGGGCTGCCTGTGGCAGGAGCGCTGGCTACCCAGCCTATGGAGCATCCCTCGTGGTTTCTCTACCCCAGCCACAGCTTTGTAAACAGCCCCCTTTAAAACTGCTTAGTACACGTGCATGTGTGCGTGCTAAGTGGCTTCAGTCGTGTCTGACTCTTCATGATCCCATGGACTGTAGAGCTCGCCAGGCTCCTCTGTCCATAGGATTCTCCAGGCAAGATTACTGGAGTGGGTTGCCATGCTCTCCTCCAGGGGATCTTCCTGACTCAGGGATGAAACTCTTGTCTCTTATGTGTCCTGCATTGGCAGGCGGGTTCTTTATCACAGGTGCCACCTAGGAAGCCCCAACAGTCTGTGCCATCTCTTTTCTGCCAGGACCCAAAGAATATTTAAGAGGCTGATGATCCTAAAGGGTTATGAATATTTATACGCTATGAAGGATCTGTATAAATTTGATGTAAATTGAAATTAGAAAAAAACTAGAAAGCGCATCTCCAGGTAACTGGACAGAAAACCCAAAAGATATTTGCTCTGTGGCTCCTTCTCATCCTTTGATGCCATCTCTCTGCCCCGAGTGCCTTCATATGAGCCCCAAGCACTAGGTGTGGGAGCTCCTGCCAGAGCATCAATGCTGCTTCCCCTTCTCATCTGACTATGAGGGGTAACAACTGCTCACAGGTAGTTCCCTTGGGTCTCTCCTGCAAAACTACAACAGTCCACAACCCATTGCATGCTGCAGGGAGAGAGACGGTCCTGCAGGTAACGTGTGGGCTGGCGCCTGGGCGGCTGACAGACCCGTGCACATGTGCTGGGCTCCGTCAGTCAGCCAGTCCTACCCTATTGCTCTGTACCCCGGTGCTGCCCTCTGTTCACCTGCCACCCCCCTTGATCAGTGAACTGCTGTGGATTTCACTTTCTAGATTTGATACTCATGACCTCCCTAGTATACAGCTTTGGGTTCTTGTCTTATGAATATTGGCACCACAAAAGAAGTGCCCTGTCCTGAGCATGCACGTGTACATACCTGCACACACGTGCACTCACAGGTGGGGGAAATGGTCCCACATGGCTCTGTCTGGCCCACCATCTCCTAAGGCATCGATCCCTCCCTTCCCAGTACTTTAAAAACAACCCAGTGTTGTGGGCAATGGATCAACCATAGCATATTTGGAACCAGAAACCAGTACCCTATTTTGAATATGCATTTAGCTTTTTGTGTTTCCTACTATGATATGCTCCTTTCATCCGACTTGTGCCAGAGAGACAGGCACTGGCGGAAGTTTGAGGAAAAGCTAGAAAGGGTGGGGATGGCGTGATTAAATGTGAGTCTGTGCATGTTTTCCAGAGGAGGGGTAGGTAATGATTTAGAAAGCTCTGTGGTACAGCAATAAAACATCACTAATTGAGGAATGAATCATTTACAAAAATCATTACAGGGAAGCCTTAGGCAACAGACCTCACAGCACAATATTCCCAAGTAGAAAATGAGCAAGAGAGATTCATCTCTGAGCTGAGTGTACATGGAATCCTACTCAGCCACCACCAATTTCCTACAATAGAGTCACATGGCACTACTGGTAAAGAACCCACCTGCCAATGCAAGAAATGAAGGAGATGTGGGTTCAGTCCCTGGGTTGGGAAGATCCCCTGGAAGAGGGCATAGCAACCCACTCCAGTATTCTTAGGAAGTCCCTGGTGGCTCAGGCAGTAAAAAATCTGCCTGCAACGCAGGAGATCCAGGTTTGATCCTTGGGTCGGGAAGATCCCCTGGAGAAGGGCATGGCGACCCACTCAAGTATTCTTGCCTGGAGAATTCCATGTACAGAGGAGCCTGGCAGGTTACAGTCCAGGGGGTCACAAAGAGTCGGACATGACTAAGCAACTAACACTTTCACTTCACACTCAAAACATACAGCACAATCCTCTGTCTACCTCTTCCTCTTCCTTTAATCACAATCCAGACAGTTGGTCCCCAGAGCTGGTCCAACAGTAGCTGCACCACACAAGCAGGGAATATGCTGGACTCCCAGGTCCTGCGACAAGCCAATCTAGAGTAATTCTGTAACCACTTGATTGCATAGTCCTAGGAAGTCCATGAACTTCCTGATAATGAAAATACTTTCAGGTCTATGACTTGGCTACTGTTACTTCCTGAGCCCTCTAGCCCTCATCTGCCCATTCCAGCTGGGAAGATATAAAACCCACCCCAGTACTGGCATATATATACATGAGACACACAAGATATCATGGGAGTCTTCAGGCTTTTATGGTCAGCCACACCACTGCTTGGATCCTGACTTCACTGCTACTCACTGTGAGATCTGGCAAGTTGCTTAACCTCTCTAAGCCTTGGTTGTCTCCTCTATAAAATGAGAATAAAATCCCTACCTTATGGGATTGGTGTGAGGACTAGATACCGTCATGTATGTAATAGGATGAGTGGAAGTAAATGAAAGTCACTCAGTCGTGTCCAACTCTTTGCAACACCATGAACTATACAGTCCATGGAATTCTCCAGGCCACAATACTGGAATGGGTAGCCTTTCCCTTCTCCAGAGAATCTTCCCAACCCAGGGATTGAATCCACGTCCCCCTCATGGCAGGTGGATTCTTTACCAGCTGAGCCACAAGGGAAGTCCAAGAATATTGGAGTGGGTAGCCTATCCCTTCTCCAGGGGTTCTTCCTGACCCAGTAATCAAACCAGGGTCTCCTGCATTGCAGACAGATTGAGGCAAATATAGAATGGCTCATTCAAGAGGCAAATAAATTTATATTTATTATCAAAGGCAGTTCAACATCTGAAGAAAGTGTGTCTTCTTAACAGAAAGAAAAGCCAAATTCAAGTTTTTGTACCAGCTTACTTTTAAATTCATTTAAAGGTAAACTTAACTAAATTTATTTTAAACTTAGTCCTGTGTTGCTGTGGAAGTTGCTCAGTCATTTCTGACTCGTTGTGATGCCATAAACTATACACTCCATGGAATTCTCCAGGCCAGAATACTGGAGTGGGTAGCCTTTCCCTTCTCCAGGGGATCTTCCCAACCCAGGGATCAAATCCTGGCCTCTTACATTGCAGGTGGATTCTTTACCAATGCGATGAGTACAAGGAATAAATATGAGCTGACGTCACTCTCTTTAAAAAAAAAAAACAACCAACACTTATTCATTATTATTTATTTGGCTGCACTGAGTCTTGGTTGTGGCATGAGGGATCTTTAGTTGTAGCAAGATGTCATCCTGTTGACTCACACTGGCATCCAGAAGCTGTGGGGCCTTGTGAGAAAGGCACCACTGGGGACTATGGGTGCAGGACAGAGGGCGTGCCCTCAGTGTTATGTGACCCCAGTTACACCACATGCCATCCAGTTATCCCTCCTATTTCACTTACCTGTGTTTTGTATCTAGCCTTGTCTCCCCAGCCTGGCCATAAGCTTTGGCAGGAGCTGTCTCTCCGTGCCCCTAGAACCTGCTCATCTCAGTCTGTGTGACTCATTAGTTTATTCACATCGATTCTTTCACAGGAGGCAGCAGGGTAAGGACTGAGAGGGCAGTCTCTAACTTAGGCCCACTGGAGTCCAAATCCCAGCCCTAAAGGACTTGGTGTCACTAACTTCACTTTCTGAGCCTCAGCTTCCTCGTATGGATGTTGTGAGCACAAAGGAAGATGATGTCTGTAAAGCACTTGCTAGAAAAGAGAATGACATGTGAAAGCCACTCAGTAAATATCGGGTCTTATCACTCACACTGTGGGTGCCTGATGAATACACAGTGAAGATGCTACCGAAGGGCCACTGCCATGACCATCACTTTCTCCTTCTTCTTCAAAGCAGGAGTCCATCTCTGGCTTTGATTTGTTGACTGAAATACTCCATAATGTGAAATATGCCTAGCCAATAAGTTTTATGAAGATACCGCAAAACTTGAAGATATTTTGGAGATTAACTTAAAAAAATATTATCTAGGGAAAAGCATAAGCATGCCTGTGTCATAGCATTCTTTCAGGATGTCTTGAAGCCATTCCATCTGCTCAGATTTTGATGTAATGCACTCCATTCTCAATGGCTCTCCTGAGAAACAAGGTAGCTTGCATGGAGTTTTGCAAAATTCTTCCACCACCATTACCAGTTAAGATCTCCTGTCTGCAAAACACCTAAAATCAAATTCCTGAGGCAAGAATAAAATGATATGGACTTCTGCATTCTATCTCTACTAATACTTCCTTCCTTGTCTGGAGAGAGTACACCACTTGGAGTACAATACATCTGAGACCACGGTTATAAGTGGAAGATGGAGCCCAGAGCCCTCTGCTTCCTGAAAGTCATGGGGCAGTGTTCCCAGGAGGCTCCCATCAGCTCTAGTCAAGGATCAAGCAGCTCATGGTAACTGGATGGATATTAATTTCTTTCCTCCTCAGTGAGTTTCTCTCAGTGTATCGCCACTGACCACTATCGGCCAGAGCGTGAGAAAACAGAACTGAAGAGTCAACCCGGGTTTTAGCACATCACCCCTAAGCAATACAGGCTTCTAATGGGTCCCCAAATGTTGTTGGACAACTGAGATGAGAAACCGTTTTCCTGGATGTCAGCTTAGCCGTGACAGGGAAGATGGCTATTGGATGCTTCATGTCCTCAGTGAATGGACAGGTTCTTGGTTTCCATTTAGGATCTTTCATGAGAATGAAAAGGGACTAGACCTTTGAACTGTGGGTTTGGGTCTTCTCCAAATCTTCCCGGCAGAGAGAGCTCTTTCGTTGGCTTCCCGTCAACCTTGCTCCTGTCTCTATAAGGGCTCTTCTGGGATCTTTGATTCTGGTAACTTTGTTTTCAAGATTTGTTTGCCTCTCTGCCTCCTCCACTGCCCAGAAGCAGGGGACCGCTTCTGCCTTCTCTTTGTATCTTCTGTTGTGAGTGCAGAAGTTTTCACGAAAAGTCTGTTGAACAGATAGGAGCCATGATGGCCAAAACAACTCTAGGATGGGTGGCATCACTTGGGAGTGTGCATAAGCCCCCACACGGACACCATGGCCCCTGGTCCTGCCGCTGGAAGAAAAGGCGGGCTGTCCGTACTGTCTGCCTGTCTTTTACAAAATATACATCTTTTTCTCACAACTTTCCTTTACCAAATGACTTTTCAAGAAACCTTCCTACACTGGCGTTCTCTGAGGGCTGCTTCTTTCTACTCCTTCAGCAAAGAACTAAGTGGTAAATATTTTAAGTTAAATGGTTTCTGTCCAGCTACATAATTCCAGTGTGCATCATGCGTGCACACGTGCTCAATTGTTCAGTCGTGTCTGACTCTTTGTGACCCCATGGACTACAACCCACCAGGCTCCTCTGTCCATGGCATTTTTAGGCAAGAATACTAGAGTGGGTTGCCATTTCCTTCTCCAGGGATTCAGTTTCAGTGTATTAGTACCAAATCAGCCACAGACAACCCATAAACAAATGGGGCAGCTGTGTTACAAGGCATCTTTATTTTCAAAACCAGGAGGCTTTAGGCTGGGTTGGCCCTTGGGCCATACTTTGCTAACTCCTGATCTAAGAGAAAAATCATCCAGAGAGAACATGATAAACTCATTCTGCTTTAAGGAAACTTTGAAGGCAACGCTGGAGAAAATTAATTCTGGGGCATTTCTTAACTTTCTCATTCTACCATAGGTCACCTGCAGAAAAAAGAATGAGTGGAGGAACAGAGATCTTGAATCCTAGACTTTATGGTAGGCTGCAAATTTGATCACAGATCCATATTTCAGAGGTTTTCATCCTTTTATGTGCTGTAACGGAGCATGGGAACCCAGCCCCAGATCTGTAGCACTTGGTTTTATCCCAACTCTCACATCTCTTCCTGGCTTTGCTGCTTTCTTTAGTTCTTTTACAGTTCAGGTGACCCCAAAGTACCCAGTCACTCTTTTATTGACTCAGTCAATCCGAAGGCCCTTCATAGCAAGGTCATATTCTCTTCTGTATTTCACCCCATCCTCCTAGGGACTGGCAGCACCTTACATATAGAGGATGGGCGACTCAGTCAGTGAAGGAGGTGTCACTGCCATCCTAAGGAAGGTATAAGACATGTGGCTTTGTTGGCTCTCAGGATATTCCAAAGCAGATAAGGCTGAACACAAGAAAGATGACATAAACCTGGAATTTCAACCACTGCTCTAAAAGCAGCTTAGAAAGATAAAAAAAAAAAAAAAGCTTGGTAGGGATGGAAGAGGAGTTAGAAAGTCAATCTGAAAGGAAAAAGAGGGATGATACTGAGGAAACCAGAATTGAAAGAGACACATGTACCCCAGTGTTCACTGCAGCACTGTTTACAATAGCTAGAACATGGAAGCAACCTAGATGTCCATTGGCAGACGAATGGATAAGAAAGTTATGGTACATATACATAATGGAATATTACTCAGCTATTAAAAAGAACAGATTTGTTAGCCATCTGTATGTCTTCTTTGGAGAAATGGCAAAACTAATACAATTATGTAAAGTTTAAAAATAAAATAAAATTTAAAAAAATAAATAAAGCTAATCACATGGAAAAAAAAAAAAAAGAACAGATTTGAATCAGTTCCAATGAGGTGGATGAAACTGGAGCCTATTATACAGAGTGAAGTAAGTCAGAAAGAAAAACACCAATACAGTAATATTAACGCATATATATGGACTTTAGAAAGATGGTAATGACAACCTTATATGCAAGACAGCAAAAGAGACACAGGTATAAAGAACAGACTTTTGGACTCTGTGGGAGAAGGCGAGGGTGGGGTGATTTGAGAGAATAGCACTGAAACATGGATATTACCATATGTTAAATAGATGACCAGTCCAAGATTGATGCATGAAACAGGGCACTCAAAGCTGGTGCACTGGGACAACCCAGAGGGATGGGATGGGGAGGGAGGTGGAAGGGGGTTTCAGGATGGGGGACACATGTACACCCCTGGCTGATTCATGTCAATATATGGAAAAAACCACCACAATATTGTAAAGTAATTAGCCTCCAATTAAAATAATTAATTTAAAAAAGTAATCAAAATAAGCATATGCATTGAAATTGAGCAAAAGCTTTTTTTCAAGTAATAAATCTGTTTTTCTTAGTCAAAAAAAAGGGGGGGTGATAAGCAGAGAGCTGGACTTAACCAGAAACATAACCGATGAACCCACTTTGTCTTGTGTTTTTCCTGCACACAGGATGGAAATAATGGGCTGTTTGCAAACAGAATGCAGAGCAAGGAAGCATTCAACCTAAAGCTATAATTAGTTTGTCAGCGCTGTGAGTCTATGATGTGTGTACAAAGAGAAATGCACTCCTCCTGGAGCACCTCCTCTTCCACCTCTGCCTTCTCTCTCCAAAATGGGCTTCAGTAATAACAGGCAAATGGAAGGCAGGCTTCAGCCAGCCACTTTGTAAGCCTGACTCATGACATGTTCCTATCAACTGAGCTCTAAGGCCACGAATAGTTTCATCATCAGCCATTCCAAACACTGATGGGAGTAATAACCCTAGGAAAATTACAGTGTAGGGAGATTTAATTCCATGCCCTTATTTGCAGGCTAAGGACGCTAACATCTCTTCTAACTGGGCTTGCGTCATATTTGATGAATGTTCAAACGTGATCCTACCGGTAGCTTTTTCTCTGAAAATTGCAGCGATTACTCATTAGTAAATGAGAGCCCTCAGGCAAAGAATCTGGTCAGAAGACTGAGCACCATGTTACCAACAGATTCAACAAATTAATCCTAAAAGTTTGGCACTCAGAATGGGATTAAAGCACTGCAATTAAAATTTCCATGTATGAGATTATATCCATTACTACTCCTAAAAAAATTATTTGACCTTTCTATTACAAGCAATCTACCCTAGACTGAAAGAAATTGAAAGCACATGGAGATGTAGCTTGATGCCTTTAGGGACACACAGGTGGGGAGAGAGACACTAAACAGGCAAGATGACATGCTGCACCAGAGCCTAAAGGTTTAGTCACTGATCCTTGGACCTTGCACAAATTAAGCAACTTTCTGCTGCTTCCTCCTAATCAGTAGACAGTAATACTCTAGTAAGGCTGCTCCCTTCTTCAGAGGTCTCCCATCAGCTAAATGGCTGGTGTCTTTGTACCACTATAAATGTGGCCCGGGCAGTGTCTTTCTATAACTTGGAGCATAGCCTAGTGTTAAGAGACAGATCTTGTAAACTACACTTTTGTGGTTTGAAGGGGCTCTGTCACTCCCTGTATGACCTTAGTCAAGATCTTTGTATCTCAGTTTCCTCACGTGTGAAAATGAGGTAAGGACTAAATGTACTGAATCATGTAAAACCCGCCAGAACATTTCCTAGCCCATGGTAAGCACTCCAACAATATTTACCACTGTTATTTATATAAGTGTCCATGGGGGGCAGACTCTGGTATTTATGTGATACCTTTAAAACATGAAAAATAATTTGGCAGTTTCTAGAAAAGAAGGAGATGGACCTATTCATGACTCAGCACTTCCAATACTACCCTAGAGAAACTCACAAATGGCACAATCAGCAACATTCATTGCAGCAACATCTGCAGGAGCAAAATTCTGGAATGACCATCAGTGGGAGAGCGGATAAATATGCTGTGAAATTTCCATGTAATAGAACAGTACTAAAATGTTTGAATCCCCAAAACATAATACTGAATGAGGAAATAAGGGTTGCAGTATGAAACTTACAGTATGATCCATGTATAAAAGGGTTAAAATGTAAAGCAATATTCCATATTGCTTATAGACATATGCCTGTGCCATAAAAGTATAAAGCATGTACTCAAATTAAAAGTACCATATTCAGAATAACAGCTGCCTCTGGAGAAGAAAAGAAATGCAATAGAAGGAGGAAATACAGGGGGCTTCAACTATTCTGTGATGTTTTATTTCTTTAAAAAATAATCAAGAAAAAACGATAAAATCCTATTTGATAAAAGTCTTTCTTATATCATTCTATTAAGATTTTGCATGCATAAAATATCGTTGAAACAAATGCTGCCTGTACTTTTGTTTTGATTTGTAGCATTTGTTCTCTCTGATGTTCTGCTAGCATGAGATCATGTATATGAATATAGGTTTACTTTTTCTTTTCCATCTTTATTTGCTGGGATAATTTATTATAAAATAATAAGTTTCTCATGACAACTCCTAATAGACTAAAAATTCTCATTTTAGCTTTACTAACCAACATTGTACATCAACAACATATTTAGATAATGAATCATTCTCTCATTAAAAAACATTTATGTAACCTCTTGTATGGACAGCTCTATTCAAAGTACAAAGGTTGGAAAATGAAGACAGCTGGTATCCTTATAAAAGGATATCCTTTTATAAGGATACCAGCTATTGCAGTTTCATTAAAAATTTAAAAATCACTAAGAAAAATTCAGATACTCTAATGGAAGGATGAATATGAAAGATATAAAAATTCTGGCAGAATTTAAATAGCTGATGAAAACACGAAAAACATTCAACTAAATAAACAATAAAATGAACAAAATTTAAAATGAGATATCACTTTAAGCTACCAAATTGGCAAAAGTACTATTCGATACTGGTGTAGTTTCAGGACATAGGGCACTTATATACCGCCGGTGGTTAATCTGGCATTATATATCAAGGGCCTTAAAAATCTGGACACACTTTGACCCAGTGATTCTCCTGCTAGGATATACTAAGGAAATAACGGAAGACATGCATAAAGATTTGTGTGCAAAGATATTCACTATGGCATCATCTATCATAACAAAACCCCTGAGCATGTAACAATAGCATATTCATTAAATAAATATTATCAACATAATATAATAATCTTCAGTCTTCATATACATTTTCATATTTTTTCAAATTATGTTAAATGGACAAATGTTCAAGAGATAATGTTAGTGGAGCAAGCAGGAGACTGCATACATGCATGAATCCAATTCAGCAAAATAACTTACGCAGTGGAGAAAGATTGAAAGAAATACTCTAAAAAGTCTCTAGTGATTGTCTCTGCTCCTGTGATCATGGGTGTCTTATTTCTTCATAACCTGATGTATGTTTCAATAGCCCTGTCTTATAATTAGAAGAAAACACAAATTATCAGATAATTATAAAAACTGAGACCCAGAAAGGATCTTCATTTTTATAGTCGAGAAGAGATTAAGTGATGGTCACACTCCTGAGTGACCATACTCCTTCCTGGCCTGGGCAGCCATGTTTTCCAAGGGCCCCAAGGAAGGGCTGCAAGACCTCTACTGAGCCCCAGGGGTCCAGCCAGAATAGAACTGCAGACACCATGAATAAGTGCTCTGGGCTGTGTTCATGCTCTCTCACTTCTGGAATATTCTTCCATTTGTATGCAATCGGGTTCATCACAATAACTGGGGAAAGGCGTTAAAAAGATATTTTATTTCGCTTGACATCACTACCTCAAGTATTTGCTTTATACTTTAAGCTGCAATTGAAAATAGAAAGTGACATAGCATAGTTTTTTTAAAGTAATTGATGTTTTGGGGGGTTAGAAACACCTAAAATCAACTAAAATCAAACAGCAGGTAGGGTGGCCAGAGACTGGATGTGTGTGTGCTCACTTGCGCTCGACTCTTTGGGACCCCATGGACTATAGCCTGCCAGGCTCCTCTGTCCATGGGATATTCCAGACAAGAATACTGGAGCAGGTTGCCATTAATACAGTAATGGAGCCAGCTTCAAGCAGACGCACAGACAGACCAGGAGGAGGGAATAGAGGTTCCCTAGCAGGAGGTTGATGAACAAGTTTTTAATATTCAGGTGCTTTAGAAAACCACACTCACAACATCTAGTGCTTATTTCACCTTAACTCAAACATTTGTCCCAGATAAATTTGTTATAATCTGAAGTTGAGACTCCAGATTTACAGAGTAGATAGGAGATATCTAGGCATTTATCCATGTTGGAAAACAAAGCCCAGCTTGAGAGTTATTTTCATTTAAAGAGAGTTCCCACAATTCTTACAATGGAAAGGAGATTAAAAAGGAGAAAGGAAAAAAGACTGTTGGGGGGTGGGGCAATCTTCTCTTCCAGGGCTGGTGGCTCCCATGATAGAGAACTAGGGCAGTTTCTAGGGCAGATCAGATCCTTTCCATTGAAGCCTCCTCAATAGTTTTCTCAATGTTTGCCTGAAGCAGGGGCTTGCTGACAAAGTGCATTGTATGAAGCCTCCCAATGGAAGGTATCAAAGGAAAATACCAAGTTTTGTTCAGCCAGGGCTTTCCTGCTCTGTTACTGATGCCTTTGAGCACCTCAGAAGGAGACAAAGGGAAAAAAAAAACCTGATGGACCAAAGCATGCTTTTTTTTTTTCTTTTTCCATTCACATAACAAGACATGCAGAGAGAAACATGAATGCATTTGGAAGGGGCTGGTAAGGCCAAAACTGAGCCATATTTTATTTCCCCTAGTCTTCAGATTTACCTCCCTGAATGCTCCAAGACACAGACACAAGAACCACTTAGAAGAAAAGTAAGAAGGCAGTCTCGAATGCTGCAGAACTGCTTGAATGAAGCCAGTCTAATTAATGTAGAAGCTGTAAGGTTATGGCAAGAAGTACAAAAAGGAAAGACAAAAGACTCTACTCTGTAATGTGCAGCAAAACGACTCCTTTCTTCTCTCATACAACTTGTAGTAGCTCAAAAAGGAAGCCCAGAGTTCCGCTGCTACAACCAAAACTTCTAACTATTTGAGTAGGGTGAATCACCCAAATCAACTGATTGGGCCTTCCTCCAGTTCACATCCTTCCTACTGGTGTGAGTTTCAGCTCCCTAACAGGGTACCACCGCCCATCCTAAAACCTCGGCTGGGTTTGTGATCCATGTGGTGCTTATGCATGGGAGGCGCTTTACTGCAATTTTGATTTATACAAGTTCAGAAATGACACCATTTCCATATGAAAGTATACTGAGGCTGTTACTGTGTCAGTGCTTAGAAGTAAAGCAATCAACATTTTTAATTTAATAGGCACAATTATTTCAACTTCTTCCAAAGTCTTTGAGCCTGTTTCATCATTGGTAAACTGAGGACTTGTTAGAATCTCATTTCCTCTTACAATTTGTGATTCTGATATCAGACAAGGTAGAATGCAGGTCAAGAAGCATGAAATAAGACAAATGACACTATAATACTAAAAGCCACAATTCATAACAGAAGTATAACATTTATGAATTGTTTTGCACCAAATACATGGCAACCACTTTTGAAAAACAAAACTGCATGAGCTGCAAAGAGAAATAGAAACACACTAAAAACAGGAGCCCTTAACTCAAGGCTGGGACGAGGGTGAAGTGACTGAGGCACTGTCCTTGGATGCACAGTTTAAACGAGTGCCCAAGACTCAGAACCAAAATGAATAATATTTTAACACAATGTTTTTACAAATATAAATTAATGCATATAATCTTAATAAATAAAATGTGACATTTTAAAATAAAGGTAGGAACAGTATTACTGATTTTTTTCATTTGCCTCAGGCTCCAATATAGCTGAGCATAACACTGGCACTGCCTGAACCTACCACTCTTGGTCCAAGACAATTCAACAATTCAAGAAGACAAAAAATTAAGTAAGGTTACAGGAAACCTAAACAATATGATAAATTAGTCAATAAGATAAATCTCTGCTACTGCTAAGTCGCTTCAGTCGTGTTCAACTCTGTGCGACCCCAGAGACGGCAGCCCACCAGGCTCCCCCGTCCCTGGGACTCTCCAGATAAGAACACTGGAGTGGGTTGCCATTTCCTTCTCCAATGTAGGAAAGTGAAAAGTGAAAGTGAAGCCGCTCAGTTGTGTCTGACTCTTAGCGACCCCATGGACTGCAGCCCACCAGGCTCCTCCGCCCATGGGATTTTCCAGGCAAGAGTACTGGAGTGGGCTGCCATTGCCTTCTCCTAAAAAACTGGATATCCAGTTTGCATGTGGATATCCACATGCAAATAGCATATTTAGACCTCTACTTCACACTATGGACAAAAACTAACTCAAAATGGATAAACAACCTAAATAAATATAAGAGCTAAAACCACAAAACTTAGAAAACATAAGCATAAATCTTCATGACCTAGGATTTGGCAATAGATTCTGAACTACTGGAGTGGGGTGCCATTGCCTTCTCCGAACACAAAAGGCAGGAGCAACAAAAGAAAAATACACTGCACTTCATCAAAATTGAAAGCTTTTGCATCATAAGCACTATCAAAAAAGGGAAAAGACAATACACACACCGAGAGAAAATACTTGTAAATCATGTGTCCGATAATACTCAGATAATGCAAAGAATTCCTACAACTCAACAACAAAAAGACAATTAAAATTGAGCAAAAGATTTGAATAGACATTTTTCCAAACAAATGGACAATAAGCATATGAAGAGATGTTCAACATCATTGGTCGTTAGAGAAATGCCACCACGATATGTCACTTTACACTAACTGTAATGTTAAAACTTTAAACAAACAAACAAAAATGAAAAATAATATGCTGGTGAAGATGTAGAGAAATTGGAATACTCCTTCTTTGCTAGTGGGAACTGAAATGATGCAGCCTCTGTAGAAAACAGTTGGACGATTCCTCAAGAAGCTAAATGGAATTACGATATGACTCAGCAATTCCATTCCTAGATATATATCCAAAAGAACAGAAAACAGGGACTCAGATACTTGTGCAGCAATGTTCACTGTAGCATTATTTCCAATAGCCAAAATGTGGAAATAGCTAAATGTCCATGAACAGATGATTGGATAAACAAATTGTGGTATATACATATGCTGCTGCTGAGCCGCTTCAGTCATGTCCAACTCTGCATGACCCCATAGACGGAAAAGAATATTTTTCAGCCATAAAAAGGAATGAAATTTTGAAATATGCTACAACTTGATAGACCCTGAAAACATTATACTAAGTGAAAGAAACCAGACACTAAACAACAAATATTGAATGATTTCATTTATATGAAATATCTAGATTAGGCAAATTCACAGAGATAAAGCAGAGGTTTTTAAGAGCCGGAGGATGGAGAGTTATTGCTTAATGGGTACAGGGTTTCTGTTTGAGGTGATGCTAAAGTTTTGGAAAATAATAGTAGTGATAGTTGTACAATATTGTGAATATAATTAAAGCCAGTGAATTATACATTTAAAAATAGTTAAAATGGAAGATTCTATGTTTTATATTTTTTACCAAAATAATATTACAGAAACATAGATCTTCTGGATACATATCATACTTTGCATCCAAAAAACAGAGAACACACCTCCTCACGTGTAGTTCATGAAAGCTGACTGTACCTTAAACCACAAAGAAAAGTTCAATAAGTTTCATAAGATAGAGGTAATAAAAATATTAGCTGATCATAATGCAATATAACCAGAAATAAGTAACAAACTAATAAAACCAAAAGGCTCTTCCATTGGAAATTTTAAAAATCCAGGTTAAATAATCTCAGGTAAAAGGGGAAATATAAACCAAAGCTGAGAAGTTCTAAAACAAAATGGTAATAAAACACTCTATATCAGAATCTATAAAATACAATTAATGCAGTCATGCGTGGAAAATTCATAGCCTGAATTTTACATTTAATGAAAATAAATGCATTAAATTCCAAACTTCAACAACAAAGTAAACCAAAAGAAAGCAGAGATGGAAATAATAAGATTAAAAGCAGAAAGCAGTGAAGCAGCAAATATCAGGTTGACCAAAAAGTTCATACAGAGTTTTCCAGATGATCGCGTGGACAACTCCGAATGAACTTATTGGCCAACCCAATAGAAAAACACTAAAACCAATTAAAAAACAAACAAACACATTAAGCTGCTTGCTCTTTGTGGGGCAGAAAAGAAAGAAACTTTTCTCTCTATACATCTAATGGCAATGGACAAGATGAATTAGTACCCATGTTGGGGCATAACCTCAAACTAAATCTAGCAAGAAATTACTTAGAAGTTCACTTTCTATCTTAAAACCTCATCCAAGTTTCATATTGTATTCCATAGTACATCTCTGTGTTTTACTCTTAAAAAGTCAGTCTCATCCTACCCCTAAAGCTTCAAGAAAAACTGATGCCCCAGGAAGATGTGCCATATACTCAACAGCTTCTTAGAGGTCCCACCACATCACTGGGGGTTCAGGTACCTGGGTTTGAGAAGATCCCTTCAGGATTCACACATTTTCATTCCAAATCTTACCACAGAATAATCTATGCAAGAGATATAAATAACACCACTGACCTCACTTTGTCAAAAGATTAAGTCACAATGAAGCGAATTTTTTTAACCAAAAGCGTCGAAATCAAATAGTACCAGAGCTGGAACAATAAATAATTCACTAGCAAATCCTGTTCTCAGAGCCACCGAACAGCACCCTACACTTTATTGAAAGGGCCTTACAGAAAAGGATTACATTATTGTCCCATATAATTAAGATGACTTCTTTCTCCCTCCAGCATTAAACGTGAGAGAAGGCCACTCACTTCCCCTTTCAGAACACCTGGAGCAACAGTGAAAATCTTTTCAGAGAGTGTGGTGCCAGACCTTCTCTTTCAATCTTCATGTTCAAATTCGAATCCCAGGCAACTAGTGTGAGTAGCAAGCAAGCTATTGTAAATTGTGATTTTTCAGCCCTGCAAACCCAGTGATTTGGGAAAAGCCACTCTTGCTTTCAAGCTAGACAGAGAAAGCAACTTGTGGATGGAAAAACAAAGTCAATAGAGAAGAGTGAGAGGAAATGGCCACCAAAAACACCAACTGGGGGTGGGAGGTGGAAGGGAGGTTAACGGGGAGGGGACATATGTTTACCTATGGCTGATTCATGTTGATGTATGGCAGAAACCAACAAATTATTGTAAAGCAATTATCCTTCAATTAAAAATAAATAAATTTGAAAGAGAACAAAAGATTTAAAAAATAGAACTAAAGCACACACACACACACACACACACACACACACACACAATATGCCAACTGGAGGAAACAGGTGATTGCTGCAAGGGACTCAATGGAATGAGAGCATGGGAATCCTCCATGTTCTGCCTAGATACACACCAGTTTTATATTGGAATTCTGGTGCTATCCAAAGCAAAATACATGAGCAATCCCCATTGATACATTTTTCTCTCCTACCAATAAATAGCACATCCAACATGTATGAATACACCTCACATGTATAAGAATGAAAAATACTTACACAAGAAAAGTTATTATGGATTTCATATACGGTAGACCTACTTGCAATGAATCCATTAGCGGACAGAACTGACAATAACTGCGTGAGATATCAAGTAGACTATAAAAAGATTAAAAAGCATCTTATGGTAGAAGCATATCCTTGAGACAACTTGTCATTTGAAATTTATGTTTTCTTCTTTTGCTGGATAAACCTCTCCCCCAGCAGTAAAGTATCAAGGGTATTTTTACCTCTTTATTCAACCATGGGTTTTCAAGCAAATCTTAATTACAAAATTCCATAATTCAGTCTAAAATGGAAAAGTCTTTATAATTTCTGCCTCCTGTTTTGTCAAATGTAAAGAGCTTGAGGCTAGCCAGGTGTTTAGCGAATGCACTTCCCAGCTTGTAGTAAGTTATCTGATAAACAGTACAAAATGGAAATATATGTCAGTCGTAGAAGGGTGATAAAAATGGAGCTCTTACGGCACACTGAATCACAGGAATTAGGTCAGCGATGAAAACACAGCCCCTCCTGGTCCAGCTACAATGGAAGTGATTACTAGCCACTCCATAAACAAATGTTACTCAAAGGCAAGTTATCCAAAGCCTCCTCCAAAAAAATGTTATTGAGAAAATGCATTTCCTTTGTGGCATATCCAGCTTGTTTCTTGACTCAGGCTTGCAAACTGCTCTCACTGATTTTTAGAAACATCTTGGCTCTTTTCACCCCAATCATTTCCATATGACAACAATCCATGGGGATGCAGAGCTCAATGAAAGCAAAATCCTTGATGTGGATGGCATCTGCAAGCTCCAGCCTCTTTCTATTATCATGATGGACTATCTGTTGTTATATTCATTTTGGTTCAAAAATCCACATGATGTTACCCTGAATTGCAGACTCAAAGCAGCAACAGGAAATCAGTCCTCAAGTACAGGTGTGCTAAATTGAACAGTCTCCTCCTTCCAGACACTGGAGGTTCTTTACTCTGAGAATATGCATATTTTGTATTACTTTAAGGATTTAATAGCTACTGGGTGCTTCTGGTTTTAAAAACCACAAGGCTAGCCAAAGTCTAGCAGACTTCACTATCTGGAATCCATGGATGTTCAATAAATATATTTTTCAATGAATGGAGAAGATGAAATTATTAAAATTCAAGGTAGCTCTGTGTATGCAAGAGAGGATTCAACACTTTGTAGGTTTTCATGTCAATTCTGAATCTAAAGACAGCTATCTTTCTGTACACCAAACTGAGAAGAGTTCTGGGCTGTTTCTGTAACTGAGAGAACTCCCAGTCTCCTCCAGGCTTTGGAGCATCAGCCAGACCTTCTTTCTATGATTAGTTCTTATTAAGAGTTATGATCTATCCCCCCAGTACTAAGCATATTCTTACTCACTTAGTAGATACAACAAAAGATAAGTTGGACAGAATGAATTAAAACTAGGAGCTCAGGGCTAGAACATTAGCCATGAGCTCCTTGTCACAATCAGTATCAAGTGACCTTCAGGAGAGAAGATGAGAGCACAGCTGCAGCGTGGAGTTTACTCCATGCAAGGGACCAGCTCCACAAGCCTGATCCATCCCACGTGCTGTACGGTGAGCAAGCAAATAAAACAGAGCTGGGAGCTGCAACTGCAGTGTATATTACCACCCAATCCATCAGTCAATCAATCAGATCATATCCTAGAATCTATTAGTGTTCATGGCACACGTATCTTTATGAAAGAGACCAGTGGTGTGGTCATAAACTGTACCTCCAAATACGAAAAGAAAATGAACTTTACTTCCCCAATAATGGAATTATTATTCAGGGTCCTCCAGAATCCGGTCAATGTCTATGGTAACTCCCTTGCAATAGTAGTGATGATCTGTCTTTGTATAAAATGGGAGAGGCTAGAGTTCCACGTGAACGCTTTGTAAATTGGATCATACTACCTCCATGAGATAAATCATTCACTTAAGAGTTAACTGTTTTATCATAGGTTTGGGGTTATTCTTTAAATTACTCTTAAACCTAGAGGCTTAGGTTCCTCTAATTAAATTCTAGAACCTCCAGACTTACCAAAAGGAGGTGGCCTTGGGGATAAAGATCCACCCAAAGAGAATGCAACAGACACTCTGGGACCAGCCAGATAGTGCTTCCAAAGAGCCTTCTGTAGGGATCCTTAAGCATAAACTAGTTTCATGACCTTTTTTTCCTTCTTATTATGGAACATTTCAAACACATATGCAAATAGAACAATCTATGCAACTATCACCCAGTTTCAACAATTCTCAACTCATTGCCAATCTTTTTCCATTGCTTTTCTCTCCCAACACTTTCCTCTTCTGCATCACTGTAACTTTTCATCTGTAAATATTTCAGTATGTATCTCTAAAGGATAAATACACATAAAAAACCATAGTTCCACTATCATCATAAAACATTCTAATTCATTGCCTGTAAGTATTTGCCCACACCCCTTTGATGGTTCTCCCAGGCTAAGGTTACCTGGGAGACCAGGCTTACATAACAAGAGAAGCATGGTTCCACTATAATCCCTGATTGCCATGCTTGCATTTCACCCTCTGAGCCCTCAAACAGCCCCAAAAGGAGGAAGATTAGTTCCTGTCCCTGTTCAGTTAAAACCATAATGTACTTGGCATCCAGAGTCCTCGATGCTGATGACTGTGACGGATACAAAGCAAGCCAAGGACAGAACCAGAATCTGCTCTAAATTACACCGGCCTTTGGTGTTTGTGTTCAGCTGGAACACATGTGGGGAACCCCCATACCCCAAAACAAAGAGTTGACATTTCTTTTAAACTGAAGAAATCTGTTTTCACTTAGAATATTACTGCTATGAGTTCACATACTATATACATATATATTTTTTTTATTTCTTAACATGCAGCTATTGGTTTTGCAGACACACATGGGTCTAGAATCCGTGCGGCACTTTGAGTCACAGCAGGGTTTCAGAGGGGGAGGCTCTCTGTCTTGAGCAATCCCACTTCTTATTTTCCCTTTCCATTTTCCCACCTCATAAGAGAACATGGAAGTTTACTTAGGAACAACTTCCCTTCACTCCCCAGAGGTCTGCCTTGTCAACATGAATTATATCACCCAACATGAAATAACCCAACATTCTGTTCCATGCTGACTCAGATGGAACGTGGCTCACCGATCAGACATGTGAACTTAATGGAGAAAAAATACCATTCCCAGAATTCAGGAAAATTGACACTCTTTCTTGTGGTGATACAGAGGACAGTGTTGCTTGAAAACACCAGGGGTTCCTGGTGCCCCTCCCTGCTGCCTTCCTGTCCCACCAGTCTCCTCTTTTGCAAGCTGGGCATGACGAGGGGCAGGTGCTGATGACAAGGCCGGTGCAGAGCCCAGGGCCCCTCCGCTCTCTTGCAGCATTTTGCGTGCTCCCTTTCAGTGCACTTCTGCTCCTAACAGTTAGCACTCTTTCCCAAAGGCTTATCCTTGGACTGCTGGAGCCTGCTCTGTCTGCATGCACGGAGAGCTGGCCGGAAGTCTCTGGGATTTACTGCTCTCCTGCAACCCTAATAGGTGGTCAGGAAGTATGACAGCCTCAGCTCTGCTGCTCAAGTCAGCACAGCTCTGAGGTGTAACCCCAGCAGGATCAAGTTGACACAGAAAGCCAACCTCTGCCGGAGGAAGGGTGTGGAGACATCCCCTGCTTTGGCTTTCTCTTATCTCTTCCCTTCCCTGCCTCTCTCAAGTCCTTACCAGTCCCCTGGGGATCACATTCTTAATAAGTCATTTGCTTTGGAATTTGCTTCTGGAGAGATGACCTAAGCAAGCCACCTACCACATCCATGGTTTACTTTGAGTAATCTGGAAAGTGTCATCCGTTCTTAGCACACACGTGCATGAGCATCAGGTAGAACAGGCAGGTGCAGAGCTATTTCACATGTACCCAGAGCACACATGGCAAGCAACTCCTCTTTTATTCCATCTTTGCAGCAAGGTGGTACATAGCAAAGGCCCACCAGGCATAGGCGTATCAGCTTGTCACCTGCAGCAGTGTGACCTGGGTATGTTCCTCAAAGAGTCCAGGGCTCTTGTTTCGACGATATTCTTTTTCAAATGGTGATAATCCCTACCTTATGGACTTCCCTGGTGGCTTAGTGGTAAAGAACCCGATTGCCAGTGGAGGAGATATGGGTTCAGTCCCCGGCTTGGGAAGATCCCCTGGAGAAGGAAATGGCAACACAACTCCAGTACTCTTGCCTGGGAATTCCCATGGACAGAGGAGCCTGGTGGGCTGCAGTCCACGGGGGTCACAAAGAGTCAGACACGACTGAGTGACTAAACAACAATAGTCCCTACCTCATAGTAGGAGGATTAAATGTGATAACCTGGCACAGAGCAGGTGCTCAGACCGTCTGCTGAGTCTGCATCTACATTCTGATGGTGCCCATTAGGTCAGAAGTGACCCAAAATCTATCAAAGGAGCCAGCTGCCTCTGCGGTCCGGCTCTTCCCCGGCAGCTGTCTGCCTGTGCCTGTGGATTCTTCGCATTTCCAGGGATAGCAACCAGATGCTATCATAACTGCGTGAAAAAAAATGGTCCCTCACCAAGAAAAAAGGCCCTTGACGGACGTTACCAAGGCTTTATGAGCCATCAAGCGCAACAGCTGGATAGTTCCAGGGAACGCATCCGCCCAGCGACTGTTAAGCAGCAGGAGATATTTTATTATCTTTTCCCCTCTGTTTAATGTGTTGCTCACCTTCTGCTGAGACTGTTAGCCCTGATTATCAATCTCCACATAAAAATATAGGGACGACCTATTCCTGTTCCTCTTCTGGGGTCTCCCCATGTGGCTCATTACTGTTGGAATCACACACTGGTTAGCCAAGTGGATTGGAACCCCCGCGACAGATAGGCGGTGGCGGGGAGGACAAGGAGAAAGCTGGAGAAGCACAGATGGTCATGAGAACCAGAAAATTGTATGATTGCAACAAACTAGAAGCCAGCAACAGAGAAAGACTCTTTCATTCACCTTTGGCTGAGGTGCAGACATCTTGAAAAAAGTCAACTTCTTTTCCAAACTGTACCACGTTCTGTTTCTTTAACAAAGGAAACCTGGCAGCTGTATCCTCCGGGAGCTGTCAGACTTCCTGCGTCTTCACTTTCAAATGTGAATCCTCACCATTTCCCAAGCCCAGCTCCATCCCGGCGAGGAACCGGACTGCAGGGCCGCTGTGCTCCGCGCCCTTCTTCATTAGGGCAGCAGATACCAGCTGGATCGCTCCCCGGGATCCAAGCAAGCAGATGGCTGGAGTTCACAGTCCCAAAGCAGTGCTTTGCAATTCCACATGAAGCCAAGGAGAGGACGCCAGACCATCACCTGTCCTCTTTCTGAGTCACTGCGCTGATTGGGATTTTTATTCTTTCCTGTCTTGCCTCCTCTTGGGCAAGAAACAATCCAGGTGCAAGGGGGGACTGTCTAGCATCTGCTATGCTGACATTCACGTCCAAAACACCGGATACCAGAAGTCACTCTACACCAACCTGCCCCTGAATTCGCTTCCAAAGGATAAGTCTGTGACATGTACCCAACCTAGACGTGCCGAAGGGGCTTCAAAATCCTGGCTTGCTATCAGCCAACTTTATATATTTACATCAGCCGATTTGTTACTTGATAAAAATGCTCAGGATAATGTAGCCACTTCTTAAAATGCTGAAGGAAAGGCTACTTCAGAAATAGATTAGAAGAGCCGTGAAACTGGCCTGGAGGCCTGAGGCATTGAGCTGAGAATTCCATCTCCTCCTGCACAGGAGAGGCAGGTACCTCCCGCAGCATCTGAAGCTGGGAATTCACTCCCCAGCTCCCAGCTCTGGCTAACAGCTCCCATCAGACTACCATCTGTGAATGAATCTGGACCTGCAGATTTGTAGTCTCAGTCGGTACTGTGTCTGAGGATGTGGGAGACAGTTCACTTTATTTTTCCCTAACGCTGTTTCTTCTCCATCTTAAGACCTAACTGAAGATTTAATGTAATATCTATACACATGTCACATGAGATACTCTGATTCCCTCCCTCACAGCATCTTCCAGAGTGAGGAGTTCTTCCAACAGCCTGTTCTCAACCAGAAGTTCCTTCACTCCCTCGATGGATTTTGCTTCCCTCTTATATTTTAAGGTGTACTTATCAAAATTTCCTAAAAACATCTACGTTCAAACAAATTTCTATTTTGTCCAAAGGTAAGACAACACCTTTCACTTTGTTTCCAATATTTTCTGTGATAATGTCCAACAAATTTTGTTACTGTTGGTTTCCTGGTTGTAATCTTAGACTGAACCTTCAGGCAACGAGGTTATTATGTTTCCTGCGGCAGTTATCATCAGTTTCCCTGAGTCCTCCAACTCAGAAGATTTTGAATTATTTCACCTGAACTATTTCTTCCTGCCCTCATTAGATCGCCTCTGCTCATTCCCCTGTTCATTCTACCTTGACGATATTTTATTACATGGAAGAACTTAGCCCTATGCACAAATCTGGAAATTTCCCATGGTATTTCTTATCTCCATACCTTGAAAAAAAATGTTAAACAAGTCTAGTTCAACATGCCTTCCTGAGGGGCGGAGGGTGTGCTATTATTAACCCCTTTTCTCCCAGAGAAAATGATCATTTATCCCACCTCTTCATTTACAAAGACAATTCTCTCTCCATCTCAAAACATTTTCTCTAATCCCAAAAGAACTCAATTACTTAGCATTAGTGAGGTATCAGTCATATATAATAAGTGATACACATTTAAAGTATACAATTTGGTGAGTTTTTTGTCATATGTATGCACTTCTCCATTGGCTTAGATGGTAAAGAACCCACCTGCAATGTAGGAGACTTGAGTTCAACCCCTGGACGGGGAAGATCCCCTGGAGAAGGAAATGGCAACCTGCTCTAGTATTCTTGCCTGGGGAGTCCCATAGACAAAGGAGCCTGCTGAGTTACAGTCCGTAGGGTTGCAAGAGTCAGACATGACTGAGTGAGCACACACGTCATATGTATACACCTGGGAAACCATCATGGGATAATGGACATCCATTACCCTTAAAAGCCTCCTCCTGCCCATTTGTTATCTTTCTCTCCCCACCCCCATTCCTAGTCTACCACTGATATGCTTTCTGTCATTGTAGATTAGTTTGTATTGTCTATAATCAAATATAAATGGAATCATACCATAGTAGTCTTTTGGTTTTGGTGGGGGAGTCTGGCTTCTTTCACTCACTATAACTGACACTTACCCATGTTGTTGCATATATAAACAGTCTGAATATTCCAAGTAGTATTACATTATATGAATACGCCACATTTTATTTATTCATTGGACACTTGGGTTGTTTCCAGTTTGGGGTTATTAAGATAATATTGCTGTGAACGTTCATGGACAAGTCTGTGTGTGAACATATGCCTTAACTTCTCTTCAGTAAATACCTAGGAGTGAGAGACTGGGGGTAGCATAGTATAAAATCACGTCTCAGTCAGTTCAGTTCAGTTCAGTCGCTCAGTCGTGTCCGACTTTGCGACTCCAGGGGCCGCAGCACGCCAGGCCTCCCTGTCCATCACCAACTCCTGCAGTTTACCCAAACTCATCTCCATCGAGTCGGTGATGCCATCCAACCATCTCATCCTCTGTCGTCCCCTTCTCCTCCCACCTTCAATCTTTTCCAGCATCAGGGTCTTTTCAAATGAGTCAGCCCTTTGCATCAGGTAGCCAAAGTATTGGAGTTTCAGCTTCAACATCAGTCCTTCCAATGAACACCCAGGACTGATCTCCTTTAGGATGGACTGGTTGGATCTCCTTGCAGTCCAAGGGACTCTCAAGAGTCTTCTCCAACACCACAGTTCGTGTCTACTGCTTCCAGTATGACATTTGTTAAAATTTATTTTTAATTGGAGGATAATTGCTTTACAAAGTTGTGTTGTTTTCCACCACACAACGATGTGAATCAGCCATTAGTACACATATGCCCCCTCCCGCTTGTGTCTCCCTCCCAACTTCCCCCCATCCCACCCCTCTAGGTTACAAGTATGACATATGTTTAAAGGCTTTCTGAAAAATCTAAAGTATAGCCTTTCTTTCCCCTTTATGTATTTTCTCAAAAAAAAGGTAAATATGGTTCCCAAAGAACAAAATTGAGAAGGAAAAGTATATGGGGCCTCACACAACATTGTAAATCAACTATTTTTCAATAACAACTTAAAAAAAAAATGGGGCCTTGATGCTGTACCTGTACTTATTCAGGACTTTTTTTCTTCACCAGGGCTCCTCAATCTTAACCTCAATAAAGTGGCATACAGCAGCTACATGGCCCAGGTAACAAGCAATCCCTTAGGGAGAGAAGGAAACATCATTTCCCCACTCTTGGAAGTGCTGTGGTGTGCAGGTGCTAAAACATTTAAGAGGCTAATCAAATTCATTCTACCAGCCCTCTTGGGTGTATTATTTGAGTATATGTAGGAATTTATGGCTCAGAACAGAATGGAAAATAAAGAAGACTTTCCTGTGTTTTGTTTCTGATTCTGTTAGACTTGTTTTGAAATTTATGTAAAATAACAGATCAAAACCAAAACCCAAGACAGAAAAGGAGAGAAAGAAGAGAGAGTATGAAAAGAGGAAGGTTAGAGGAAAAAGATAATGGGACCAAATTCTTAGAGTCTGTGCTTCAGGTAAATAATTCCCTTATCCTGAAATATTTTTTAAGCAAACGTCAAAAGACATGGGTGAGTCATTGCCTGCATATCAAAGCTATGTTGGGAAATCCTGTTTGAGCCATCACCCCCATGCCTCTTTTATGAAGGGGGCGATCACAGAAGGAACAGATTGTAATTTTGAAGTTCCAGGTGTATAGGAAATACACTTGGTATTTTTAATTTATGAGCTCCTGTAGCAATAGATGTAAGCTAGGATTTTTTCCCCTGAACGTGCAAAGAAATACTAGCGATTTTGAAATTTACTGCAGCTTCCCTCCACCCACCACCAACTAAGCAGGATCCAAGCTCCATAAGTCAATTTTCCTCGTGTGCCTAGCTTTAAAGGAAATAAAGAACATGCAAAGTAGTAAATCCACCACCACAGGACTTTGAGGCTATGGTTGGTGATTAGGACCACAGGGGAAGCCTAAAGATTCACGATATCAATTTTTATTTTCTCTATCTTTAGTGTGAAAGCTAAAACAAAATGCTCAGCATCTTAAGCAATAAGTGAAATGGAAGCTCTCCAACTGATCTAAAGGAGACAAGAATTAAATCACGCCTGTCCACAGATGGGGACGCTGAGGAGCAAAGGATGACAATGGGACATGGGCAGAGGGAGGGGAGGTGGTAGACCTCCTGAAAACCAGCAGGCTCATCCTCACAGCCCCAGTGCTAAGAAACCAGAGCCAGAAGAAACCTCAGGGGTCTCAGAAGATGACAGGCAAATTGCACAGGATGGAAAGTGTTTTCAAGTTAAACTGAGCGCTGATTCTAGGTGTGATGGTCCACTTGGCCAGGCCATGGCACCCAGTTTTTGGGTCAAACACCAGCCTAGATGCTGCTGTGAAGATGTGATTCACATCTCAGTCAACAGACTCTGAATGAAGCAGATTCCCCTCTGTTATGTTAAAGGAAAACACTCACCTCAGGCGCATGGTTTGGCCAAGGGCTCAGCTCCAAGTGACCGGAAAGAAGGCCCCACCCTCTAGGCACAGCGCTGAGCCTGGTGGGGAGCACTCCTTTTTAATCTCCTGCCCTGAACTCAGGCTCTCCCTCTGCGTTGGAGACATGACTTTCATGGTGGAACTGGCTGACCTGGGATTCGAGTGATCTCCCCAGGAGAGAAAGGAGGAGGTTGGCAGGAACTCTCCACGGCAGACTCCTAACGTTCCTGAGACACACTCACCAAATATTGACTGGGCCCCAGCACTGTACTAAGAGTTAAGGCTGTAACGATGGAACAAGACAGACAAGTGCCTCTCTCTATGGATCTTACGCTCTAGAAGAGACAGGAAATGGATGGAGAAGACAATTTCTGATAATAATACACGCTGTAAAGTCACTGTTAACTTCCAAATAACCTGAAGACTTGTGGAGAGTGATACTGAGAGTTCTCAGGTACTGCTCTGTCCTGGACTTTCATGTTGCTTATAGATGCTGTGTGCATGCTCAGACAGGTCCAGCTCTTTGAGACCCCCGTAGACTGCAGCCCACCAGGCTCCTCTGTCCATGGGATTATCACAGCAAGGACACTGGAGTGGGTTGCCATTTCCTCCTCCAGGGGATCTTCCTGACCCAGGGATTGAACCCTTGTCTCCTGTTTTGGCAGGTGGATTCTTTACCACTGAGCCATCTGGGAAGCCCTGTGTTGTTTATAACCGTTCAGCAATGGAACCGTCTGCCCCTCTGGACAGGGAGCTCCCTGATGGGAGTGGCTGCCTTTTTTCCTTCCTCAGTGTCTAATATAATGCCTGGCATGGTTTACCAAATGCCTAACGAATGAATGAAGGCACTGACACTGAATGGATGTGTGAATGAATGGGAGTATATTGCCAATATCTTATGCTGGCTTTTCCTAGAAACATCCCTGGATAAGGATGAGAGTGCTGATAGGTTTAATTGGAGGGTGATTCTAGGAAGCAGTGCAGGGAAGTGTGAAAATGAGACAGGGTGGAAAGAAGTGATCAAGCAGGTTGCTGATGTGGGCAACTGGGGCTCAGTCCAACTTAGGAAAGCAGGGAGACCGGGAAGACCCTGCCTCGGTGTTATGCCAGCCAAGGTGGGGGGCGGGGGAGCTCAGGTATTTATCCACCAGCTCCCGTCAGCCTTATTTGAGAGCTGCTCCCAACAGGATTACTTCCATGGCTATCAGGCCTGTCCAGGCTTGAGGGCAGTGAATGCCAGCAGCCAGAGAAAACCCTCAGGTAGTCATAAGTCCTGGACCTTGGGAGCTGAGAGGTTTGGTTCAGAAAATGATGAGCAGAAGGGTGTGGGGCCCAACAGTACCTGCTACAGCCAGCTATATGCATCTGGTAAATTCCTGGGGGACTGGATCCCGTGGTGTGTGAAGGGTCTGTGGAGGCAGTGGGGGTCAGACCTGCTGACACAAGGCTTGGTCATCCTTGGCTCTTTCTCTCTACCTCTCTCAGTTGTAACCTGATGCTTTGAGTCCTCGAGGGTGGTAACAAGGTCTTAGTTTGATTTTAAAACACTTGTAGGTGGGAGTATTCACAGGGACTTAAGATTGTTTAGGGTTTTTTTTTTTTTTTCTTTTTTATCGTCTCTAGAAAGTGCCCTTAAAATCCTGTACAGCCAGGTTCAGGAATATTCTGCCACCTTGCCACTTTGAGTACTAAAAAGACAGATATAATAATAGACGAAAATTTATTTCAGAAAAATGAATCACATTTATTTTTTGAAGTACCTAAAAGACTGGGAATAAATTTTGAGTGATGGTTTCTATTTTCTCATGTTTTTATTCCAAGTGGCTTGCCTGGTGCTGATTACAACCTTTTCACTACAGACCCCGAGAGAATTTCCTCTTTCTTTGTTACTGCCAAGGCCCTTTTCTTTCCTTTGCAGGGGTTTAAAAGGACAAACTATGGACTCGTAAGGCTTTGGTATCAGTGGATGCCAAGAAAATGACACAGTCCATTATTTCTAGGCTTGTGAAATTATATTTCCCGAATTCCAGGGTACTTCATGAACAAGAACACCAGGTGCCAAAAAAGGCATCTAATTACCGTGTGATGCTAAAATCATTTTTGCATCAACTAAATAAAAAGATGATTATCAGAAATAGTGTCCTGCTGAACCTGTGTTGAAATCAATCATGAAAAATATTCCATTTATTTTTTATCCATCAGAATTATTTATCATTAATACTAGTACTTGAAATGATAACTCTACGGTTACACAATCCTACAGTTTCTTTATAAATATTTCATTCCTTTGAAAAGCAAGACAGACCTAAGTTTTCAAGCATGGTTGACTCATTCTTTCAACATTCATGTACTGAGCTCCTCCTCTGTACTAGGCGATGCTCAAAGCAGAGGGGGAATTAGATACAGTTCCTGTTCTCATGAAATATACCCATTAGGAATCAGACAGAAGGAAAAGAAAAATTCATTATTTTCACTTTAGACACAAGAAAATAAAAATCTCACCTTCAGGGATGTCTCTCAGTTATGAAAAGCAGAGACTTCAGTGAGATCTCTTTTAGCCTTCAGTTTTACCTATTTCTCACCAACTGATTATAACAGTATTCCCTAAATTCTGCTTCCTATACCCTAAATGAGGAGCCAATTCTTAAGTCAATTAATGCCACAGACCGATTGGTATTTTCATCAAGGATACAATTCCTCAGCACACAGAGCCTCTACCTAATACGACGTAAGATAATATATCTTTAGTTTCTATAATGTCTTCCACATGATTTTATCCCCAAATGCTTTACATACTTCACTAGGACAGCTATAGAATTAAAATAATAAATCAAAGCCCAGGACAGAAAGCAAAGAGGTTTATTCAAGGGAGGAAAAGACAGGTTTTCAACGAGCCAGGAGAAAAGATGGAGAGCCCTGCTTCATTTGTGCCAGAGTTACAACTCACAGCTCTTTCCTCTGCTTTAACTCTTTGGTTTCTTGTTCCAGGCAGCACCTCTTATCCCATATCTACAAAGCCTCCTCTCAAAAAGACAACCAGGTACTTAAAGCTTAATAAGAATCTCACTTTCCCAACCATGCCTTTTCCCGTGCTTTGTCACAATGTTATCTCCCCCAAGCATCTCAAATTTAAAAGAATAATTTAATTCCTAAGCAGGTAGTTTTGAATTTAGTGGGAAAAAATGTAAACTTCTCAAAGAAATTCAGTGGAAGACCATCTGGAGACTTAGCAGCATATCTCCCTTTCAGTCTGAAATTCATTCATTCAGTAAATATTCATAAGAGAGTATTATGTGGGAAAACAGATGCAGACCCTGAATATCTGTGATCCTAAGTAGGCAGGTCAGGGAAGGCCTTGCCATTAAGTGGCATTTGAGCAAAGATCTGAAGGAAAGAAGGGCTGAGTCAAGAAAATATCTGGGAAAGAACAGAGGAAAGAGAAAGAGTAAAGTCTATGAGGAGGGAATGGTCTTGGCACTTTTTGAGGAAAAGCAAGGAAGTCGGGAGCCTAGATCAGAGCAGGCAAGAAGGAGGGTGGTACAGGAGCCGGGTAGCCAGACTGTGGAGAGAGCCTGACAAGTCACTGTAAAACCCTTAACTTTTACTCTGAATGAGACCAGAAGCAATATTTTAGTAAGCAATAAAATTAGAAGGCTAGAGTAGTTGGTCAAAATGTTTCTCCCTATGGCTTCAGTGATGTGCTCTGCATTCTTTTCTCTGCTTTGGTCTCATTGATCATCCTTGTGTCAAGACTGCATGAATGCCTACCCATCACAACCCATCTTGAGTTTGGAGGCAGGACAGCACAGTAGCTAAGAGCATTTGTTTCTTCATCCAACAAACATTTCTTAGATATTCTTTTAGGCACTAGGGCTTCAACCAAGAACAAAGTGGCAAACATCCCCACCTGTATGGAGCTGACATTCTGGCTCATGGTCTCTGAAATCAGTTAACCTACTGAAGTTCTAGCTGTCTGCAATCAAGTTACTTCATTCTGTGCTTCAGTTTCAACATCTAAACCATGGGATGATAAGAGGGCCAACTTGTGGGGACTTTTGAAGTTTAAATTCATGTAAAGAACTCAAAATAGTGTGTGGTATATAAGAAACTCTCAATAAACATTGGCTATTATTAGTTTTAAATGAGGAAAGAACTGAAGGAAAGAACAAGTTACAGAGGTATTGCCAACGGGGGCGGGGGGGGCGGGGGCAAAAGTGCAGAATAGGAAACACATTTTTGAAATCAGTAGTAGATAAAATTGTGTCCTCTCCCCATCCTTCTCCTTCAGGACACAGGTCATTCCACTATTCTTTTGAATCGACTCCATGCCACCGAATCCTCCCTCTTCAGCCCCCAATTCAAATCTTGAGGGTATTAACAAAGAGAGTGAATATTTCCCTCTTTTACTTCTATTTTATTCCCTGTTTGGTTAATTTTCATTGTCAATGTCATGGCAGAATTCCAGGTCCCGACCCCTGAATCACTACCAAGGTATATATATGGTCATAGAATTCTTAATTGCTCCTTTCATCCCCTTTTGTTTTTCTTTCTTATTGTTTGGGAGTTTTGCTAGGACTATAAAACCACAAAAAGGAGGATGCAGAAGTGTGTAGTCAGCTAGCTAGAGTCCCATCAGGGAGGACAGAATTTCTCTCTGTGTGCATCACTGATGTTTTCCATCTTTTGCTTCATTCTTTCCAGGTGACGCTTTAAGAGCCAGTTGTGGTCCTCAGTCCCCTGTGATGGCAGTTTTGCTCGGAGGCATGATGCTGGATCTTTACAATCACCTTGGAGGTCCCTAGGTAGTCATTAGGCTGGATTACAAGGTGCCATGTAAGCACAATATAAAGGTAAGCATCACACAAGTCACCTGCTCAAAAGGGAATATTGAGAATTCATTGGATTTCCCACGAGGGTAGAATTTCATCCTTTTCATAGCAAATCTTAGAGAAGGGAATAGCAACCCACTCCAGTATTCTTGCCTGGAAATCCCATGGACAGAGGAGCCTGGCAGGCTACTGTCCATGGGATTGCAAAGAGTTGGACATGACTGAGTGATTAAGCACAGCACATAGCAAATGCCATCTTAACATCATCTCTAGGATTTAGATGACATTTACAAAGTAGGATCACATTTTCATTTAATTCTCACCATAATTTTATGACAAAGATATGATGATCTCTGTTTAAAAGGAGAAACTGAGGCTTAGAGAGATTAAGTTACTTGCCTAAAGTCAGAATGTCAGTGGCAGACTGTGGATTCAACCACGGGCCAACTCCATCTTTCTTTATCTAATGATCTTCTTCCTCTTCCCCACCCTTGCGTGAGTAGAAAAGACATTCAAATTGTACAATAAGAACCAGGATGCCTAACCCTGAGAATATTTGACAAGAATCAGCAGGATCCTTCCGTCTCACTGAACTGCTTTGCCTTCTAACATCCACACCGAGGCATGAATTGGATTTTCAGCTGAGGGAAAACTCCACAAATGATTCCCAGGTGTTGTGAGCTGACTGCCAGCACCCCAACTGGCCATCCATCAAACAAAGGACTCGTTTAGGTCAGAAGATGCCGTATCTCACACATTCTCTGTGGCAGGAGATGAGATGAGTGGCGAACACTGACCATTTTTTTTCTTTAGCAGAGACCATCAGTTCAGAATGGCGTGGACCAAGCCATGAGTGCCATTTCTGTTACGGTCTGCACACCTCAAACCAGAACAGTCCTGAAGCTCGCTGGGGTTGGGTACTGCTGTTAGGGCTATATATTTAAAGTGTTTTAGGATTTTTTTTGAACACAAAGGATAATAGTGTAGAATCGTGGCCACTTTTTCTTCAGCGCTTTCTCTGTCTCTCATAAACAATCAAGGATTTACTTCTTCATGCAGCAAATACCTTAAACTATTTCCTGGGGCCGCTGGTATCTGACGGCGCTAAATACACATTTGACTTCTTCGTGTTTTCCCTCCACATTGCAACTGCTGTGTGTTCAAGCAAAACTGTATTCATATGGCTATGATTCCTAAACATTCACTGCATCAGTATACAAGAGCACAAGTCCCTTCTTTTCTGAGAAGTCCATGGAGTCTTTTCTAAGTAAAGCTATGACTTGACAGGAATAAATAAACAAGAAACTCAGAGGGTAGGTGTTTGGTTCCCACTTTAAGCCTTCAAAGATCACTGCCCTGCCACGGTTTAGCCCCCAAGGAAGGAGCAGGAGCGGCTGGTGCCATACAAGCCCAGACCTTATCTCTGAGCAGTAGATGTCCCTTTGGATGGACGGAGCCCCTCAGCAAGAGGCACCACAGCTCGACCAGTCAAGTCCGAGCCAGAGAGCAAAGGGCACAATTACGTATGTTGGTCCTGACCACAGGTGTTCCATACAAGGGTCAACAGCAGCCCCACTTCCACGGGAGCTGTGGAAGAGGCAGGCAGGGAGGTGGAGTGGGAGAGGAGGACCGTTAATGGAAGCAAAGGGGAAAGGGATAGGCAGTGAGTCAGCAAGAGACCCTAGAACAAGTGAGGAGACCAAGGTGCACAATCAATGCAGACAAAACAGAAAAATACAATAATCATCGAGAGAAAGTCCACAACATGAGCTCCTAAAAGCCCCTCTCATTTTTTTTTTGTTGTTTGTTTGTTTTGGTTTGTTTTTTGTAAAGTTATCATTCTATTGTAACAGACATGGCGCTGGAAATGAACTTCTAATCTACAAAATCGGGGGCAGAAAGGCTGCCCCGTCTCCACAAAGAATCAGCAAGAGAAGAGTCAGATCTGTTCACCCTGCTCCATTTTTCTCCTCCTGGATCACCTGAGACCAATTTTGGCGTGTTTAGGATAGTTCTTCTCTGGTAATAACTGTTGATGTATTTATAATGGAAGATGTGAGCATCCCTAAGGGAACTGTACCTGATGGAAGAACAGAAGAACCATGAGCAGTTTCACACTCCCTCTCATCCTTCTTTGACTTAATAAGCTCCTTGCAAATAACCAACTACTACTGCTCTGTGTCAGCATGCCCAGGGACTAAAGAAAGCCTTCACTGTACAAGATTATATATGAAAAGCATCTGCTGTACCTGGTTTAAACAAGGCACTATTTGAGCTGCCTGTCAGTGAGAATGTGGAAAATGGCTTTTAGGAAGGACCTCCTCTGTAGCAGTAGGAGCTGTGTGTGTAGCAGCACATGTTCACAGAGTACCAGGAGCAGGGCTTGTGATAGGGGGGTGGGGTGGG
The DNA here is from genome assembly GCF_002263795.3 of Bos taurus. Classification (NCBI taxonomy): domain Eukaryota; kingdom Metazoa; phylum Chordata; class Mammalia; order Artiodactyla; family Bovidae; genus Bos; species Bos taurus. The sequence continues at coordinate 31,882,277 of NC_037343.1, forward strand.
GTGGGGAGATGAACACAGAGACTCATATGAGGGTAAGGCCTTGGAGCTGGGTGTCAGCCCACTCAGCTCAGCTTAGTCCCAATCCAGGATCCGAGTTGGTCTAGGTTTTAATGCCACAGCAATCTCTGGCCTCAAAGGGATGCTGGTTAAGTCAGTCAGAAGAGTCAACTGCATGACAAGGGGCCTTGGAAAAAGCCATTAGGTGATACGAGAAACGGTCTAAGAACAAAGATGGAAGAAACTGCCTAAGACGTGGAGATGGACAGAAATATAGTAACATCCCTAAGAAAAGAATGAGTTCTGGCAAAAGGCAAAAAGTCAGCCAAAGGAAATGAGAAACAGCTTGGCAAGCCAGAGAGAGAAAACAGAGCAAGTGAACCCTACGAAACAACTTTGAGGACAATCTGATATTGAGGTGAACATAAAAATGTACGCAGAAAATTCCAGGAGCTATGTCTTTTTAATCAACAGAGAAAAAAAAACCGTGTAAAGATTAGAATCTTCAAGAAGAGAGTCAATAATCACAAAAGGACCCTGTTACTGGAAAAACAGAGGAAAAGAGAGGGAGAAGCTATAAATAATATGATGGATCCAACAATGAGCAGACAGACAGACAGTAAGGATTTGTGAAAGTGAAGGTCACTCAGTTGCGTCCGACTCTTTGCGACCCCATGGACTATAGTCCATGGAATTCTCCAGGCCAGAATACTGGAGAAGGCATTCAGTCATCTGAAACAAACAAAACCTACAAAAACAGATTTAAAGGACTTACTGACATTAAGCAAACAGAGAAATGAAAAAATATTAATAACCAGAAATGCCCTTTATATAATTTTACTTGAAATTTTCATTTGAGTTTGGTAAAAGTTACATACGGTCTTACAAAGGTTGTGAAGTAAAGGCAAAAGCTGCAAATAAAAAAGTATTACAATAACAAGTGGCACCTGAAAACCCATGTGCTCACCAACCCCACAGAGATGGCAGGACTAGTGTTGCCATACTTGAACTTGTCTTAGCAAAGCTCGTGTGATATCTGGCAATTTTCACTATTTTTTCCAACACTTGATGTGAATGTAGATTAAAATCCTCCAGAAGCTTTAAAACAACAACGATATGATTATCGGTCAGGTTATTTGGGAAAGAACATCAATGCCAAGATATGAGATCACCTGAAAGATTCATTTAATTTACCAGAGTCCCTGGCAGTTCTAGGCATCATCCAGAATTTGTTCACTGCTCTTCAAATTAAACTTAGGATTCCACTACCTCAACCTGCAATGCTGAAGATTCACCCAAGAGTTTTTATAGGGTTTTATGCACTTCATACTTTTAAAACACAAAGTACATAATTAAGTAAATCTCAACTACAGTCATATTGTACATTATAGCCCTGGTACTTAGTATTTATCTCACAACTGGAAGTTTGTACCTTTTGACGACCTTCATCCGATTCCCCTTATAGTTAACACTGCTGTATGGCATGTTTGAAACTTGTTAAGAGAGGAGATCCTAAGAGTTCTCATCACAAGGGGAAAAATTATTTTTTCTTTTTCTTTTTTTGGATCTGTATCTGTATGAGGTTATAGGTATTAGGTAAACCTATGCAGTAATCATTTCACAATACATGTAAGACAAATTATGTAAGGTATACCATGTATACCTTAAACTTGGGGCTTCCCTGATAACTCAGTTGGTAAAGAATCTGCCTGCAATTCAGGAGGCCCTGGTTCGATTCCTGGGTCAGGAAGATCAACTGGAGAAGGGTTAGGCTACCCACTCCAGTATTCTTGGGCTTCCCTTGTGGCTCAGCTGGTAAAGAATCCGCCTGCAAAGCGGGAGACCTGGATTCGATCACTGGGTTGGGAAGATCCCCTGGAGAAGGGAACAGCTACCCACTCCAGTATTCTCGCCTGGAGAATTCCATGGACTGTATAGTTCATGGGGTCACAAAATGTTCATATTTAAAGAAATAAAGAAAGGCTGGCAAGGGAGATATAGAAGAACAAGCTACTGGGGCTTCAATATTTTCTAAAGCAGGGGATTTCCAGGTGCCTCAGTGATAAAGAATCCACCTGCCAATGCAGAAGATGTAGGTTCAATCCCTGAAAGGGGAAGGTCCCCTGGAGGAGGAAATGACAACCTATTCCAGTATTCTTGCCTGGAAAATCCCATGGACAGAGGAGCCTGGCGGGCTATAGTCCATGAGGTCGCAAAAGAGTCAGACACAGCTGAGCACACACACAGATGCATTTTCTGAAGCTGCATTTCTGAAACTATCTGGTGAAAGAATCTTTTTTTTTCTTTTTATTCCTAATTACATTCAAGCCCTAGTTTTTTATTCTTAGATTCAACAGGCATAAAACTCCTGTCAACTTGCTACAGAAGTTGCTAAATTGTTCCTCTGAATTTCCACACTTACCACAGACCAGTAAGTATGTGCCGTTGAGAGTCCACACGAAGGGCAGCCCTGGTCAAAAGTATTATTCAGAACTGGAATTCTTACTTTATAGCTGTCAAATCTGAAATGCAACAAGGTCCACTCAGAACTCTACCCACAGCTCCAGAAAGTAAACACTTTAAAAGAAAGGTTTGTATCACGGAAAAAAAAAAAGTGGACATCTGCAGCCCTCAACAAATTGAGGTTTTGTCGCTGTTGCGCTTATCTTCTCAAACTGATTGCAGGGCCAACTTACTTCTAGGGTTTTATCAGCAATGATCATCAGTTCATGATTATGGTGGGAAAACCTTGCAGTAAAGTATTTCCTGGGCCTACTCATTAGCACAGAGAACAGCATCAAGGCTCACAGGTGAGAAGGCACGCGATGGCTCCCTTCCTGCCACTTCCAGCTGAGCAGCTTTGGGCCGGAGACTTGACTCAGGACGCCTCTTTCTCCGCTCATCAAACAGAGGAAGTGGCAGGATCTACGTCACAAAGTTACTCTGAGGATTAAGGGAGATTTTGCCCATGAAGAGCTCAGTACAGTGAGTGATACATACTGAGCGCTCAGTAAACGTCAGCCAGGGATGGCCACACACTTGGCAAATGGCGCCACTCCTAGGTGAAAGAACATGACGCCAGCACTGTCCCTGAAGGCCGGTCCTCCTGTGCTCATGAGGAGCTGCGCGGAGTCCAGAGCCCTGCAGACTCAGGGAGGTGTGTCCATCACACGCTCAAGACGAACAAGTTGAAAAGTGGTGAGCACAGCTGCGAGGAGCTGGCTCTGCCCCCAGTCTCGATGTGGAGAGATGCTCCCGTTCTTCCACATAAAGTTCCACATAAACACTAACCTGTTTCCAGTTTTGGCACCAGTGGCAGATCCAGATTTTACCCTCACTGAAAGCCACCTCTACCATCACCTCACACAGCTTCACTCCAGCAGAAACAAAAAGCTCATCTGATTGCGAGCTCAGTTTACTGTTTGACAGCATAAGCCCGGCTGGTTTTGACTTCTCACAGGGGCCTTTGGGGACCTAACGATGTGAGGCACCTCCCTGGTTCTCTCTTGACAGTGTGGACCTCGGGCACATCACTCAGCCCTCTGCTTCTGGTCCCCATCAGTGACAGCGTGGCTATCAGTATGCTGCCTCCCTTCCTGGAGATATGAGGCCCAACGATTCCTGACGAGCACAGCAGAGCAAACAGGGTAATGGGTGTGGGGGAACATATATATATATTCATTCTTGAAACATATATTTAAAGTATATAAATATATATGTCTATTTAAAGAATTATCTTTTTTCACATGGTACTTCCCCTTCACTATATACTGCGAACCCTTTAAACCCACGCCATGTACTTTTTTAAAAAGAAATATTTAGTCTCTTCAGTTGATGATATTTTTATGCTAAATTCCCTCTTCAATATAAGATGATTTCTATATAGCTGATTCACTTTGCTGTATACCTGAAATTAACACAACATGCTGAATCAACTATACTCCAGTAAAAATTAGTTTAAAAGATTTATTTTGCTAATTTATGTAATAAACCAATTATATTTCCTATATCTATATGTAAGTATTTCTTATATGAACGTTGATCACCCAGCTATGGCATGCAAGGTTACATCTCCATTATTGGTCCTGATCCCTTTTTATTATACATATATATATACACATACATATACATATAAAATTGCTTTACAATGTCATATTAGTTTCTGCCATACAACGAAGTGAATCCAGCTCTAAGTATATATATAGCCCCTCCCTCCTGAGCCTCCTCCCTGCCTCACCGCATCCCACCCTCTAGGTTATCATAGAGCACTGAGCTGCGCTCTCTGTGCTATATAGCAGCTTCCCACTAGCTAGCTATTTTACATGTGGCAGTAAAAACATGCCATGTACTTTTAATGCCTTAAACCATTAAGCTTCAAGTGCTATCAAAATTCATCACAAAGAAAGCAATAACAAGGATTTAGGCAGCCCTCTGAATTCTTTCCAGCTCTTTGAAAGCTCATATCAGAAGTCCCTGCCATTCTGAAACCAAGAGTTCTTGTTTATCACTAACATCAGCTGCAGGGTGAGCCCCAGCCGACATCATTGGCCCATTCATTTGGGTCCGTCTTGATGTTTCCATTCTACTCCTTGGTGTACAAGCAAAAGTCTCAGGAAGGCCATCTTTGCCAGGCATTCACCATTCTTCCAATCCTCCTCTGATCCACATGAAAGCTGGCCTCCACACACCTTCTGTACAGCACTCTGGCCTTCCAGGTCCATCACATCTTGACATCCTCTCCCTGACTCTGACAACACTGTTGGTTTCCTCCCAACAGCAAACACTGTTCTCCCTAAACAGTATTCATCAGGGCCCATAGCTTCTTATTTCTTCCTACGTCAAAGCCTTTTTCTGTTTGTGTGTGTGTGTGTGTGTGTGTGTGTGTGTATGAGTTAGTCAATCTATAAAAATTTCTGGATGGATTCTGAACTGAAGGCATTTCAGTGTTTCAGGAGATCAGCTCCCATCTGGGCACTGAATGTTCTTGCCAGAAACAAGGTTGGGTAGTCACCCAATGCAAGCTTGGTCTCCCTCAGCAACGGGGACCTTGCTCTCTCCTGCAGCAGTGTGAATTGTGAGCTAGTTCTTGTTCATCCTGAGCTGAGAGAGCCCTCCCTTTTATCTTTAGGTTTTATTCGGCCTCTGCCCACATAATAGGGTGTTTTATACAATCATCCAAATCCCTTTTATGTGATGGCCCGTGAGATAGCCGAGGGCTCCCATCTCCAGAATAAACCTGCCAGGACATGGCTTCCTCGTTCCTCACCATTTGGTCACCCTCCTCCGGACATGTTCTAAAAGCCTACCTAGGACCTGGGGTCTTCTGTGCTTGTGGCATTTCCTCATATTCTGTTCCATCTCTTTCTTCTTTCCTTGAATGGCATGGATATGACCTCCCAGTAAGCTTGTACAGTGGTCCCAGACAACACAGAAATTCACGTACAGAAAGAGCTAACATGATGGACTCTGTTGTCAGGCGGCCACTACATACATGTTTCCTGTTGTGTCCTGTACATTCAAGTTGGCCCAATTGTTCCTAGGACAATACACATAGCACCAGGGAACAATTGGGACCTCAAAACTAGTCTTCCAACAAGCCCCGTGTGCTGGCTTTATCCTGTCTTAATCCAAGATGTCAGTCTCTGTTCCTCCTCTAACCCACTCCCTTCCTAATCAGAGTCCCTTCATCAGATTTGTGCTTTGGATGTTACCATTCCTAAGGATAACAAGAAAAGCCGAACAATGTTCCTTCTTATTGACACTCCAGTGACATCCATGAAAGTGAAAGTCGCTCAGTCACTTCCAACTCTTTGCAACCCCATGGAATATACAGTCCATGGAATTCTCCAGGCCAGAATACAGGAGTGGGTAGCCGTTCACTTCTCCAGGGGATCTTCCCAACCCAGGGATCGAACCCAGGTGTCCCGCATTGCAGGTGGATTCTTTACCAGCTGAGCCACCAGGGAAGCCCATAGTGAATTATCATTTGTATAGCACATACTTTATAATTTACAATCATCTTACTCTTCAGAGCAACCCTGAGGAATAGGTATTACCCTCATTTTATAGATGAGGACACTGAGGCAGTCCAGGAACTCAAACCCAAGTAGTCTTCTGATTTCATAGTTGATGCTATTTAGTATACACTTTACTGACTCAGGAGCTCACGAATCTTAAGTACAGAAAGTTTTCTACAGGTAAGTGAAAGTGAAAGAAAGTGCTAGTCTCTCAGTCTTGTCCAACTCTTGGCAACCCCATGGACTGTCATCTGCCAGGCTCCTCTGTCCATGGAATTCTCCAGGCAAGAATACTGGAGTAAGTGGCCATTCCCTTTTCCAGGGGATCTTCCTGGGATTGAACCTGGGTCTCCTGCATTGCATGCAGATTCTTTACCAACTAAGCTGTCAGGGAAGAGGAGCTCACGAATCTTAGGTACAGAAAGCTTTCCATGGTTCAGTTCCAAATATCAGAGAATGAGTCACAGAGAAAAAAGCAGAGGAATCTGGTTTCCATTTCTGGCTTTGCTATAAACTACCTCACAGTTTAACTTTGGTCCTCAGTTTCCTCTTTCATAAAATAAGGGATCAAATTAGACAGTCTCTGAAGTGCTTTCCTGCCCAGCTGTCCTTTGTCTCCTGCCCTGTCTCTGCCGTGTTGCTAAAATTAGGCAGAAAACATTGTTGAAATACCTTTCTTTTTTATTTCTCAGCATTCTTTTTTTAAGTTTCTGGAATTAGCTGGATAGTTTGACAACTATGCAGCTAGTCTGTCAATAAGGAAGAAAACTGCCATCTATTTAATAGTTAAATTTTAAGCAGTTCATTTTCTATAATGAGAATACATTTCTGGAAACACCAGCCATGGGGCTGCACCCATAAAAGTCCACATCAAGTGGAGACCATCTTTAGAGCCACGTATTCCCAACACAGGTTCTTAACGCAGGCAAAGTTTGGCAATGTCTGGGGACAGTTTAGGTTGTCACAACAACTCAATGGACATGAGTTTGTGCAAACTCTGGGAGATGGTGAAGGACAGGGAAGCCAGGCATGCTGCAATCCATAGGGTCACAAAGAGTCAGACACGACTGGATGACTGAACAACCACCACAAACGGGGAAGGTACCGCGGGAATCTGGCAAGTAGAGTCCAAGGACGCTGCTGAACATTCTATAAGCACAGGGCAGTCCTCATGACAAAGAATTATCTGGCCCAAGATGTCAAAGAGCTGAGGTTAAGAAACTGTGACTTAAAGAGCCAAGTCAAACAGCCCCAAACTCTTGCTGGTGTTCTAGCTAAACTGGTCCACTTGAGAGGCTAACCAGGTGAGCTCACCTGAAAGAGCTGAGGCTCTGGCACCTCTCTTACCTGGCGAAGAAGGACGCAGCCACCGAGGTGCCCGAGGAGGTCTCGCTGGCCACGCAGGAGCCCTGCGGGGCGGGGACGCCGCTGCAGGCCGAAGGCTTGTCCGCATTGTAGCGATTCAGCACCGCCTCTGTTAGGCCTTCCCGGCCCGGCTCTGTCATCAGCTGGGAGATCTGACAAGGAAAACGGATATTGAGCTCATTACCTGTGGCTCATGGCACTTCCTGACCACCACTGGCAGCCTCTCTGTTTTGGGGTCGAAGCCAGAGTGCAAGGGAGATGGGGATGGGGGTGGAGGGGGGGACTGGGAGGAACACACTCCCCACATCCACTCATGACACGTGACACTACACACTACATGTAGTGTCCAGGGCTTCTCCGAGGCCACTTCCCTGCATTTTAGCAGTATACCGCATTTTCATTAAATGTAATGGAATAAAATGATCCTCTGACATTGTAAGTTTCAATTACGTCTGTGTCTCCCTTCCATTTGGAGGTGAAAGCAGGGGCCATTAATCAACACTATTTGCAGCCCAAGACCAGACCAATAAAGACCAACTAGTGCTGGTTTCTTACCAGGAATGGCCCTCAGTGCTCTCAAACAGACAAGTGGGACAAAGATATCATTTTTATTAAGGCAGAAGTGAACCTGCTAATGAAGAACCTAAGAAATTAAACAAAACACTATTTGTTACTGTTGTTGCTGTAGGCAGTCAGCAAAGAGATGACTTGGAGGAGCTCATAAAAATAGATACAGTCCAGCATGAATTACTAATTTTTTTTTTTTTCTTGGGTGGTTTAGACCATTTCAACAGACTTAATTTTCCTACCGGTTCATTAAGATAAATGGTTTCCATTTTATTGGCAATAACTGACTTCATGATGCAAATTCTAGTGGATAGGGATGGGTCCATTTTGCCTAAATGCACATAATAGACCATGAAGAACCATACTTCTGGGCAAAGTTAGATACCTGTATAGAAATATACAGGTCGTCCCACTGGGACGACCCAGAGGGATGGTATGGGGAGGGAGGAGGGAGGGAGGAGGGTTCAGGATGGGGAACACATGAGAAATAAAGGAATAAAAAAAAAAAAAATAAAAAAAAAAAAAAAGTAAATGACTGATTAAAAAAAGTAAAAAAAAAAAAAGAAAAGAAATATACTTTTGGAAAGTGCTAATCCCATGACAAATGCAACAATTATGCTGGCAAGTCTAAGTGTGCCGTTTCGAAAGCCTGGTACTTTAAAACTTCGGTCTACTTACAAAAAGGAAAAACTGTTGGGTTTTTTTTTTTTCTTTTTTTTAAGGAAACTTTTTAGTTTTGTTAAAAAAAAAAAAATCTGGTCTCCAGGCAGTTCAAACCTCTTAAATGTTGAGTGGAAAATGTTTCTAATTGCCTAGAAAATACAAGAGCAATAAAGCAAAGATCAGGAACAGTTTCTACTTTGTAACTGAGCAGGCCAGAAGGCCAGTGAAAGAGTCCATTTGTTAACCTTTGAACATAAAACATTTGTGCTTTTCATTATTAGAAGAATAGCCATTACTCTTGAGCCCCATAGACTTGAAACTTTGCTCTGCTTCAATTCATGCCCTGACTTGGAAAGCCTTGGCATTATTCAGTTGTAACTCTGCCAACACACACTTTCTTATTCTCATTCATTAAACGTATGGTAAGAAAACTCAGCCTACATCAGCAAAAGCAGAGAGCAGGCAGGAAAGACAGCCAACGGCCTGGAGGACATCCCCTGCAGACACAGAGACTGCTGCCCTGGGGCTTCCTCTGCTGCCCATGGGGTGTGGGCTCCCCTCAGCCAATTGCCACTCTACCAGAGGAATGAGGCAGGCTGGAGCGGGGGCAGCTGAAACAATCAGGGACCTGGCCACCGCCGTGCACTCTGTTGTCAGCACAAAATGGGTGTTGATGAAGCACTGGTGGTACATGATGCCATCCTGGACAATGTCCCCCCATAAAACTGCAAAATTTGTAGCACCATTTTCTTTTCATCAAGCAGCTACAATCCAAGGGACACATACACTGCTTTTAATACACAAAGACAACTGAAAAAAAATCAGTAAACCAGTTGCGTGAGTTGTGTAATTTGTTACCACTTATAAAATGCATTCACTGGCTGTAGCTACCGTCTGATCTTCTGCTTGTGTTGTTTCCTTTTCATTAGTGTCACTATAATCTGAAGTTTGGAGGGAAGGGAATGGCATTCTTCTGCCTCTCTATGTATGAACAGTCCTTGCACATGCCCTGTGAACCCACATAGAAGACAGTAGGATGTGTGGCAAATAACATGACGGCCTAACTCAGAGGCACAGGCTTCCGGGCAGTTCCAGGTTCCTGAGTCTGGCCCACGAGGAATGCAAGGATCCTGTGGGCACACAGTTTTTCACCGTGTCACCCAGCAAATGAATTTCCATGCACTGGCCTCCTTAAAAGAGAGCTATTGGCTACCTTGTGCCAAGCAAGAAACTCTAACTCTTAAAGAACTGGAGATTAGTGGACATCAGATCAGATCAGATCAGTGGCTCAGTCGTGTCTGACTCTTTGCAACCCCATGAATCGCAGCACGCCAGGCCTCCCTGTACATCACCAACTCCCGGAGTTCACCCAGGCTCACGTCCATCCAGTCAGTGATGCCATCCAGCCATCTCATCCTCTGTCGTCCCCTTCTCCTCTTGCCCCCAATCCCTCCCAGCATCAGAGTCTTTTCCAATGAGTCAACTCTTCACATGAGGTGGCCAAAGTACTGGAGTTTCAGCTCTAGCATCATTCCTTCCAAAGAAACCCCAGGGCTGATCTCCTTCAGGATGGACTGGTTGGATCTCCTTGCAGTCCAAGGGACTCTAGAGAGTCTTCTCCAACACGAGAGTTCAAAAGCATCAATTCTTTGGCGCTCAGCCTTCTTCACAGTCCAACTCTCAAATCCATACATGACCACAGGAAAAACCATAGCCTTGACTAGACGAATCTTTGTTGGCAAAGTAATGTCTCTGCTTTTGAATATGCTATCTAGGTTGGTCATAACTTTCCTTCCAAGGAGTAAGCGTCTTTTAATTTCATGGCTGCAGTCACCATCTGCAGTGATTTTGGAGCCCAGAAAAATAAAGTCTGACACTGTTTCCACTGTTTCCCCATCTATTTCCCATGAAGTGATGGGACCAGATGCCATGATCTTCATTTTCTGAATGTTGAGCTTTAAGCCAACTTTTTCATTCTCCTCTTTCACTTTCATCAAGAGGCTTTTGAGTTCCTCTTCACTTTCTGCCATAAGGGTGGTGTCATCTGCATATCTGAGGTTATTGATATTTCTCCCAGCAGTCTTGATTCCAGCTTGTGCTTCTTCCAGCCCAGCATTTCTCATGATGTACTCTGCATATCAGTTAAATAAGCAGGGTGACAATATACAGTCTTGATGTACTCCTTTTCCTGTTTGGAATCAGTCTGTTGTTCCATGGCCAGTTCTAACTGTCGCTTCCTGACCTGAATACAGGTTTCTCAAGAGGCAGGTCAGGTGGTGTGGTATTCCCATCTCTTTCCGAATTTTCCACAGTTTATTGTGATCCACACAGTCAAAGGCTTTGGCATAGTCAATAAAGCAGAAATAGATGTTTTTCTGGAACTCTCTTGCTTTTTCCATGATCCAGCAGATGTTGGCAATTTGATCTCTGGTTCCTCTGCCTTTTCTAAAACCAGCTTTAATATCTGGAAGTTCACGGTTCACGTATTGCTGAAGCCTGGCTTGGAGAATTTTGAGCATTACTTTACTAGCGTGTGAGATGAGTGCAATTGTGTGGTAGTTTGAGCATTCTTTGGCATTGCCTTTCTTTGGGATTGGAATGAAAACTGACGTTTTCCAGTCCTGTGGACATGGGACACTCAATTCTTAGGCCTCTGAATACAATGACTCAATAATCGGTTGCTTTTATTTTATTTTTATTTATTTATTTGCCTGCATCGGGTCTTAGTTGTGGCACACGGGGTCTTCAATCTTCGTTGCGGCAATCAGGATCTTTTGTTGGTGGCGTGCAAACTCTTACATGCATCATGTAAACTCCAAGCTGCAGCATGCGCAGTCTAGTTCCCTGGCTGGGGATGAAATCTGGGCCCCCTGCATCGGGAGCACAGACTCATAGCCACTGCACCACCAGGGAAGTCCCCTCAGTTGCTTGTAGAAATTAGAGAATGTTTTAGAGCTAGAATGATATCAAGGTCATCCTGTTTTTCTTAATTAAGGAAACTGAGGAGCAGAGAAATGATTTCCCCAAACAAATGCTGGCTGAGACCAGGATTCTGACTCCAAGGCCAGCACTAGCCCTCCTCTTTTCCTTGACTCCCTCTTCTCCCTCCTCCCTTCTTTCTCCTAATCAAAAGAAAAATTTTACACATAGAGAAAAAAAGTCAAATAATGGTCAAACATATGACAGGGATTATAAAAAACACAATTTAACATTTTATACTTTAGAAAATATATTTTAAAAGAAATCAAATCATATAGAGAATTGAATTGCCCATGTCCCTGGTTCATTGCCCCTCCTCCCGGTTCCCCCTTTCCAGACACGGTCAGTGTTGTGATTTTGGTGGGGGCCAATACTTTGGCCACCCCATGCAAAGAACTGACTCATTGGAAAAGACCCTGATGCTGGGAAAAACTGAAGGCAGGAGGAGAAGATGAAGGCAGGACAACCATGGACGAGATAGTTGGATGGCATCACTGACTCTATGGACATGAGTTTGAGCAAGCTCTGGGAGTTGGTGATGGATAGGGAAGCCTGGTGTGCTGCAGTCCATGGGGTCACAAAGAATCAGACACGACTGAGCAACTGAACTGAACTGAGTCCATGCTCTTCTTCACCATGTGCCTTCCTTCACACCCCCCAAGAGCCTGGCTGAGCTCGCCCTGTGGCTCCATTGGAGCATTCTCTACGTTTTGCTCTGCTTGTTGCAAAATGGGAAGGGGCACCCTCCCAAATGTCAACTACTCTATGATCTCCCCACCTAAAAGTTCATGGTTTGTACATGAACTGGGTGTTTGTAATTAATACCCAGTGTCTTCTTTAGGGATTACAAACTTTCAGAAATAATATACACACAGCTACAGCAATGCTAACTGACCTCCCACTCAATCTCTGCACTCCAGGATTCCAGCCTCCCTCAAGTTTCTCAAACAGACTCCTCTTGCAACAGGGTCTTTGCATGTGCCTTCACTCTCCATCTGGAATTCTTCTACTTTTCCTTCAGATCTAAGCTCAAGCATCACTTCTCAGAGAAGCCTTCTTCCAATCTCCCTCCAGCCTCTGTGGAGCTTTTACAGAACCGCAGTCCTTCCTTCAGTATCTTTACCTTGATTTCTAGTATGCATTTAAGAGTAGGTCACTGGGGCTTCCCTGATAGCTCAGTGGTAAAGAATCCTCCTGCCAGTGCAGCAAACATAGGTTGGATCCCTGGATTGGGAAGGTCCCCCAGAGAAGGAAATGGCAACCCACTCCCGTATTCCTCAGAATACTGGACAGGGGAGCCTGGTGGTCTATAGTCCGTGGGGCTGCAAAGAGTCAGACACAACTTAGCCACTAAACAACAAACAACATCGTCTCTCACTACACAAAAGCCCCGGGATAGTGGATCAAGGGTTCCCAGAGATCAACACAATGCTGGGGGGTCCCAAACATATTTTTGGAATAAATCTGAGCTATTATTATTTTCTACTTCTCATATTTATCTAATTAAGTATTTTTCCTTAAGTCCTTTAAATAAGAAGTCTTAGTTCTTTTTAAAATGTCACTGTATTTCTATTTCATTTGCCTATTGGGATATACTAGTATTTTCTTTCTCCATATCACCACGGAAGTGTAGCGTCCTGGCTCCACTCTGTGCTAGTTTAGGGATGGAGAGCTGCCTCTTTTTCAGACCTGTAATTCATTTGTTCATTTCTTCACATGAACAACCACACACTGGGTACTTAGTCCCTGCCAGGTCCTGTGGCAGGTATACATGCCAACATTTCTTACAGTCTCCTGTATCTTCAATATTTACTTTTTCCTCCCTTGAACGCTGTGTACAACTCACTGGCTCGCCGGCCATCAGTTTCATATACAAAGATAATCCAAAATAGCTGGCCTAAAGCACAACTCCTATCTGGTATCTCTCCTTTAGTCAAATCTTTTTTATTCTGAAAAATGGCCCAGCTAGGTTAGCTGTCAACAGAGGCAATGATAGCTGGTTTGACTGAACAAATAAAATCATATTCTAGACTACTCTGAAAGAGAGGGAGCCCCCTTGTCAGATAAGCAATGCTTTTTCATATACACACTGGAGCATAGGCTTTAAAATTTTGGGTTTTGATGGAGTTCTTCTTACCATGGTACTGTCATGCTTGCTATAAAAATTTCCCTTTTCTTCAATCCCTCAAACTACATATAAGTTGTAACTGAACTGTTCCTCTATAAAAGAAACAGGTAATCGGCTGAAATTTGGCTATAAAACAAGTATTCCCATCCAAATTCTTCCTATGGCTCTCTGAAATTGTGATAGCTTGTAACTCTACTGGTCATACATTAAGCAGAGAAGGCTAAAGCTCCATATCTATGATGGTTACAGCGTCACTAACAGAAAAAAAGGTGGCCCTAATACCTGTCGACCTCTTTGGTGATAATGAACCTCTTCTTCCTCTTACAAACCTCATTTGAAACTATCAAATTTAGGTTACGCAGACAAATTGGCTATTATTCCCATTTCACAGATGAGAAAAGAGAGGTTCAGGGGAGTCAGTAATTTGTCAAGGGCTGTTCAGCCATTAAGTAGGGAAGTTCAGATGGAAATGCAGATTTCTGACTATATTCTTTATTCTTTTTTAAAATTATTGTAAGATCTCATCTCAGTGACTGAAGTTTACTGAATACCCTGGGAATTAGACTTGGCAGATTCCATGGAATAAACTTTACTTAGTCACTGACCTCCGGAGAAGGAAATGGCAACCCACTCCAGTATTCTTGCCTGGGAAATCCCATAGACAGAGGAGCTTGGTGGGCTACAGTCCAGGGGGTCGCGAGAGTTGGACATGACTTAGCGACTAAACTACCATAGTCACTGACCTCAAGAGATTTGAAAGAAAGCTAGACCAAAAAACTTGCAGTCAGCCAAAGAAAGACAATGTTTCCTCTCCCTCTCCAGAATAAGGGAGGAAGGGATGTAGGAATGTTGTCTGTAATTTGGCCACGGGAAGCTTCTGAAATGTGTTTCTAGCCAAATCTTTAGGTCAGAGAGGTCCTCAGGGAACCGGAAGGAAGGAAGGTGTCTGCGTTCACCTGCTGGCCTTCCTGGGTGAGCAGGTGCTGAACTTGGGTCACTCCCAACCTCCTTCTGAAGGGAAGAGGCCCCGGGTGGGCTCACCGGCTGCAGCCCCAGTCAGACAACACAAGTGACTGAGAGAGACCTCACTGTGAACTCCCTCCACCCCACCGCTTCCTGAGCCAGAGCTGGGTCTCAGGAGCCACGCGAGGCAGACCCTACAGCCCCTGAGGGATTCAGATTTCCTTCCTTGATCATCCTTGTGACAGAACTAACAACCCCCCCCACCCCACATTCCCGAGCCGACCCTCCTGGGAGGCAGACCACCGATCTAACAGCACTCACTCTTCCTTGGGTTCTGAATTTTATTTCAGGGCAGTGGCCTTTCCCCCCAGCCAGGGGCACCCTGCACTTCAAAAGCAAGTCTCTCTGAGAAGGGCCCGCTCTTTCACTGCCAGCCATAATGAAGGCTCTGTTCTGCACAGATCTGCCCGGAAGACTCTGCTCCTCTAAAGGGCGAGGAGAACCCCAACCCCTTCACCAGTTGTGCAGCAATCCCACCTTTGGTGGGGCCAGGTAGGTGGGCGGCATGCGGGGTGGAGCTGAGGGGTGGACTGTAGCGGTCAGTCCCACAGAGCCCTCACCCCAGGCCTGTGGAAGCTGGATTCCAAGAGGCTGATGGTCAGAAAGCCAGGGTGCTTCCTCAGGGGAGAGCAGCCAGTGAGGAGGAGCCAAGACTGGACCCCAATTTGTATGATTCTGAGACACTGTCATCCTGTTTTCCACACTTTGTCCAAATACCACCCTGGCTTTAACTGTCCCCTCACAGTGGCTCTACTGGCCCCCTCCCCACAGTCCACTGTGTGAGGAAATGCCCAGACAGCAAGAGTGGCCAGAAACAATCTGCAATCAAATGCCTTCTTTTCAGAGGACTACGGTTTACCTCCGCTTTTCAGACTGTCCTGAATTAATTTCTTCTCTCACGACACTGTGAAAGCTACCAGACTCTTCCCGGGAAAATTCAGATCCCCAAACCGTATTCTCTCCATGTTAACATGTCTAAAAAATGTAAAGTTCTAGGGGAAAGGATTCGTTATCTTGATTATGTGGGTATGTTAGAGCCTAGAAGCAGCAACTGAAAACTTGCCAGGGGGTTCTAGTCACTAACTTTAGGGGGACTAGATTTTTACCACAGGATTTTGTTTGGTTTAGTTCTGATTAAAACCTGCAGTTAGCTCCCCATCTCAGTTACACTGGATGGTTTCACTAACACAACAGTACCTGACTTTCAAAACACCATATCACATCCCTCGAGTGGTGGTCAATTAAACAGGAGATGGGCAGTAAAGGAAGCAGGCACCCGGAGGAGGAGGCCTGTGTATTTGTACACGTGCGTCCTTGTCCACATGGGGTCTTTGGTGTGCGTGGGAGTCCCCACTAACATTCCTGTACACAGGGAAGTGCTCACAGACCTCACAGATAAAGCTCCTCCCTTACATTTTCATCTTAGGCAAGAGTCATGTCTTACAATCACACTTACATTTTTGCACTGACACCTCAGGACGAGCAGCCATATACTGGTCAACAAAGAAGTCTCAAATCTTACATTCGGTTATGATCGTGACCACAGAAATCAAGACAAAAGATGTTTGGCTATTATCAACCAAGGCGGCTTTCACATTGCAAATCACAATCTATAAGCCATTGACCTTTAACTTCCCCACCGACAGGAAGGCATCTGAGAGCTTCCAGAGTGTGACAGGTTGGGGGTTCATCTTAAATGGCATTATTGACCCAGAAAGCCATCTCCCTTTGACTCTGCTGAGGCAGCAGAAAACACCACAGTATCCATTTCCTGTGTAGAGACGTTTATGGACAGCAAACGCATCCCACTCAGTCATTGTATTTAATGACATTATGACCCTAAATCCCAGAATATAACGTGTAAAGCATTTTCTCTTAGGCGATTAATATTGGGGTAGCTCCTTTATTGTTATTTATTACTTACACTGTTACTTAATATTTTTTATGATTTTGAAAACAGTTGTTTTAGGCACAAAGTCGTGTCTGACTCTTTCTCGACCCCATGGACTGTAGCCCACCAGGTTCCTCTGTCCATGGGATTTCCTAGGCAAAAATATTAGAGTGGGTTGCCATTTCCTTCTCCATGGGAATCTTTCTGATGCAGAGATCGAACTTGCATCTCCTGCATGGGAGGCGTATTTTTTACCACCGAGCCACCTGCAAAAACAGTGATGCTCAATAAATATTTTGATGTATGTACAAACCAATTCAGTTATCCTGAAAGAGACTGGACACAGCTAACGCCAGCCCTTGGCATTGCCTATGCTGTCAGCCGCTGCACTCTTAGGGATTGAGGCCAGCAGAATACACTTTCAAAAAGCCTATGTAAAATATAGATGAGATAAACAAATCTGCGAAGGTCAAGGTCAAAAAATGAACCTCCAAACCAAAAGGAAACAGTTACAGCTGATCACATAGACCTTGCATTTCAGTCATAGGGTAATAGGAAGCTGTGATAATAGGGTAATAGAGAACAGTGTCCTCCTCCAGTAATCACATTGCAGGGAGATAGACTGCATTAACTTACTTAGTTTTTGCTCATATCAGAGAGTGGAGGGAGAGAGAATTTTTCTCCCCTTTCTGTACATGAGTCTTTGCTTTCACTGGAGGAATGTGTCAGTCCCCAATGAGTCACTTCTGCGGCTGGCTGTAACAGCCTCTGGCAGAGGCCCCCTCCCCCGAAATCCCTCCCCTCCAGAGCAGGCTCCCCTTGGGGAAGCAGCTGCACTTGGTGAGGCAAGGACAGTAGCACAGACGATTCTTGCCAATAGCCATGGATGTGTGTCTCTTACTTTGGAACCACTCCTTCTGGGGACCAAAATGCTTCCTTCTATGAGTTATGTTCATTTGATCCTGGCAGGCAGAGAAACAAGAGGAATTACCAACCCACTAGGGAAGCCCTGGGATGTCTCCAAAGCCTGAATGATCTCTTCTTTGCAGTGTCTGTGCAGGTTAGCGTGGCCTGGGCTGGCTGCCCTCGGCCCTAAGCTGTTCCACTGCGCTCTTTCCTTGTCGTGCTTTCTGCCCCTGAGTGATTGGGCAAATTTGATCCCATTTCAACCCTAATCTCCCTCTGCCCGCTTGTTCTCCCCCTGGAAAGCAGACCTGCCCGGAGCTGAAGGGATGCACGCTGCAAAGGCACTCCAGTCCCGTGCGCAGTGGAGAGCATCCTTCCTGAGCAGGATTTGTAAAGAGGGCAGAGCTGGTGTCACAGCACAAGTTCTTGCTAAGAAGCACTGCAGACACTGCAGCAAGTGAACTACTGTTGGCTCTTTTTGCCTGAAGAAAATCTACTGAAAACTATGGTAGTAAAATGGGTTTCCCACTAATCTCGTCTAAAGATGTTTTAACAACAACAAAAGGACATTGTATGATGCCAATTGTATCAAACACCTGGAGTAGTTAAGTTTATAAAGACAGAAGGTAGGACAGTGGTTGCCAGAGGCCTGGGGAGGAGGACAGGGGGAGCTGGAGGAGGAAAGAGTTTCAGTCTGGGAAGATGGGCAAGGTCTAGAGATGGATGGTAGCAATGACCGCACAACACATGAACACACTCAATGCCACAGAACTAACGGTAAGTTACAAATTGTTAAAATGGCAAATTTTATCGTGTACATTTTACCACAATTTAAAAAAAAACTTAGACCACCAGGAGACTGCTGACTAAAGGGACAGCCCGAGAATCCACTCACTGAAAGGACTAAGAAAAAAAGCCCGTGGACAGAAACCAAAGCTGGAAGGACAGTGCTCCCCTAAATTCACAACACGGCCCCACAACCACGGTAACATCTCCAGGGTTCAACTCGATCATTTGGTTGTACCTGAAAGTTCAGCACTCTTAAAGCAATGCCTGGCACGTAGTAGGTACTCTAAATATTTCCCGAATGTTCTAGAATCACTTAGAGAAGTAGTTTAAGAGGAGACTGTCCTGTAGTATTAGAGACTGTGCTGGAACACAGGCCTCTCCTGGAACACAGCAGAGGGGCTGAGATTTTCTCCATGTGAGACTCACCTAAGGGACAAAAGATTCTCTATCCAGAAACACCAAAGGGGGAAGTTTAGGTTATGTCTATTTTACCACAATAATAAAAACGAACAAAACAAAAACACCACAGCATCAAAGAGTTAATCCCCTTCAGTTTGCCTGCTTTGTCATTTTAGAGGACTCTGAGGGTCTAGGCCAAATCAGAGAAGGAGGCCAAGTCCCCCAGGGACTCTGAGGGCGAGTTTGCAGGGTGGTCTCGGTGACAGGACCCCACCAGCCTATGCCTGCAGCCTGCAGGAGATGGGGTCAGCCAGAGCCCTCAGCCACAGAGACAATGGGAGGGGGAAACCAGGAGAGCCAGAGGGGCTGAAGAAAGCCCCCAGCAGAACCGGAGCCCTGGGTTACGACCAAGGGTTGTATTTGACAACAACCCTTGCGGTTGCATTTGAATTCTGCACACTCACCAAGTCAAATGCTATCGTTCCTCACCTACACTCAAGTGACCTCACTCCCGTCAAGTCGCGCCTGAACCGTGGGTTAACATTCTTTCCATGATGGAATATTCTAGAACTGGGTTGGCTCAGATCCTCTCCTGTGCCACTGTGGACTTTAAGGCATTAACGCTTCGGTTAATTTTCCTCCAGCCCTCGGCATGCTGTCCACAGAACAGAGGCAGTCCACATAACTTGAGCCTGCTCCCGGACCTGGCCCAGTCCTCACGGCTCCCAGGCTCACAGATCACCTCTCAGACCCTTGGGTGGCCTTAAGTCTGATAAACTCCCCAAGCTGTCCAGTCACCCCCTCCCCCATCAGCACCAAGAGGCCACGATGGGATTCCTACGTTCCAGGGCTGGATGTTTGATTACCCTTATTATCTTAGCTTGCTTTGGCTATAAATTTTATTAGTGGCCATAAAATTATCCATCCACAGCGTTTGACTCAGTGACCTCTTGCAAAAGAGAATTGCACACACCGGTGCTACCGGGGCCTGGGAGAAGCCACCTTTTCCTCACCCTTAATTTACAGCCTCGCCTTCATCCAGGGTTCTGCCCTGTGTGATGAGACTCAGTAAACAGAGGAGGCTGCTTGTGTTTCATGATACCCGTTATCGGGGCTTAAATCTGGCCCCTCAGCACAGGGTGACTGTCTTCTTTTATTCTTTGTGCTGCTAGAAGGCAAAGGGGCAGGGCCACCCAAAAGCTTTAGAAAAGACTGAAGTACACGGTGCAGCAAAGGGCCAGGTGCATGTCTGTTTTGAATTCTTGTCTTAGATTTCTTAGTTCTGAGATGTGCAGCTCAAGGCAGAGCTCAAATATTCCTTTAAAGAATATCCGATAACAAATGGTCAAGTCTTACCATTAACCTGATAGTATTTCTACATATGCTTGTTGTTTAGTTGCTAAGTCATGTCTGACTCTTGCAACCGTCTAGATGGCTAGCTCGGAGAAGGCAATGGCACCCCACTCCAGTACTCTTGCCTGGAAAATCCCATGGACGGAGAAGCCATGGTAGGCTGCAGTCCATGGGGTCGCTAAGAGTCTGGCATGACTGAGCGACTTCACTTTCACTTTTCACTTTCATGCATTGGAGAAGGAAATGGCAACCCACTCCAGTGTTCTTGCCTGGAGAATCCCAGGGACAGAGGAGCCTAGTGGGCTGCTGTCTGTGGGGTCGCACAGAGTTGGACACGACTAAAGCGACTTAGCAGCAGCAGACGGCTAGCTCCCCAGGCTCCTCTGTCCATAGGATTTCCCAGGAAAGGATACTAGGATGGGTGGGGTGCCATTTTCTTCTCCAGGGGAATCTTTCCAGCCCAGGAATCCAACCTATGTCTCCTGCATTGGCAGGTGGATTCTTTACCACTGAGCCACCAGAGAAGCCTATTTCTACATACAGATACATGTAAATACATTGACTGAAAATACTTTTAATACTTACTCCTCAAGTATGCTTTGTGGGGTGGTTTGATAACACATTCAAAGACAAATAATGATACTTGGAGTCGAGCTGACATGATGAGGTTAGTTTCAGCCTGAGAGAACGCTGAGAAATGACATCAGACATCCTAATGGAGCATCATCATATTCCTTACTGTTTTTGAGTCAGGTTCTATTCTAAGAGCTTTGTATATGTGTTGCCATATTTAATCCTGACCACAACCTTATGAAGGAGGCACAACTGTCACCAAATAATAGTTTAAACTCTGTCTGCCACATGGAAGGAGTCCGGAGGAGGTAATGTCGCCAGCTTCCCTTTCTATCCTTGAGTTTTCTATCTTGCACTGATCACATCCAGAGAATTCACAGCTCTTCAGCTATGGCTGCCCCATTCAGAAAATGTGTTAACAGCCAATGAGTTGATGAAGAGCAGAGGAAAGGATCATTTGAATAATTTCTCAATATGCACGCAGACCTGCTCTATCCAATGTTTGGTGATTTTTATGATCAAAGGAAAGTAAAATCAAATGGTCTGAATCTTGATGTAATTGAGTTCACTTTCAATTTGCAACTAAGCAAATTCAGACTGAGTAGAGCAGTCAAAGGAAAAAGCAAAACCCTCGTCAAGGGTTGGGCCAGAGGTGACTCTTAGCTCGGCTCCCAAGACCTGGAAGGACTACTGATTTTTCCATGTACTGAATCATGTGGGCTACTCTTTTACTGGAGGAAGGTTACCATTGCTCAGGGAAGCCCCAGTGGCTCAGTGATAAAGAATCCACCTGCTGATGCAGGAGATGTGGGTTCAATCCCTGGGTCAGGAAGATCCCCTTGAAGAGGAAATGGCAACCCACTCCAGTATTCTTGCCTGGAGAACCCCAAGGACAGAGGAGCCTGGCGGGCTACAGTCCACGGGGTCACAAGAGTCAGATATGACTTAGCGACTAAATCACCACCACCACCTACCATTGCTCTCCACCCTAAACAGTTCCAAGAGCCAGCGCCCCAGGAAGCACGCCCTGAGCACGCTTCCCCAACCTGAATGATCGGGGTCACCCCTCCGTATTGTCCCCACACCTGCCCTTACATCAGAGCATTTGTTTTATTTCATTTTGTAACTGCCTGTCACGGGTCTGTCTTCCCGACTAGATGGTGAGCCCAGTAAGGATACCTACTGGGTCTACCAGAACGGCACAGTGTCTGGATATGGAATATATCTAATAAATACACCAATTAATACATTAATGAACAAACACAAATAAAAATGAACTTATTATAGTTGGGATAGGATTGCTGGAGTTTTGTTTGCTTTTGAGCACAGGTGCGAGCTCAGTCCCTAAGTCATATCTGACTCTTTGCAACCCCATGGACTTTAGTCCACCATACTCCTCTGTCCATGATTCTCCAGGCAAGAATACTGGAGTGGGTCATCATGCCCTCCTCCAGGGGATCTTCCCAACCCAGGGGTCAAACCCATGTCTCCATCATCTCCTTTATTGGCAGTTGGATTATTTACCACTGAAACACCTGGGAAGTCCTTGTTTTTGAGGGATAAAGGTTATTTTCACCTGATTTTTAAAACTGTGAATGGGCTACATAAAGCTCTATTCAATAAAAATAAGATATTTCAGCATATACTTCATTCAATACAGTGGTGACACAGATGACTAGAGTGGGGAAGAAAAAGACAAACAAGACAAAGGCCAAGAGACAGAGAAAAAGAAAAAAGAGATAAACAGGAGAAAGGGGAAGAAAGAGAAAAACAAAAGGACATTGCAGAAAAAGATTTTTAAAAAGGAGAGGAGATCAGTTTCTCTCAGCCAGCTTGAGTTGAGCATGTGATGGCCACAGGTAGGGAGCTGGAATTCTCTGGACTATTGGGCAATCGATCCTAGGAACGCAGTTTCCAAGAGAGACAAAATCAGGCTCGCAGGCTGAAGTCCCTCTGCCTGTCCTTGGCTCTTCCTGGTACCAGGCAAGAGTTTTAGCTACACCCAGAACCCTGAGGTACGTGAAGATAAAGGGTATGAAGGAAGAAGTTTAAAGGCTCATAGGAACTGCCCTGGTAATGCAGGGTTAAGACTGGCTAAGACTCTGTGCTCCCAATACAGAGGGCCTGGGTTCCATCCCTGTTCAGGGAACTAGATTTCACATGCTGCAACTAAGACCTGGCACAGCCAAATAAATATGTTTTAAAAGACCCATGTCACAAAATCGAGCCACTCTCTCACCCTTTTCTAATTAAAAAACCAATACAATATTGTAAAGTAATTAGCCTCCAATTAAAATAAATAATAAAAAAATAAAAATAAATAAAATTAAAAAAAAAAAACATAGTTCTAACTTCTGGGGCAAAAGCGGGGGCCTGGAATTGCTCATGTAACTTTTACAGATGGCATTGTTTATTAGTTATGGTTCCAAGAGAAAACACAATAAGATTAAGAAACTGAACATTAGATTACAGAACTAATGTAGTATTTAATTCTAATACAGACCGTGGCCTTTCCATCCAAGCCTGACCTGCTGTGTTTATACAACATCGAGCAGCTTTAGGAAGCAGTCCCTTCCCAGAACATGCCACTGTTCTTCACCTAAGTCTTGGCTAATGCTTGGAAAACTTTCAAGAAAACCAGCAGCGCGTTATGGCCTGGAATTTACAATGTGCATTCCTTGTAGGCACCTCACTTCCTCATATTTTCCTTGAGCTCTCATGAGAAAAAGTCAAGAGGGACCTGAGACAATACTTTTCTGTAAACGACCTACCAAGGTCTACAGAATGCCCACTTCACTAAATGCCAAAGCAAGCTTGCATTCTGGGCAAAACCAAGGGGACAATTTTGGGAACTTGACAAAGGCATGTACACACACACAACACATACATACACATACATATGTGTACACTCGTGTGTGCATGCACTCACTCACACACACACACACACACACACACATCCCTCAGGATGCTGGGATGGTAAACTGAGAGTCCACATAAAAGAATGGGTGAGGTTTGCAGCTGCAGGAGCCTTGGACCCAGAGACGTAAGAGCACAGGTTCTATAGGGCTCCCAGTGCCCAGAAAGGGGCCTGTCCTTGTCTGGAGTCCTTGGAGGAAGCTGACAGCATGGGGATTGGCTCTAGACTGGAGGATTCATCCTGCTCTTCCTTGGCCAGCTCAAACTACAGCGACCAAGAAGAGATGCCCAGACTGGAGACAGGCTGGGCCAAATGGAATTGCCAGTGGAATCCCAGTGCCAAGAAAAGGGTGTCCTATGCAGACCCTTGAAGGATTGTACCGAATGAGAGGATCCAATTCTGTGTCTGACTTAGTTGATGACAACGTGAGGGACTCGGGGCAAGTCATTTCCCCTCTCTTAGCCCAAATTTCCCCAGGGAGGGGAACCGGTGAGTTTGTATCTGGGATAAAATGAGATAATGCAGTTCTGGGGCCCCTAAAGTCATTATCACTTATAAAGCAGGGAGGTTTAGACATACTCCTGGTTCATCTTAAAGTATGTCCCTAATTTAACATTTGTGTGGCCTTTATGCAAAAACATAGATATATATCAATTCAACAACAACAACAAAATAGAAAGGGTTCCCCAGAGCAATACCAAACCATTGATGGTGAAAAGGGGGCTGATTCTATCCAAGTGATCACAGACTTTCAAGGTTCCTGCTTTGAACTGACCTCACATCTTCTGTTTGCCAGCCACAGAATTGCCAAATCCTACACCAGCCAAAAAGCAATTTTCACAAAAATGTTTCAGTGGAGCTGAAAAGTCCTTAGATAGAGTCTTGGCCAACTTTCATGTGCAAACATGGAGGGATTGTGGTCCATATTGGTGACCTGAGTTGTCCAAAATCACACATCTGGTTTGTGGCACAGCCAGTCAATTGCAGCACTTATTTAAAAGAGGATCAGATAACTAACACTAGGACAGCAGAACTCTAAAATGATTGAGAATTCCTGGAAATACATACAGGCAGAGAGAGTCAAGGTCTGAGTTCAGCAACAAGCCAGGGGCTTGGTTCTAGCTGAAGAGCTGGCTGCAGGACCTTCACGAAGTCAATTAACCTCTCTGCCACTTAGCTTCCAAAATCAGGGATCTGCCATAAGGAATATCAAATAAAAACACTTTCAAACATCCTTTTCCTCAAATAACAGCAGCTTAAGACTCTAAACTGATGTTTCGGAGTCTCTCATTGAAAAGCTGCACAAGAGTAGGCAAATATTTGTGGTCTGACCTAAAAATAATCCTGTGAAGAGGTCTGGAACTGTCCCTTGGTCTAGTCCCTTCTGAGTTCAGGATCAGTCACTCTATATAGCTGGTAACTTCCGCTTCTGTGTGTTCCTACACACCCAGAATTCTGGAAACAGCTCAGCGGGGTTGCTTCCTGGGAAACTCTTGATCATTAATCCCAATCAGGACAGATCCTAATCTTGTCACCAGGCCCATGACAAACTGCATTTCATGGATTTCTGAATTGGTTCACCCAGGGGATCTGGATGCTTAATAAAATACATTTATTTACACAGGCATGTTTCCATTGTGTATTTCACTAGTAAAAATAATACTGAGAATGCTTTAGAAGTTTAATAACATTTTGTTGTTCAGTTGCTAAGTCGTGTCCAACTCTTTTGCAACCCCATGGACTGTAGACTGCCAGATTCCTCTGTCCATGAAATTCTTCAGGCAAGAACACTGGAGTGGGTTGCCATTTCCTTCTCTAGGGGATCTTCCTAGATCAGGGATCGAACCCGAGCCTCCTGCATTGGCAGGCAGATTCTTTACCACTGAGCCGAGGGAAGCCCTTAATAATATTTGGTTATCCCTTATATCCTTAACCCTGAATTCTCAAATTCAAGGATATTTAAAAATCCTGGACCCCATGAGTTGTAAAATGAAATTCAGAAATTAACTTTGCTGTTGTTAAATTTCTTCAAGTCCATATTATTTTCTCAGTACCTCTTCAAGCATCTTTAAACAGAAGACTCTTTTAACATGATTAACAAAGAGTCAAAGAGTTTCTGAGTGAGTTGAAGCCAAACTTGTAAAATCTTGTATGTCTTTACTCAACAAAAACCTATTTTTAATCTGTTTGGGCTGCAACACTCCATCAAGTGTCCTAATTTCTTCATCTCATGGATCTGCTCAAATTTCTTCTCCGTTCATTTAAGATGTTGGTTTTCCCGTCTATTTTATGCTACGGCTTTTCCCAAAGCTCAGCTATACTTTCCACTTGTCAGAACTTTATAATATGGGTCAGGCCTAGCAAAGTCAATACCAACTAATTGATTGTGAGCCTATCTAACTAGATTCCCCCAGCGAGCAACCTAGAGCCAGCAAGATCGGCAGACCCCGACACCTCAGGGATTGCAGCCAACCCTGTGCTTTATTCTCTCACAGAGTGGGACCCGTGAGTTCATCTCTTCCACATCTGCCCTTTTGTTACAAACCTTGAGTCCCTGGAGTCTGCTGTTTAAAATAGAGCAGATCTTTGGGGATTCTTGTCTTTCATTCACACTTGAAAAGCTATTCATCCAATCTTGAGTTAAAAGACTCTAAACTGTATTAACAAATCAGTCTGGTTGCAATTCTCCCAAAATTGAATTATTCTCCTAACAACCTCTTGAGAGAAAGCAACAAAGCATCAACATCTCAGCTGAGTCTGTTGATCATCGTTCCTCAACTCCCCAAACATGGATTCTACCCTTAACACAGAGTAACACTGAAGTCTACAGGGCTTCCATATATGGAGCAACCATGCACACAGATCTAGATTCTAGGATCCAGAGTATGGAATCAGCAAAGCCATCGCAGAAAGAAGCTGATGGCCCCAAATTACGATTTTCAACACAAACTGAGAATACATAGAGGTCGTAGTAACCCCTTATCAGCATGGATGGCAACGCAGCCGTTTCGGAAGGTCAGGTCCATGAAGGCAGGAGATAAATCTTTGGAGTACCTTTCTCACCCTGAGCAACCCTCTGACAGTAAGTACTGAAAACTGCTCTTTGACTTTCTACATGGCCTATCACCAGCACATTCATACAAAGCTGGCAAGAGCAAAACAACACATAGACATTTTATAGTAGATTAAGATTTAGTAGACTGTTTTTTCCCCAGAGCCCAAGATGAGGCCAAAATAAACAGGCACACAGAAGGATATACGCATACACAAACCCCAGAATTGCTCCTGTTGGAAGAGCAATTCTGCCAAGCAGTGTCTTTGCAAAAAAATGAAAACTACTCCTCTGGGGCAATTTTTAATTGAGTGAGGCTGAAAAATGGAAGATATATGATTGTCATCGATATGTAACACTAAAGACTAAGAAATCCACTGAGAAAGTGGGCAAGCATGGTGCACATTCGGTTTAACTCAGAGCTATAGGCTGTCTGGGACAAAGAATGCTAAGGAAAAAAATGTATGAAATATATAAAGACACATTTGAGAATTAGTAAACATACCTACTGAGGAAATAACAGAATAAAGAACCTTGGATTAGATGGGCTCTAAAAGGAAGACATCACAGAAGCAGGGCTGTAAGAAGTTACAGACGCTCCTTCTTTCCACAGAGACCTTAAGAATAATCATAGTAACCAACTGTCTAGAAGAGCTCCAGTGTTGATCTACCCAGAGGGAGAGATGTACCAGATGTCTAGAGGAAAACTTTTCCCAAGCATGAGTTTTTGATATGTAGGTACTTCTAATGTATAGAATCCAAATCTTTGCAGCTTTCTAATTAACAGATTGTAATTTCGTTAATATCTCAGACAGACCACAGCTCCAAGTAAACCTAATATATATACGCTTGCCCACTTTCTCAGTAGATTTCTTAGATAGGCTTTAGTGTTACATATCTATGGCACTCACATATCTTTCATTTTTCAGACTCATTCAGTTAAAATTTTTTGTTATTGGCCTCCTAAGAACATTTACATGTGTCAAATCTGTTCTCCTGAATTTTGCTCCAGGAATTATGTTCGCTCCAGATTGCAGACTTATTATCAATTTTTAACTAGTCATCAGGAGCGAAAAAGCAGTATTTATGAAAGATGCTTTACCTTCAGATTCTAGAAAAACTTCCCTCCAATCCAGGTCAGCACGGGGAGCATTTGCCAGATCCAAGGGTCAAACATAAAAGGGCAGTAGTGGGAATAAGAGGCGTGGGCACCCCCCTCTCTATCTAGCAAGCCTGCCAAAGCACAGACAGGAGGCACTCAGATGAAGGCACCCCATTTAAAGGAACTTTGTTCTGTTTGTGCTTTGTTTAAATCCCAGAGTGGGAGATGACCCACAATAAGCCACTTGAACTTTTTTCTCTGTAAGTCCCCAGCTGAAATACAGTATGTGGGAGTTCTTTCAACAGCAGTTATGCAGGCCTTGTCAAAAACTAAATTTGAATACTCTGCAGTTACCAACTGGGAATATAACTGCTCAATGACAGGCCTGAAAGCCAATAGAGCCCCCCACTGGCCTCACTTCACCAGGTTACTAGCCAGGCCTTCTGGGGGCTTCCCCACAGGCAGCCTTGCTTCAGCCTCCCTGGCCAGGAGACCCAGCCTTAGGAGACCCGACCTTCTTCCCAACTGACGATACATATTATTTGCACTGTTGCTTATCTATTCGAAGCTGGAGTAATAAGAACAAACTCAGCTAAACTAAATTGGTCCTTTGTTTGCCATTATCATAAAAATTTTATGTAGGAACTAATAAAAACATGCTTTACGTGCAGAGTTACATGGGTTTACACAGGCAATAATATCCAGCAAGGTCTACCCATAAATTCAGTTATAGACACATATGAATAAATATTTTATCTTTCTCAGTGTTTTCATTTATCGAAGGTGTGAACACAGAATGAATGACTACCTGCGGCTTCTGAGGGCCTTAAGTCCCCCCAGATGTCTCTCCAGGAGAGCAGACACTTCCTTTCATAAGTTTCTGGATAGTTTTCATAATTTTTTACCCTCCTAAGAGCTCAGTATTAATCAACCCTCCAAACTCAGTGAATGGAAAGCTGTTTACCAAGCTTTAAAAAAATAAATCGCTTTTGAAATGAGTTGAGGATTTCGTTAGAAAAAAATTTTCAGCAAACAAAAAGGTTCAATTCTCCTCTCGACTCGGACCTTACAGCAGATTTACAATAGATTTAATTAAAGAAGTTTAATGAAATCCAAACCTAACTCCTCTTTCCCCAAAACTGGATCACTGGGTAATTCAGCTTTTCCATCAGTAATGAACTCGAAAAATACACTCAATGAGTTGGATTTTGTCTGTGAGGTTTTTGTTGTTGTTGTTGTTTCTATTTTCTTTCCTTCCAGATTTACACTGTTCAATAGAAATATAATGGGAGCCACAAATGCAAGCTGAGTATGTAGTTCAAAATTTGCTCTAGTCACTTAAAAGAGTAAAAAGGAATAGGTGAAATTAATTTAAAGAATGTATTTTATTTAACCCAATGTATCCAAACTACTGTCATTTTAATGTGCAATCAATCTAAAAAAAAAATCTTACTAATGAAATATTTTACATTGTTTTTTAATTGTCCTAAGTTTTGGAAAGCCAATGAGTATTTTACTTACAGTACAACTGAATTCAGACTAGTCTCATCTCAAATGCTCAATAGCCACATATTGACTGACAACTATCCTGCTGGACAGCAAGGGTTTAGAGAATCCGTGACTAGCCTAGGAAAGACAATTTCCAAGAAACTTCATGATTTATGTGATTGCTCTTATACCCTGTGGGCACACGTCTCCCAAGATTATCACTGTGAATCTAACCTATTATAAACTCAGAAAATAATAAAATTACATGCTATTTTAAAAGTCCATTTTTTTTTTTTCTGTCTATGCTGCTGCTGCTGCTGCTAAGTTGCTTCAGTCGTGTCGGACTCTGTGCGGACCCCACAGATGGCAGCCCACCAGGCTCCTCCATCCCTGGGATTCTCCAGGCAAGAACACTGGAGAGGGTTGCAATTTTCTGTCTATAAATGACAGTAAAATAGGCAAAGGAAAACAAGTAAAAAGGAGAAATACTTAGAACAGCCAAAAAAAAAGTCTATGTCAACAGTTGTAAGAGGTAAGTTAAAAAGTGTTACTGATCTTTGTGTTACTGGTAGAGAAGACTCTACCAGCCTTCAGAACCCCTGCTGTTATTGTTCAGTCGCTCAGTTCATGTCCAACTCTTTTGTGACCCCATGGACTATAGCCCACCAGGCTTCTCTGTCCATGGGATTTCCCAGGCAGGAATCCTGGAGTGGGTTGCTATTTCCTCCTCCAGGTTATCTTCCAGACAGGGATGGAACCCGTGTCTCCTGCACTGCAGGCAGATTCTTTACCACTGAACCACCAAGGAGCCCCCGCAGCTTCTTAAATACAGACTACTGTGAAGTTTCTTCCATTTGAAATTGTACCTTGGGAAAATGAGAAGTTAAATTTTTTCCCATTTAACTTTTTCCCTTATAAAGAAGCTATGTACTAGGTTTCTGTAACCTTTCAAAAAATGCTATCTCCTATTACTTTTCCACCATCCCTCAGTCTCTTAGCGTAGATACTAAAAAATGGACATTCATACAGGGCATTTTAAAAGTGAAGGATTAAACCAAAAACATCATTACTGTATTTCTGATTTTTTAAACGAATGAGTGAGTGAAAGTCACTCAGTCGTGTCCAACTCTTTGTAACCTCAAGAACTGCGGCCTGCCAGGATCCTCTGCCCAGGCAGGAATACTGGAGTGGGTAACCATTCCCTTCTCCAGGGGATCTTCCCAATCCAGGAATTGAATGCTGGTCTCCTGCAATGCAGGCAGATTCTTTACCATCTGAGCCATTGGGGAAGTATCTCTGTATCTCTGATTTTTTAAGTAAGTTTTGGCAAATTACTTAGTTTCTCTGTGGTTAAATGTTGTCATCTTAAAAAAAAAAAAATCACCCCAATAATTCTAAGTCTGTGTTATGTCTTGCAAGTGTGAGGCATATTTTTTTCTTGATGTGGCATTCTATTTAATAATGCACACTGATGCATGTTAAGCAAGTTGTTCTGGAGGGCAGAGACCACAGTTGTTGAGTGTACTCTTTGCTGAGCTAACCAAAGCAACGTGTGCATAGAAATCCTTAATTATCCCATGTGTTGCTGCTATTGGCTCATAAAATGCATGCATGCACTTTATGAAATAAGGGCTCTGAGTAAATGTAAAAGTATTTTTTTCTGTTTCTAGATCCATAAGAGTGTGTTGTCTCAAGTTAAAGAACCTCAAAATGATGACTTTTTCCTCCTTGGAGACAAAGGCAAGACCTTCTTGGCAATAAGTCAGATTGACAACAGGAGAATTTGAGGATGATGTCAAAGTCTTTGATCTGCTTTTGTGTGTTTTTGTAAAAATATTTATTTAT
Source organism: Bos taurus (assembly GCF_002263795.3). Classification (NCBI taxonomy): domain Eukaryota; kingdom Metazoa; phylum Chordata; class Mammalia; order Artiodactyla; family Bovidae; genus Bos; species Bos taurus. Next base: position 31,913,331 of record NC_037343.1, read on the forward strand.
TTGGCTACACCAGGTCTTAGTTGCGGCACGTGGGACTTTTAGTTGCGGCATTCAAACTCCTAGTTGTAGCATGTCGGATCCAGTTCTCTGACCAGACAGAGAGCGAGCCCAGTCCCACTGCATTGGGAGGGCAGTCTTAGCCACTGGACCACCAGGGAAATCCCTTGTGTGTTTCAAATCAAATAAAGAAAAGAAAAGTCAACCATGTATAAAATGCACATTCAAAGTTCCTTGCCCTTCTCCCTTCCACACCATATTTTGTTTGGAACAGGAATGAGTTTGGATTCCAGAGAATCCTGCCTCGGTTTTCAAGTGAACCAAAGGATAAAAGTAAGCGAAATATACCCTAAGATTAAAAGTATTTTTATCTATAGATTTAGAATAAGGCACTGAGACGACCAATGAACTGTAATAATGTCACTGTTAAAAGATCTTCTAAAAGAGACATAACAACTAAATCCAAACTAATCCTACACCAAACCCTGTACTGGAGGAAGACAGGGCTATACAGGACATTATTGGGTAAATTCAAAAATACTGGAATATGGATGGTAAAGTTATTCACCAAAGTTAATTTTATACTGAAGTTGAAAACTGCACTCTGTGGCTTCCCTGGTGGCTCAGTGGTAAAGAATCCATTTGACAATACAGGAAACACAGGTTAAAGCTGTGATCCGAGAAGATCCCACATGCCGTGGAGCAAGTAAGCCCGTATGCTACAACTATTGAGCTTGAGCCCCAGAGCCTGGGAGCCACAGCTACTGAAGCCCACATGCCCTAGAGCCTGTGCTCCGCAACAAGAGAAGACAGTGCAACAAGAAGCCCAAGCCCCGCAACTAAAGAGCAGCCCTTGCAGCCAGAAGACCCAACACAGCCAAAACTTAATTAATTAATTGATTTTTAAAAATCTGCACTCTGGCTACACAAAAGAATATCCCATTTCTTAGGAAATACACATTGAAGTATTTAGGCATAAAGGACTGTGGTATATGCCCCTGACTCTCAAAGGTTCAAAAAAGAAATGAACCATAGCTAACCTAAGTACAGGAAACATAGGTATCCTTTTTGCAAAATTTCTGTAAGGTAAAAATTATTTCCAAAAAAATTATAACTATTTTAAGAGTGAATATACATGGTGGGGAAAAAAATTCTTCCGAACTGTATTTTTCTTTTAGAAGTTTACACTGGCCAGTCCCTTGTCCTCTCTTCCTAATTCCCACAGCAAGCCTCTGGATTTGACTGTAGAAGATGGAAAGCAATGACCCGGCTCCCACCTGGTAAAGGGCCCACCTCTCTCCTGGGTTACCCTGGCTCCAGCTCTGAGCTCGAGGCCCTTGTCACGTCTCCTCCATAGAAAGAATGCGGGCTCGGGCGCTGGGTCTCACATGGGCCCAGATGTCCTTGCCACACTGTCATTTCCATGGGGAGAGATACGGGATGAGTCTGTCAATGGTTAATGCAATCTTCACAGTGGCTCTGAAAGCTGATAAGACTCCCTGTAAGGAGATAACCGCGGGCTCCTAGGAACCCTGGCTGCGACACTGCCGCCAGGATGATAGCCAGGATTATGGAGGGTCAAGGCACCTGTGGGAACCCCCAGGGCCACAGAGGAAAGGAAGTGGCTTGTGAAAGCATTTTTACTGCCTTCCCTCACCCCACCTCCTGAAAACCTACTTACTTTGAAACAAACGAATCCTTCAGTTTTGCGCTAAAACCTCCAAGTCAAAGAGAATCATGGAAGCAGAGCAGGGCCAAACCTTAACGGTCAACATGTCCACCCTCTCCCCTGATGCAGGGGTAGCTTTCAGGCTACTGGGTCACTCAGCCCCTTTTTGGGATCTCCCAGCAACCAGCTGGGATACTCCTCACGTTGTAAGGAAATATACCCCACAACTGGATAACTCTGATTGTTGGAAAATTCTCCTCTGTAGTCAGCCAAAACCTGTTTCCCTAAAATGGACGATGGCATCACTGACTGAACGGACATGAGTTTAAGCAAACTTCGGGAGATTCTGAAGGACAGGCATGCTGGAGTCCATGGGGTCACCAAGAATTGGACACGACTGAGTGGCTGAACAACAACTGAACAAAAATGAAAGAAATGTGAGAGCAGAGAATTTTCCTCATCAGTGCCTTGACAGCAGGCACCAGAAAACAATAACTTGGAAATGAATTAATCAATTAACGGACAGTGTGCACAGTGGCTCTTTCTCTATCCTCAGGAGCAATGAAAAGCATCCACTATATCCTCTAAGACGCAGCATTTCAAGCACTTGAAAATAGTTTCATGTCTGCCTGTCTTCTCCTGTCCAGTCTAAACTCCTCCACTCCCCATAACTGTGCCTCACACCACAGTTTATGAAACATGGCCAGTTACTGTCACTCACCTCCCTGTACTCCTTCACAACCCATTCATTCATTTATTCATCTGTTTCCAAAAGAAATTTGTCACATTACTTTTAAAAAGAGGCAAACACAACAAAATTAATAAAATGGTTATGCAAAAACAGGGTCTAGAGAGATCTAACATGCCAAACAAAAAGTTTGCTCGTTTTTTATGACTGATTTTAAAACTTGACACTAATGTTCCTGGTGCAAAACCAACAGAGAAACACTCTGAGTCTCACAACTCTGTATTACGAGGATAAAACAGACCAGTTCCTTGGGAGAGAAAAGGTGACTCCCTGTGTAAAGGACAGAGGTCTTGTGTAAGGCATTGGAAACCAGGGACATTGAGCCATGCAATGGATAATCAGTGTTCCTCCTCAAAATTCACAGCAAATGCTGAGCAAAATTACAGTAATTTTTTTTTGGTAGTAATTTCTGATGAAAGCTTGAAGGTAGATCAAGACACAATTCTTGATTATAAAAAGGGTTAAGTTGATTTGGTACAAGTACACAAATATCTTCTTCAGTATTTTAACCTTATTCCAAAATGTAACTTAGAATAGCTGGATAACTTAAGTCCTATTTTAAATTGTGCTAAGTTGCTTCAGTCATGTCCGACTCTTTGTAACCCTATGAACTGTAGCCCACCAGGCTCCTCTGTCCATGGGGCTCTCTAGGCAAGGATACAGGAGTGGGTTGCTATGCCTTCCTCCAGGGGATCTTTCCAATTCAGGGATCGAACCATGTCTCTTTCGTCTCCTGCATTAGCAGGCAGGTTCTTTACCCCTAGCACCACCTGGGAAGCCCATTTTAAATTGTTGACCCTTAACCAAACTTCTCATCCTCGGGGATTCTGAGTCTTAGAGAGAAAAAAGCTTCAGATCATACTCTTGTGTGAGTATAGTATGTGAAAGTGAAAGTGAAGTCGCTCAGTCGTGTCTGACTCTTTGCGACCCCAAGGACTATAGCCTACCAGGCTCCTCCTTCCATGGGATTCTCCAGGCAAGAGTACTGGAGTGGGGTGCCATTTCCTTCTCCAGGGGATCTTCCCGACCCAGGGATTGAACCCAGGTCTCCCGCATTCCAGGCAGACGCTTTAACCTCTGAGCCACCCTTGAATTAGGGGCTTCATACATTTTAGAGACCAAATAAACAAAAGGTAAGTTCATTATTTTGTTATAAAAATGAGGGTCCTTCCTAATATGTCACAACCCTGCTGGGAAACAGAAACAGGCCAGAGGTACCTGCCCACAGAGCCAGGGTTTCCTGCAGGATGTACCTAGGGAGGGCAGACTCTCTGTTGTTTATTTTTATAACAATCCTGCTAGGTAAAAATAGGGTTTCTGTTTTACAGATTCAGAGAGTGAAGATGAGGCTGAGAGGAGTTTGCTAGAGGTCACAGAGCTAGAAGTAGCCAGATCTAAATGTCTGGAAGGATCTAAATGTCAAGCTGTTTGGCTCCAAATTTTGTATTTTCCCCACTTTTTCACCTGGCCTCCCTGGGCCACAGTTCAGTTCAGTTCAGTTCAGTCGCTCAGTCGTGTCCGACTCTTTGTGACCCCATGAATTAAAGCACGCCAGGCCTCCCTGTCCATCACCAACTCCCGGAGTTCACTGAGACTCACGTCCATCCAGTCAGTGATGCCATCCAGCCATCTCATCCTTTGTCGTCCCCTTCTCCTCCTGCCCCCAATCCCTCCCAGCATCAGAGTCTTTTCCAATGAGTCAACTCTTCACATGAGGTGGCCAAAGTACTGGAGTTTCAGCTTTAGCATCATTCCTTCCAAAGAAATCCCAGGGCTGATCTCCTTCAGAATGGACTGGTTGGATCTCCTTGCAGTCCAAGGGACTCTCAAGAGTCTTCTCCAACACCACAGTTCAAAAGCCTCAATTTTTTGGCGCTCAGCTTTCTTCACAGTCCAACGCTCACATCCATACATGACCACTGGAAAAACCATAGCCTTGACTAGATGGACCTTTGTTGACAGTAGGACAAGTAAATACAATGTCTATAATGTTGATATAATGACATAATTGGGGCTTCTCAGGTGGCTCGGTGATAAAGAATCTGCCTGCAATACAGGAGATGTGGGTTTGATCCCTGGGTTGGGAAGATCCTCTGGAGGAGGAAATGGCAACCCACTCCAGTATTCTTGCCTGGAGAATCCCAAGGAGAGAGGAGCCAGGCAGTCTACAGTCCACGGGGTCTCAAAGAGTCAGACATGACTTAGCGACTGAACAACAACAGTGACGTAATTATGAAGCTTTAGGAGTTCACCAGGCTGCCCTGAGAGTAACATCAGGTCTAGGCATGATGTGCTGGTAAGGATTTTAAGACCAGGAAAAATATCTTGATTTGCAGCACTGCCCATTTCTAAAGGTGTTAAGTTCTCCCCCCATGGCCCAGCTATGGGCTCTAGCACACCTCTGGGTCTGTAGGGCCTATTTCCAGGCAGCAGAGTCCATGGAAGTCTGCCTGCTCCTGGATTGCTTCTTAGCAAACAAGGAAGGTCCATAGTTTCCTGACCTTGTCGCCACCACACCACCAAACTTATCTTTTACTTTAATGGCATAACATGAGCTGTTTCTGGAAAATAAAATGGAAAGAAGACAATGAACTAGTCAACTGAATCAAGATCATAAAAAATTCCATCCTGAAAAACCAGAACATCCTTGAAATGCCCCCAAAGTCTCTTTATCTTCAACACATATATCTGCTCACATCTACTTGAGTTTGAACATGATATTACATTATGATTGTTCAAGGTTGGAACCAAAATCAAATTGCTTACTTTTCTGTTATGCCTATATATTGCAGATACTGGTAAATTTCTTAAAATAAATAAATAACTTTATTCAAGAAATAGAAGCTCAATAAATGCTTCTTTGTCTTAGCAAATTCATCTACTAATATAATACAAAAGGTACTTTTATTTTAATACTGAGTATGAAAGTTATTTTTATGCTTTTTAAATATTAAAAAAAATAACCCTTCTGTTTAAACCTGGTGGGTTCAATACATGCACTTAGAACTGTTCTTTCCTAAAACCCTAATAAAATGACAATAAAGCGTACTTAAGAGGATAGAAACTTACAAGGCTGAAGAAAATGAGAAAGGAAGCAAATGCAATATAATTTTGTAAGCTGGAACCCAGATAGATGAGTAGTAACTAACCCAGCAGACCCAAGAAAGATGAGTCCCAAGCCAGTGATAGTCAAGTTGCAAACCACCCAGTTTACACCTTGAAACCCTTAAAAGGTTAAGAATTGACAGCATCACTGTAAGTAAATGTGATTGAACTAAGCCAAAGGGATTGATTTTTAAACTCTGTTTAAGAAGTAGCTAGAGCTCCCTAGATGTCCATTCTTGACAGATGAATGGATAAAGAAGTTGTGGTACATACACAATGGAATATTACTCAGCCATAAAAAGGAACACATTTGATTCAGTTTTAATAAGGTGGATGAACCTAGAGCCTATTATACAGAGTGGAATAAGTCAGAAAGAGAAAGAAAAGTATCATATATGAATGCATACATATGGAATCTAGGAAGATGGTACTGACGAACCTATTTGCAGGGCAGCAAGAAAGACACAGACACAGAAAACAGACTGTGGACTCAGAGCGGGAAGGAGAGAGTAGAACGTGGTAATCTTCTGTATGAGGCAGGAAGCTCAAATCAGGCGCTCTGTGATAACCTAGAAGGGCGGTACGGGGTGGGAGGGAGGTCCAAGAGGGAGAGGACATATATATACTTATGGCAGATTCATGTTGATATATGGCAGAAACCAACACAATACTGTAAGGCAATTTTCCTCCCATTAAAAATAAATAAATAAATACATTTAAATAAAATTTAAGAATAAAAAGGAAAAAAAAAAGAAGTACTTAGAACTCCAGATCCCTTTCTCTGCTCTGGGTGGTTGTACCTTCCCACCCTGGCAGAGTCTAAAGGTTTATTCTCTGAGATGATAAAACCCAGGGTCTCTAGATTGTAACCCACTAAGGGCAGTTATATGTAGGGAAGTAATTAAGGGGGGGGGGGGGGGGGGAATTAACTCAAAGTTTACATACCGAGTTTGAGATCTCTCTTGTCTTCTTCCTCTCAGGTCCCAGAAAACTAGCACCCACAAGGTTAGAAGAAGAGTCTTTTCTAAGGGAGTTGGAACAACCCCAAAGAAAAGAACTAAAGAAAAAAATTTTAATGTTTCCTTTAGGTCATTGCACAGGTAAGACCAGACTCAATCCCCTTCCACGCTCCCCCATTCACCTATTTTGTGCCTCCTTCATAAACATGATCAGTTAGCCAAGGAGCACCAAATATTTGAAGAAAGCATCTAAGACAAAAGAGAAAAAGAAAACCATCTTAAGGAAAGAGAGACTACAGAGGAAATAAAACTAAAAGAGAACAAAACAAAACCCACTTTCAATAATATTCTCAGAGAGATGAATGAAAATATTATATCCATAAAGCAGGCAATGGCACCCCACTCCAGTACTCTTGCCTGGAAAATCCCATGGATGGAGGAGCCTGGTAGGCTGCAGTCCATGGGGTCGCTAAGAGTTGGACACGACTGAGTGGCTTCACTTTCACTTTTCACTTTCATGCATTGGAGAAGGCAATGGCAACCCACTCCAGTACTCTTGCCTGGAGAATCCTAGGGATAGAGGAGCCTAGTGGGCTGCCATCTATGGGGTCATACAGAGTCGGACACGACTGAAGCGACTTAACAACAGCAAAGCAAGAATGGAATGCCATTTAAAAAAGGAAAATTTGGAGAAGAACAATAACAACAAAAAGAAGCTCTTGGAAATTAAAACTATGATAGCAAAAATGAAAATCTTAATAAAATGGTTAATAGATAAAATTGAAGAAATCTTCCAGAAAATATGGGAAAATGAAAAAAAGTGTTTGGCAGATAGAAAAGCAAAGATAATTTTTTTAAACCAGACCTTAAGACCTAATAATAGGAACTCCAGAAAGAATAAACAAAGGAAATGGAGGGGAAGAAAATTTTCAAAGAAATAAAGTTTCCTAGAATAGGCTAACATGAGATTGTAGATAGAAGGGCCCATGAAGTGCAAGAACAATGGATAACAATAGATCCACACCAAAAGACATCTCCGAAATTTCACATTAGGGATAAAAGATTCCTTAAGAGAAAGGCAAAGACAGAGATGAGAAATGTTGTGTATAAATGATCAAGATTCAGATGTTCAGCATAAACACTGAATGCTTAAAAAGTCACTAGAGAAATACCTTTACAATTCTGAGGGAAACTGACTTGCAATCTAGAACTCTTGTTTAGTTGCATGACTCTTTTGTGGCCTCATGGACTGTAGCCCACCAGGCTCCTCTGTCAATGGGATTTCCCAGGCAAGAGTACTAGAATGGGTTGCCATTTCCTTCTTCAGGGAATCTTCCTGACTTAAGGATCGAACCCAGGTCTCCTGAATTGGCAGGTGGTTTCTTTACCACTGAGCCACTTGGTCTCTTCTAGCCAAAAATGATTAAATGTCAAGAAAGAATAGAGATAGTTCAGATCCAAAATATCAAAATTTACCCCTCTTGTATACTTAAAGGAAAAGGACCACAGTTAAATGGATCAACTGCAAATACCCTTTTAATGTCATGGCAATACCTTTCTATAGCCTTTATATGATCATAATAATCAAATCAAAATTGTTGGAGCAATGGGAAGGCAAGAAATAAGCATATCTGTGGTGTAGGAATGGGGTGGGTGGTGGTGAAAGAAAATTAAATCCTAATGTTCCTCAGTGGTTAAGCAATTGGTCAGTGATTCTCAAACTTGTCAGTTTCAGGAAAACTTCACAATCTTAAAATTATTAAGGATCATAAAAAGATCCTTCTTAAAAAGAGTTTTATTGTATAATATTTCTGTTTTTCAATTTGCTTAGTTTTCCATGTATTTATCATTAATTCAACCCCAAGCTATCCTCTGTATTCTATAACTCTGTCCTTAAAACAATCAAACGTATTAGCTAAAATGATTATTACAATCCTCAAGACTTCTTTTCCAAATTCATGACCTGCACAGTCTGGACAGGTTGCTCTCCCTTAAATCTATCAATATTCACTATTTTAGAAATTAAACTAAAACTTTAAATATATATATATTAAATAAAAATAAGCTAATTATATGTTGGCATAAATAATATATTTTATGAAATACATTTATTTACCCAAGTTAAAAAATGTAATGATAAGATTGATACTGTTTTACATTTTCATAAACCTAATACCTAGTTTATGTTGTTTTGGTTATGTGGATTATGTCTGGGCTATATGCAGGTCAGGAAGCAACAGTTAGAACTGGACATGGAAAAACAGACTGGTCCCAAATAGGAAAAGGAGTACGTCAAGGCTGTATATTGTCACCCTGCTTATTTAACTTATATGCAGAGTACATCATGAGAAACGCTGGGCTGGAAGAAGCACAAGCTGGAATCAAGATTGCCAGGAGAAATATCAATAACCTCAGATATGCAGATGACACCACCCTTATGGCAGAAAGTGAAGAGGATCTCAAAAGCCTCTTGATGAAAGTGAAAGAGGAGACTGAAAAATTTGGCTTAAAGCTCAACATTCAGAAAATAAAGATCATGGCATCTGGTCCCATCACTTCATGGGAAATAGATGAGAAAACAGTGGAAACAGTGTCAGACTTTATTTTTGGGGGGCTCCAAAATCACTGCAGATGGTGACTGTAGCCATGAAATTAAAAGACACTTACTCCTTGGAAGAAAAGTTATGACCAATCTAGATAGCATATTGAAAAGCAGAGACATTACTTTGCCAATAAAGGTCTGTCTAGTCAAGGCTATGGTTTTTTCCTGTGGTCATGTATGGATGTGAGCGTTGGACTGTGAAGAAAGCTGAGCGCCAAAAAATTGAGGCTTTTGAACTGTGGTGTTGGAGAAGACCCCTGAGAGTCCCTTGGACTGCAAGGAGATCCAACCAGTCCATTCTGAAGGAGATCAGCCCTGGGATTTCTTTGGAAGGAATGATGCTAAAGCTGAAACTCCGGTACTTTGGCCACCTCATGTGAAGAGTTGACTCATTGGAAAAGACTCTGATGCTGGGAGGGATTGGGGGCAGGAGGAGAAGGGGACGACAGAGGATGAGATGGCTGGATGGCATCACTGACTGGATGGACGTGAGTCTCAGTGAACTCCGGGAGTTGGTGATGGACAGGGAGGCCTGGCGTGCTGTGATTCATGGGGTCACAAAGAGTCGGACACGACTGAGCGGCTGAACTGAACTGAACTGAACTGATGTTGTTTCAGTTAAACACAGGAAGAAAATCCAACCTCTTACAGATACATGGTTAGTAAATGGAGGACTATTTTAATAAACTTTTCAGATAATTGTGGACATTCTTCTTTGATACTACACTAAAAATTGACAAATGGTGGTTTCTTAAAGGTTCACTGAAATGAGCAATCTGAATTCACATTAATAAATATTCAGTAATTTTTTAAAAACTAATTTTTGAAAAACTAATATCCATTAGGCTATCTTTCACTTTGAATGGATATTATGTTACAAGATTTTATAACATAATGCATTGGTCATTTGGAAACTATTGGTTTACTGAATTATATATATCTTCCAGATGTTGACACATTGCATTATACAATATTTAAAAAGTCACCTTTGTTAATATCCCCACTAATCTTATCAGAAAAGTCTTTAAGTGTTGAGAAACTTTGCCATGGTGGCAAAATCAAGTTTTCCAAAAGTTGAGACTTCAACTGAAAGCTCGAATTTTACCATTGGTAAACCAACCCCATCAGCTGTTTTCCTCTTAAGTAGCAAGCTTTTGCATTCATGTTTGAGAAAATGTCTGCCAAATACTCATTATTCTTTCAAGTATATAAAAATGTATTCCACCAGGGAGTGGCAGGGAGGAGAAGGCCAGTAGCTTGCAACTCAGACAACCCCATAAAGTGCTTTTCCCCAAGACAACCATTGAACGTCTCTGAAATACTTCACATTTCAACACATATTTCTAGGTTTAACAACATTCATCATTTTTATTGCTTCATCACGGACATTCTTAAGTGAAAACGCACTTTTTAAAAAAACTCCACATGCATGATGATGAATAATACAGTGGCTAGAGGTACAGTTTGGCACCACTGTCTTGATTCATGCAGACATGCCAGCAGTTTCACCCATCACTGCCTTTGCACCATCAGAGCAAATATCCACACAGTAAAAAAAAGGCAAAAGATGTCTAAATAGTACATAAGAATAGTTTTGAACTCACAGACCCAACAAAAGGATCTTGGGACTCAAATGATCCACAGAGAACATGTTGAGAGTTACTGTAATAGGTAATCTAAAACTAAATCAAGCTAGTAGGAACATAGAAATGATATGCTATGGAAAGAAATATTAATGGACCTCTAGAAGCAGGAAATGCCCACTACATGGACGTGTCTTTTGTATCAAGCTTGTCAAATGATTTAACTCTTTAACTTACGAGCATGTACAGCTTTGATTTAAAAAACTAATAAAGGGACTTCCCTGGTGGTCCAGTGGTTGAGACACCAGGCTTCCACTGCAGAGGGCGTGGCTTTGATCCCTGGTTGGGAAACCAAGATCCTGTAAACATTGTAAGTAATTTAAGCTTTCTTCCAAAACACAATGTACTGCTTCAGATACATACGGAATTCAAATATCACTTCAACAGATAAACATGGTTTTGTACAAGGAACTTGAACTATTTCATTTTTAATGTTGATGTAATATAAGCTACAGTTCTTTGTCAGTCAATTCAAGTAGTAAAGGTAGATAAATTATACCTTATTTCAGTTTTGCCAGGAAAGGACGTGTGCATGTGCATACATGAAGATGAGCTTTTTAAGAGAAGACAGTATGAACTCTTGAATTATTAAGCACTAGATGTAACTGAAATCCTCCCCCATCTGAGAGCGAATGACATTGCTGGAAATAGGCTTTCTTGTTGACTGGAAGTCTCACTCAGGAGGGTCCAAAGCTCACTGTTCCAAGTCACCTTACAGAGACACACTTACAGAGACAGGAGCACACTTCACACCCCACAGTAGCTTTTCTGTGGGCAGGTCCAAGATTCAGAATCAACCCACTGCCTGGCTATCTGCCCTCCTAGAATAAGCACAGACTGAGAGCAGCATTCTTAACAGATATATAATTCTGGACAGATGAACCTGAAAGGTTAGATGCCTAACGGTGACAAAAGGTACTTGTGAGGAGGGCTGGTATGCCTGTCCCCACGAAGAACAGCCCAGGAGCCATCTTCCCATGATGACTCAGACTTGCTCCTCCCCAGGGAAGGCGGGAGACAGATGTGGAAGGGATGAGGGGCCCACTCAGTCATGCTGCTGTTGATGGTGAAAATACATGGGACCAGATTAATTAACACAGTCATTATCTTGGCAGTTTCCAAACATGGCGATAAATGCTAACAGCATCATATGTGCAAGGCAAGAGAAAAAAAAGAGCAAATCTGGGCAAATCAGGACTGTGACATTTATGTGACTAGGCATTTAAAGGAGCCATTTTTCCTTCATAAATAAAAGTACATGATTCTAATAGTCACTTTAGTATTATTTTTTAAGGAAAAACATTTTCAATGTGAGCTATTTTTCTATTCTTCCAGTCGTATCGATTCAGAAAGTTACTAGGGCTTCCCTGGTGGCTCACTGTAAAGAATTCACCTGCAATACAGGAAACTCAGGAAACTTGGGTTCAATCCCTGGGTCAGGAAGATCCCCTGGAGAAGGAAATGGCAACCCACTCCAGTATCCTTGCCTGGGAAATCCCATGGGCCGAGGAGCCTGGCAGGGTACAATCCATAGGTGGCAAAGAGTTGGACAGACTGAACACATGTGAACACACAGAAAGTTATTGGGTAGATCTTCTCAGAAAGTGTTTTTTCAATACTTTGATAAAAATACTAAAATGTTCATATCATGGGCCTTTGTCCTGCAAGATTAAACATCTCAGTCTCAAGAGTTTCCACATCACACCTTTGTTTTCATACAGATGAGCCATGAAAGACTAGGAAGACAGGAAACAGCTCTGCTGCTCAGTGTCTGAAATGGGAGGCATGGAACCAGAGGATCTTTTAACTCGAGGATTCAAAATGACCTATTCGAGCCTCAAAAATATAAATACATATTAGACCAAAGTTGGTAACAGGAGCCCAGGACTCAACATCTCCGGGATGAATGACCAGAGGCTGGGTGAAGTGGATGAGGGGGGAAAGAGAGACTTGCACTTGATCTCCGGTGCTTTCTGCTCCTACCCCACCTGCCCAGGGCCACAGCAACACCCGGTCACACTCCGGGGAGCTGTCAGGGCAGCCCCACCCGCTACTAATACGTGCACACAGGGAAGCAGAGAGATATTTTTAAAAGTGGAATCAAGAGCTAGGCGGGATAATATACCTCTACTTCCTCCAATAATACAGCATTTACTCTTTATTTCTGGATTACTGTTCAGTTAAATAAACAATTCATCTAATTCATAGCTATGTAAGTAACCAATATGAAGATGCATTTTTCCAGATTCCCGGATGGACTCCTGTCTGGCTCCCTCTGCTTTCCCGCAGCGTGGCGTCTGTGCTTCTGCCCTGGCCCTGACCCCAGTCTGACCTATGTCAGACTATGTCTCACTGGGAAGTACAGGGAGCTACGCCTCACTCATCCGTACTTTTCAGCCCCTGACACCTGGCATGTTGTGAGTGTCTCAAAACACTGAATGAGAGGAAATACTGACTTAAATCTATTCTTCGACAGAACTGTCTTTCTCCTCCTAGGATCAGGGAGTGACAAGATGATTAGTGATCTCTGTCATAGGTTAAGCTGATGAAGTTACTCATCACTTATCTTATCAATGGATGGTGTTAAAAAGGAGGTTGTTTAAAGGAGGAAACAATGCCAACACCAGTTGCAAATCTAGTTAGTGGGATCCTTGTGACCCTTGTAGTGTTTATGGACACTGAGATCAGGGTTGGTGATGGGGGGGGGACAAGATTCTTCTGCATTGTGGGTGGTCAGGGTCTAGTTTCCTCATAGTTGCAACCCCAGCTGGGCGTCAGGAGCCCCCTGAGCCCACCACCCGTTGTCAGGGTAATAGAGCCTGCCTATCATCAGGGACACAGGAGTCACTCAGTGCCAATGTAAGAACACAACTGTCTACACCCCCCAACACCCCCAACACACACACACATGCACGCAGGTCAAGGAGAGCCACTTAGAACAGCACATCACACCTCACCGACCTTCTACACCAAGTAACACTGCTAACAGGCAAAGCCGTAATTTAGCTGTCTAAAATACTGTGCTTTGTACTCCCAGGAACTAGTACGGTAAGATGTGTGTCTCAAAAAATGTTTGCTGGGGGGCCTCCATGGTAGATCAGTGGTAGAGAATCTGCCTACTGTGCAGGAGACACAGGTTCAATCCCTGATCTGGGAAGATCCCACATGCCTTGGAGCAAGTAAGCCCATGAGCCACAACTATCGAGCCTGGGCTCTAGAGCCTGGGCACCACAGCTACTGAGTCCACATGTCACAATGACTGAAGCTGGCATGCCCCAGAGCCTGTGCTCCACAACAAGAAAAGTCACCACCATGACAAGCCTGAGCATCACAGCTGGAGAATATCCGCTGCTCAATGCAACTAGAGAGAAGCCCACACAATGCAACTAGAGAGAAGCCCACACAATGCGACTAGAGAGAAGCCCACACAACAGTGAGGACCCAGCACACCCCAAAATAAAAATAGAAATAAATAAATATTATTTTAAAATGTTTTAATATTTTAAAATATTAAATATTATTGTTTTAAATATTATTTTAAAAAACATTTTAAAATAAATATTTTAAAATATTATTTTTTTGCTGAATGGATGAATAAATGTATGTGATTATAACATAGTGATGCTGCTTTTCATATCTATGTACTGACAAGACAGAATGGTACCGTGGAGAAGACATGGAACCAGAGCCAGAAGACCTGGGCTCTGCAAGAATCAGTTCCTCCCACTCCACATCCACCCAGGAAAATACATACCTTATAAAACATTTAATGAATAGTTACTGTAATTAATACATTTATACCCATTAACCTCAAATGCTGCATTATGCCATTTACCACTGAGCCTATTATATAGTTAGACGTTAGCAACTACTTTCAAGAGGTTGAAATGTTTGTGATTTTTAAATTTGTGACTTCCTCTTTAATTACTGTATTTTAGTTTCCATTACCTTTTCTGACAAATATTTTCTGTGAATTGCTAACAAGTGATATAAAATTGACCGATTTTCATTGCAAGTCCTTCTATTTCCTTTGCCCACCCATTCTCAGAGATGCAAATAAACCATAATAAAATGAGATTATGGGGTAGAATGAGGTGAAACATACGAATAATTTATAACCTATATAATTAAGTCTTAGAACTCTCAAGAGGATGATTGTGTGATTTAAAATAAAAATGGAAGAAGGAAAAAGAGAGAAGGGACACGTGGGCAAGGTAAGGAGAATGAAGACTGGGGATTCGTAACTAAATAAGGAGAATCATCAGAATAGAACTTGCTTAATATTAAAGTCAGAAAACAAAACAAAACAAAAAAACAGAATTCCCTCTAGCTTATTATTAATATAAAACTTGTTATTATGAACTTATAGAAATGCAATTTACCAAACTTATTTCAACAAATAACTACACACTGAACAAAATAGTTGTTGACTAAATTTTTCAGCATTCAGAAATGTGGGCTTCCTCCATGCAGGTGGTGTCTATTCACATTAAATTGTACCTCAGTTTTCTCATCTTTAAAATGGGCGTAATGATCTCCTTACTCCAAAGGACTGTTGTGAAGCCTGAGTGAAAACACACAACGCAGTGAGCACAGTGCCTGGCGTGTGGTGAGAACTCAGTACTGTCAGCTGTGATTATTATTCTTATCACTATGAAACTCTAGATCATTGATATGCACACACAGCTGTCAAGTTGAGAGACAATGAACTTGGTAACTTTGGAGAGAAATGATACTAGAAATGGCTGAGCACCCCAGTAGGAGAATACAAAATGTTAAAAGCTCAGCTGTCTGTTCATAGGCTGACACAGCTGAGAGCAGGATGGGGGGCAGGGGGAGCTCCAGTTTCCTCTTTGCAAATAGAGAAACCACCCACAGTCATGAAGTGTGTGGGAAGACTTCCCCGGGGATCCAGCGGTTAAACCTCCGCACTACCAATAGCAGGGGAAAGTGAAAATGTTGATCCATTAGCTGTGCCCGACTCTTCGTGATCCCATGGACTGTAACCCACCAGGCTCCTCTGTCCATGGAATTCTCCAGGCAAGAATACTGGAGTTGTTGCCATTCCCTTCTCCAGGGGATTTTCCAGACTCAGGGATCAAGCCTGGGTCTCCTACATTGCAGGCAGATTCTTTACCATCTGAGCCATTAGGGAAGCCCAACTGCAGGGAGCTCAGGTTCAATTCCTGGTTGGGGAACTAAGATCCCACAGGCTATGTGTCACAGCCAAAAGATTTTTTTTTTAATGAAGTAAGTGGTAGAAGTGGGGATAAAATTAAGATTTGTGGTTCTTTGCACTCTATCATCTCCACCGTTCCCAAAGCAAAAGCCATTTCAATGGCTGAAACACTTACGGCCCATTTTAGCCATCCAGCCACACGCTCAACAACAAATCAGTGTATCTCTTCCTCAATAATAAATGGATCTGGAGCCCTTTTTCTAAAATAGTAAAGCTTCCAAACCACCCTTGTTAGAGGCCAGAGCCTCCTGCTCCTCATTTTTTCCACGAAGCACCAGCTACCCTCATCTTTTCTACTCATTATGTGTGAACAAGAATTTTCATTCCTCTGCTCTGTCCCTCTCTTACCTCCTAAGGGCTCAACAGCATGGTTGCTGCTGCTAAATGGCCAGTTTTATAAACTGTGACTCAGCCCTGGATTTTGAAGTGTCTGGAGGGAATGAGCCACCTAATGAACAGCAGCGATTAATCCCTCAAAGCACCTACACCATTGAAACATTCTATCAAAAAAGCTATTTAGATGGAAAATATAATCTGTCCTTAGAGGAAAACAAAACAACTGTTGTTGTCAACAAAAACTCCAATACACAATCTTAGCTGAAATAGGTTCTGATACATCTTGAAGCTACAGAGTGAGCCCTGGGAAATAGCCATGCTCAAGATAACTGTCATGCTATGACAGCTGGAAACTGACCTCAGATACAGGACTGCCTCAGATTTCTGAATTCACCAATTCCATCACTTTTTTCCAGGCTTTTGTGTGTTGTTCCTGGAGAAGGCAATGGCACCCCACTCCAGTACTCTTGCCTGGCAAATCCCATGGATGGAGGAGCCTGGTAGGCTGCAGTCCATGGGGTCGCGAAGAGTTGGACACGACTGAGCAACTTCCCTTTCACTTTTCACTTTCATGCATTGGAGAAGGAAATGGCAACCCACTCCAGTGTTCTTGCCTGGAGAATCCCAGGGACGGGGGAGCCTGGTGGGCTGCCGTCTATGGGGTCACACAGAGTCAGACACGACTGAAGCGACTTAGCAGCAGCAGCATGTGTGTTGTTCCAGGTATGTCTGTGTGTGTGTATGTGTGTGTGTGTGTGAGTATGTATGTGTGAGTGTGTGTGTGTGTTTTAGTCGCTCAGTCATGTCCAACCCTTTGCAACCCCATGGACTGCAGCCTGACAGTCTCTTCTGTCCATGGAATTCTCCAGGCAAGAATACTGGGGTGGGCAGCCATGCCCTTCTCCAGGGGATCTTCCCAACCCAGGGGCTGAACCTGGGTCACCCATGTTGCAGGCAGATTCTTTACCATCTGAGTCAACAGAGAAGCCCCCAGGTATATCTACCTCGCCTTTAAGTGTGTTGTTAGGCTGCAGGAAGGCAGCGAGTCATTCTCTAGGAGTAGTCAGTACAGGTCGATTTTATAGAATCTCTCAGTATGGGATCTCATTTTGCAAGTGTGTGTGTGTGTGTGTGTCTGTGTGTAAAATTTCATTAATCCAGTGCTTAGAACTAAAAACAAATTCAGAATAAGTGAACCTAATCCTTAGGACAATCTTAGGAGAGAGATATAAAAGTGGATATTGATATTTTGTGTGGCAAAATGTCACTCAGCACATAAGCAGGTAAGCCAGACTTTACAGGCAGACCTGGGTGCCCCATCCACTACCCCAAACCGAGTTCCATCCTCACTGGAGACCTCAGCCAACAGAGCCCTTTCTAAAGCATACATGTTAGGGGGCTTTCCTGATGGTCCAGTGGTTAAGAATCTGCCTGCCAATGCAGGGGACACAAGTTTGATCCCTGGTCTGGGAAGATCCCACATGCCACGAAGCAACTAAACCTATGTGCCATGGCTACTAAGCCCGCGCTCTAGAGCGCACCAGCTACAACTACTGAGGCCATGTGCCTAGAGCATGTGGTTCAAACACGAGAGAAGCCACTGCGATGACAAACCCGAGCACTGCAGTGAAGAGTAGCCTCCTTTCACCACAACCAGAGAAAGCCCACACAAAGCACGAAGACTCAGTACAGCCAAAAGTAAATAAATAATAAAAAAATAAGAAAGCATATGTGTTAGGACATAGAATTTAAACATCTACTTACTCTGTTCAATAAAGACCATACTATCAACATGGAAGGGGCCCTGTTGCCATTTATTAATCTTAGGAAATCAGTATAATTCATGATGAGAGTCCCAGTATTAGGCCTGTTCAGTCTGTTTCTCAGATGAGCTAAAACATGTCTCACTAGGTGGCAGCATTGCCTCCACAGCCTTTTTTGTTGATTTTTGGCCCAGCTTTGTCTCAAGCTTTGTCCCCACTGGTCTCCCCACCTCCCAGTGAGAAGATGTGATGTGGGGCATCCGTTTTTACACAAATGCACAGAGCAATACAATTTGAACGTGGACTTGCGAGTCCAAGTGACCCAGAACTGCCCACAAAGATATGTTCACAGAGTGTGCTGCTGTGGGTGGCCCTCCCCAAGATGGGGAATGTTGGACCAATCTGAGGAGTTGGTCCCTTCCCCTGAGGGACAGAGGGCATGGAAAAGGCCAGTACACAGGAAGCTCTTTGAATCTCAGCTCTGGCATGTTCAAGCTGCTGTGTGACCTTGGGTGAGTCACTTGACATTTCTGGGCCTTGGTGTATCATCTATAACTCACAAGGGCAGCCTTCCCATCTTGCTTCCACTGGGGTCTCTAGGGACTGTTTGCTTTAACAAAAAGGCAGCCTGTCAAGAACAGGCTAATGGGTTCAGTCTTCCCACTGATACAGATCCTCACAGTCTGAGCCACAGGGACCAAGAGAAACCAGGCTTGTTAAAGTGATGGAAACTGTTAGACTCGCTCAGATGTGTCATGGAATTAGAAAACTCCTGGTCACAGCCTTGAGTATATGACAGGTCTGCTGCTATGCTTGCTTTTCACATGGTACCTTTTTTCTCAGTCCTTCTGGCACTCAGATAAGCTCCTGAAAGAGTATGTTAACTCTTTGTGGCCACTGGTGCAGCAGCAATGCACCAAGTGATCTTCAGAGTCCTAAAAATGGTGACTAATATGCTTCCCAAACACGTAATTACTCCCTGGGAGTGACTTAGGCATCTGAAATATATGACTCATTAATTAATCTTCACCAATACCTCTATAAGATAGAGGCATGCTAATTTGTCACACTAAAGACTGTTAGCATAGTAAAATCTCAATTTAAAATTAATTAGGTGTGTGCCTGGGGTGGGGTAGGCAAGGAGCAGACCTGAAATCTCCAAGTTATTGAAGATTCCAAATTATGTAATAATTTCAAAAGAAAGATATATTTGACAAATATAAGCAGATCATAAGAAAGCTAGAATATTACATTTTATTCGATGTGTAAACTAAGGAAAGCAAGAATGAGCAACCTGAGGACTATTTCAAAGTGCTTGTCCAAGAGGAGTCATGAATCAGGACTGAATAACCTCATATTTCAAATTAACTTCAGAATAATGAGATTTTACTCTTTTGGGTTATTTCAAATGCTACCATTCTACTGTTCTGTAGAATTTTAAATTATTCATGTTTATACACTGTCGCCCCTCCTTTTTTAAAAAAGGTCTTCAAAAATAGAGAAAAATGGGTGCATGAGCCTTTCAATATTTTATCAATTTACTCACTAATGGTGGGATGAGATCAACCTGTTTAGAATGTGACCTTCTCTTATAAGATGTGGTGCACATACGGAAAGCTGGTTTCTGGTCCTACGTGGAGGTGACTGACATTGTCTGAGCTGGGTGACATTTATTTCACGAGCTTGATACCATTTTACGGTTTGGGCCTTGTTTTTTCATTCACTGCTTGCTTTTACATCAGAAAAGAGCACCGTGATTCCATGCAGTCTTGAGTCTGGGGAACCTGAGTTGACTAAGGGAAGATGGCCCTCAAAGTTCCAGTCCCTTCACCGAGGTCTCACCATGTGTCAGACATGATGCTAAGTGTTCGACATACATCATTTTATATAATCACCATAACAGCCCTGCAACTGGCCACTTTGCAGAGGAGAAAATACAGACGCGTAACAGTAAAAAGCCTGCTCAAGGTCACGCTGTAAGCAAGGAAGCTGGACTTTTATTTCCAGTGCATGAACAGCAAATCTAGCGTGACCCAACATCCAGTCTCTCATTGTTTGAGACTTGGATAAAATCACTGATGAGTAGCAGTCTCAGACTCCCCCCTCCCCAGAATCTGTTTACTTTGTCATTAAAAAAAAGCAGCAGCCATTGTTCACTGTGGACCTGTGGACAGTGGGTGTTCCTGAGTTCCTTTCCTCAGCTCTACAAAGAAAGCCAGTGTTTTGCCCAAGTAAACCAGGGCTGGGAGGATGGCCCAAATGGGAGAGGAGATGAGATGCTGTCTAAAACAAAGATAACTGCGAAAAGGGGTCCCCATCCAGGGAATCCTCTCTCTGTGAGGACTTCACCTCCCTCACGCATCCATCCCCAGCTCTGCCCTCCACCCTGGCCTGGCCCGGGGGAGCTGGACGAGAGGGTGGGCCACGTTCCCACTGCTTCTCACCTCCCTCCCACCCAAAGGACCCAGAGGGGAGAATAAGAAATGCTTTTAAGTAGCACAGCACCTACACACTATTTTTAGCCTCTTTCTGGACCCTAGAACTATTGCTGAAGAAAAACAAAACAAAACAAAACACGAACCATTCCACCAACCTAACCCCAGGGATCAGCTTGGTCAGTAGGAAAGGAACGGAAGCTTCCTGCACTGGTCAATTAGGTAGGTCCTCAGCATAAGCTGACATACCCCAAGGAGCGCTTGAACTGTTTATATGCATACCAATGGCTGTCAAAGCACATATAACGGTATGTGTGTATAAAAGCACATAACGGTATTATATGTGTAAGTTCAGAAGAGGAGGTTGTTATTCCACAAAGAAACACATGTGAATATTTTTTCATTTCATCTGACTTGAAGTATTCTCCATCTGTACAAGGGTGTATGGATATGACCTTCTCCCCTGCTTTATTTTGCCCCTTGTATCTTTTCCCCTTCCCTCCATCTTCTATTCACAGGACAGAACAAGAATGTGCCACTGTTGACCAGCTGTGAACATCTGCACCTTCCCGTTTCTCAGAAGTGGGATCAGCAGGAACAAGCACGGGTTGCTCACCTCCTCGATGCTACTGTCATCTTTCAGCTGTCTGGCTGGCATCTATCTATCTGTAGTCAGAGGAACGGTCACCCCAAATTCATGTCTACCCTGAGCCTCAGCATGTGACCTTACCTGGACACGGGGTCTTTGCAGATGTAATGAGTTAAAGGTTTGGATGACATCATACTGGATTAAAGCAGGTCCTAAATTCAATGACCAGTGTCCTTATAATAAGAGGAAAGTGACAGATGGAGGAGAAAGCCATGTGAAGACAGAGGCAGAGACTGGAGTGACACAGCCAGAAGCCAAAGCGTGCCTGCTGCAAGAGACACGGAAGAATTCTCCCACAGACTCTTCAGAGGAAGCACAGCCCTGCCAACACACCTTGATTGTGGACTTCAAGTCTCCAGAACCACGAGACAATAAATTTTTGTTATTTTAAGCCACTTAGTTTGTAGCAATGTTACTATAGCAGCCCTAGGACACAGAATATACTGTCTGTCTATCATCTGTCTGTCTGTCTGTCTATCTATCTGCATTGTTCTCTTCCCTATACTTATTACACTACTGCCACATAAATGGTTCTTTAAAGCTGGGGTTCTTTGCCCTGGCAGTTAAAACCAAAGCCTGGGTCCCACCTGAGATATTCTGATTTCATTGGTCTGGACTGTGGCTTAGGCACCAGTATTATTCTATAAAGCTCCCAAGTGATTCTAGTTGAGAACTCCTGCTGTCAACAAGGGAAATCTTTCCATTTTCCTGCTCCAAAATCTCCGGTGGTTGTCTTCTGCCTGCCGAATGAAAAGGATAGGCACTAACAACCTCTGCTCTCCAGTTGGCAAGGTGCTTTCACATTCATGTGAACCCTCGAAACACCAGATGACATAAGACTGAATACTGGGGCAGTTCTGTGAAACCCCTCAATCAGGACAACAGACACGACAGAGAAGATGGGCTTCCTGCTACAGATATTCCTGCCAAGTCTCTCCTCACCCTCCCACTCCCCAGCTTGGAATGTTTTCTGCAGTTTCAACAGTATGAGATACTTACATAATGGTAATTACTAGCTGCTGATGGAGAGGGCTGTGGCGTGCTTGTTATTATGATGCTATAACAATAGGGAAATCTGAGACAATTGAAAACCAACCGCGCAGTATGAGTAACCTCTCATTCTGTGGAGGCACCCAAATGAAATAATCTGACTTGCTAATGCACTGTCTGATCCACCGGGTAATGTAGTTTGTTGTGTGGGATGAAAAGCCCATGTTCTTGGCTGTCCTGCAGGTTTCCACAGCAACTCCTTGGTCCATATACCTCATTAACTTCTCCTACCAAGCTTCACAGCTACCCAGTGCTTACCAGGTGTATTAGTTTCCTATT
Organism: Bos taurus; assembly: GCF_002263795.3. NCBI lineage: Eukaryota > Metazoa > Chordata > Mammalia > Artiodactyla > Bovidae > Bos > Bos taurus. The sequence continues at coordinate 31,935,805 of NC_037343.1, forward strand.
CCTGAAGCAAATTACTGAACATTTAGCAGCATAAAGCAGCACGCACATCCATTCTTTACTCCATCAAGTCCAGGGTGTCAGACATCTAAAATGGGCTAGACTTCTTTCTGCAGACTCTAGGGGAGAATCTGATTCCTTGATTTTTCCAGCTTTTTACAAGTTGCTTTCACTGCTTGGCCTGTGACCCCTTCCTCCATCTTCAAAGCCAGCAAAGTTGTACCTTTTCTCTTCTGCCCTCTGCTTCCATCCTTACATCTTCTCTTTCTGACACTGTTCCTCCTGTCTCCCTTTTATAAGGACCCTTATGATTACATTGGAACCACCCAGGTAATCCAGGATGATCTCCCCATCTTAAGATCCTTAACTTTATTGTATCTGCAGAACCTCTTTTATTTTGTAAGGTTTCAGGGATCAGGACATGAACATCTTTGAAGGTCCCCTTCCAGCCTACCAGGCTTCCCTGATAACACTGGTGGTAAAGAACCTGTCAGGCAATGCAGGAGATATAAGAGACAAGGGTTCAATCCCTGGGGCTGGGAAGATCCCCTGGAGGAGGGCATGGCAACCCACTCCAACTACTCTTTCCTGGAGTATCCCATGAACAGAGAAGCCCGACAGGCCACTGTCCATAGGATTGCGAAGGGTCGGACATGACCAAAGAGACTTAGCACACACACACTAATTCAGCCTACCACCCAAGTAAATGACGAGGTAAAAAATATTTTTGAAATTTATTGATGAAGTGTGAGTGTTCCCGTCAGCCCATGGCCCTGCCCATACTTCTTTCAGAATTTCACCCTGAGCACCATATTCTTGAGAAATGCTCTGTCCATGACAGAAGATACAAACTGATCCCTTTTCTTGTGCCCAGGTTTGTCAAAATGCATAAAGATAAATAACACCCTTTTGGCCATCTATAAACAGGAGAAAACAAAATCTCATGATGTCAAATGATCTTTCTGATGTCATAGTTTATCAAAGTGCAACACTTTATGGTATTGGCCTGCCTGGACAGAGCAGCAGCAAATTGGCACTAGGGCTGGCCCAAGAAAGGCATTTTGTGTATTTCAGGAACAGGCATCTGACTGTGTAGGGCTGCAAACAACATGAATGGAAATCCTCCACTACTAACACACAGCAGACACCTGCCCTACTCCTTTGTGAAAAGTGGCTCAGTGAGGAAAGAACATGTGTGCACCTCATCCCCCAAGGCAACAGCTGTACTCTCCATGTGCTTCTGGGTTCCATAGATCCATCACAGTCAAAGCCTCTGAGCACTGGCACATGAGTGAGCCTCAGAGTCCACCCTCCTCTTCCAAGGCACCTGGAAGTCCTCTATAAAAGGATCAGCACCAAGTCTTCCCAGAGCTTTTGACTTCAGAAGACCAAGGCCTGGATACCGCCAAGCAAGCTTGGAGCCGCTTTCAGGTTGGTGCTGCTATTGCCTCGCTCCTGCCTGTATCTTCAAATACAAAGTCCAAAAGTGCCTCTGCCAGAATACTGGAGAGGGTTGCCATTTCCTTCTTCAGGGGATCATCCAGACCCAGGGATCAAACCTGGGTCTCCTGCATTGCTGGTAGATCCTTTACCATCTGAGACACCAGGGAAGCCCAGGCCTCTGCTTACTATACACAATTAACTCCTAAAGATATGAGACAATCCCACATGACTTCAGCCAGAGTTCAGTCTGGAATTATTCCTAACATTGATTCTAATGGATGTTTTTTGAGAAAGCAGGATAACTTTTATCAAACACATATCCTCAAATCAAGGAATGCACATTGAATACCTCATCACGTTAAGGATTCATCATGGATTTACCACCTATGTATTAATTTAACGTATTCCTGAATTTTCTTGACAACTTCAGTTTATCAAAGTCTCATAAAATAAAACGCTTTAACCCTTTCAAATGTCCCTATTTTGAGTGTGACATCAAAAACCACCTGGACTACTTTCATTGCACCCAAGGTTTTATATCATTAAGATACTTCAGGTTAAAGGTTAGCTTGGAGCCAATTAACTGGTGGTTTCCACCCAAAACCTTGAGGTCTAGATAGGCCTTGTCCCCTGGAATTTTTTCCTAAATTTAAGGCCAGTCAGGAGAAACAACTTTAGTGTATCCTTGAGACTGGAACTTTCCCTAATGAGTAGCCCTTTTTTTTATATATGTTAGTTGCTGTCAGAGACACGAGAATAAATAAATCTATGTTCTCAAGAAACAAAAGACATCAAACAGAATCAGGATACTCTACCCAAAAGAAACTTCAAATCTCTCAGCCTTGGTTTCTAGACAGATGATATTGGGATCCCTGTGTTATAGTTCATAAAATATGTTCATACTTTTTAAAAAATTGTTCTCTTGCAAGGTAGGGATTTCATTCATAAGGAAAGAGACTAAAATACTAAGCTACTAAAAAAAGATTCAACAGTTGGTGGAGCCATGCTCGTGAACTAGGCAGAACCATCTCTAAATCTCCCACCATGGTGCAAAAGGCAATTACTATCCTACAGAAGTGGATTCTTACACGAACATTCTGTGATTAGAGTATTATGTGTAAAGCCTTTCCTGTAATAAATGTAAATTGGGGAAAAGCAGTTGCCATTCAAAAGAGGTTTATAATTAATCTGTGGTGAACTACAAGAAATTAATCCAGACATGTTTTCTCAAAGCTAAAACTCATGTGATAAAATGAAAGTTCTAGAATATTGCAGTGACTATGTTAAATGTCTGTACGTTAATAAAGAACATCTTTCTTTGAAACAGTCCACCTTGTCAACTTCTGTGAAATCAACTTGCTATGATATTTAATGAAAAAAATTATCTGCAGTTTGTTTTTATATAATCTCAATGCTTCCCAAATTACTATTTTTCTTACCTGTCTGGATAGATTCTTATTTATCTGCAATGCTTATAGGTTCCCACTCTTTCTGGAGGTAGTTGAGAAACATGAAGGATCTAGCAAAAGAGAATCAAGAAATCTTCCTACTGCAGCCTTTGAAGACTGCATCCCTGGGGACTCATAGGATTAAAGAATCCGCCTGCAAATGGTCGGGAAGATCCCCTGGAGAAGGGAATGGCAACCCGCTCCAGTATTCTGGCCTGGAGAATCCCATGGACAGAGGAGCTTGGCGGGCTAAGTCCACGGGGTTTCAAAGAGTTGGACACAACTGAGCGACTAACAGTTTCACTTTTTCACTCTCACAGACACACAGTGCTGTGGGAAACAGGGAACTTGAGGGGCTTGAGGGACACCTCTCTCCCATACAGAGGTTTTACTCTGCTCACTGCTGCAAAGCCCGTCCTCATTCTTGTCATCCCCCTGAACTTAAATGGCAGAACAGCGTCCTCTTCTCCCTTGCTTCTACAGGCTCCAGGTTTGCTGGTGTGGAGCAGTGCCCTTGGCAGCAACAAAGTCTAGATAGTACTTCTCTGCCCAGAGAAAGACTTTGGCACTAAGCCAGAGGACCATCTGCTCTGTGGGGAGGGAAGTGGGAGTAAGGGTGAGCAGGAAAAGTGAGGTCAGCTTTCAGAGCAGTCAACCATCTCTGGTGAGCTGGCCAGACTGTGAACTGCAGAATATTTACTGCAGGGAGATGTCCATAAGAGGAGCCACGTAGTCTAGCCAGACCCAGAGCCCCCACCCTAGGGCATGAGGATAACATAGTCACAACACGGGGACATTGGTTTACCAGGCACCAAATCTCTTTATCCCAGAGAGATTTCCTCTGATCCCTTTAACTACTGCCCAGGGGAAATGCAGAAATTAGTCTGTTCTGAGTTGGAAAGAAGCAATTGAATGTATCCAGGATGATCTCAAGTTGGTAGCTGCGTGAATCACCTTTGTGCCTGCCTTTGGCCACATCAACACACCCTTGCCCCATGGGCTGGACTTCAAGCCCTTCTGCAGGCTCTCAGAGCACACTAGGCATCTGTCTATACTTGCAAGCACCTCCCTGGATTATAACACATAGTTCCCCTGCCTTCTCCGCTAAGGACTACAGGACAGGAGCCTGGGTTTCCAGCCCATGGCAGGAGCCCCAACCAACAAACAGCATAGTGTCTGGCACTTGGGAGAGCTTATAGACACTTGTTATTGTACAGGAAATTCTTTTTCCTCTGAGGTGGAGCATGGGGAAGGAAGAGCAGAAAGAATTGCTGCACACATTATTTTAAATGTACCAGTAATCCCCAGTCTTCCTTTTAAGCAGCCTATTCAGCCCCCCACCCCCTACACAGACTTTCCCCATACTCTAGATATTTTATATGAAAGCTCCAGTTCCAAGTTCTTCTGTCCTCACTCACCAGTGCTGTGCAGCAGCTGAATCTTCTAACTAGCGCCTGATACATGTTACAAGTGCTCTGGGGCCCTGGAAGGTGAAATGTGAGTTGTCTGTGTAACATGAGTGAGTGTGTAGCTAGCACAACCCAGGATGTGTTGAAAATATGACCTGGGTAGAAGGATGTGCACCAGAGAATTTTATTTATAGTAGTAAAAACCTAAACTCGAATAATTGATGGTTGGTTATATAAATCAGGACATATTCATATATGGGTAGTATTTATATAATGGAATATTAGGCTACCATTAAAGATCCTATTTTAGAAAAATATATAATGGTGGGAAAATACCATGAAGTATATTAAGCAAAAGGCAGATCAGAGAACTGAAAATTATCACAATTTTAGAAACTGCATGCGTATAAAATCCTGGGAGGAAATATACCCAAATGCTGTGAATTTCTATTTCTGGCTGTTGTTGCTTTTTAAAGTCTGTCTTAAACTTTTTCATGTTTTTAAATTTTTATTTTACAACAGACATGTATCACTTTTTATAATTTCTAAAACTATTTTTAAATTACAAACCAAAAAAAAAAAAAAAAGCATATTATTCAATAATGAAAAGAAGCTATTCTGTTCCTGCCCTAGATGGTTATATTCAAGCATCAGACTATGAAGTCCCACCCAGGGTGCCACTGGTTTCTCATTATATTTTTATCCACAGCCCAGAAAATTCTGTCCAAAAGTGAAGTGGCAGGCAGGCCCCCACAGGTCAAAATAGGAGGCCTTTTTTTTGGTGTACCATGTCTTAAAAGAAACCATAGCTGGAAAAGATGTTGAGATAAGTATTCTGGGGTAAGCTCAGAAAGTTGGAAGCAGCCAGAGCAGGGAAAGCCATTCTTCTGGGCAGGGAAGACCTGGTGCTACTCTGGCACCAGCTGTGTGGCCACAGGTAATTATTCCATTTCTTTAAGCATCCTGTTTCCCCATCTGTAAGAGGAAGATCCAACATCTGTCCTGCTGACCTCACAGGCGTATGGTGGTGGTGGGGCGGGGGGTTAAATAAAATGATGTGTGCTCTATATTTTGTAAACTATAAAGCATCATCAGGTAAACGAAAAGTTTGGCTGTCCAAGATCACTAACTTCTCAAGATAAAGATCCACGCTCCCCACTTTCTTTCAAGATATCAAGAGAAACAATCTATACTCCCTTTTACACTCTAGAAAAGTCACCAGGAATTTTATCAGCTGCGTTCAATTCATTTTATGTTTCCCTGTACCTCTATCCCATGAAAGAAAGACTATGCTATGCATTCACTCAACTTGTTTCTTTTTTCTCCCGGACCCATGGGTAGACTGGCTTTCTCAGCCTCCCCTGAGGGAAGATGGGGCCAGAAGAACTGAAATCTCACCCGCTTCAGGCTGGGCCCCCCACCTCTTCCTGGGAGATCCTCCACCCTCTCTCTCTTTCTCCAGTTCCTGGCTGGTTGTACAAGACATCGTGGAAGACTCTGAGATCGCTGGAAAATGGTGACATGCTATCGATAGATGGAGGAGCCTAGGGCCCTATGTCACAGTGGAAGAGTACCCACCAAACACCCCATACAACAGGGACACAAGTGAGAAATAACTTGAGACCAACTGTTGCACTAATTATCCACCCCGATCAGTACACTCAACGTCAACACTTTCTGCTGCTTCCCACCACGAGTGACACAGCGGACACAGAGAGCACATGTGGTAAACCCAACCGTCCTCCAGCAGAAAACTCACCCAAGAAAAATTAAGAGAACTTTTTTAGATTCCTTGGCAGACTTAAGACCTGCTCTGTTATTTCTATAGGGAAACTTGAGAGTGTATGCTAATTTAAATAACAGAAAAGAGAAAATAAGAAAAGGGGAACACATGTTTGGTAACCTAATCCCACAGTATTTAAAGTGAGATGCAAATAGAAAAGAGTTATGGTCGGTCAAGGTGGGAGAAATTAAGAAGAGAATCTCCCTCTCTTTTGATGGTATAGACAATGGAAACAGAGCGCCATCTCGGATCACTGGTCCCTCAGACATTTCATCCCTATTTAGCATCATCCAGCAGGGCTACATGGAAACACTAGGCTCTGCACTGGGGAGTTCCCAGAGGGACAAAGTAGAGAAAGAAAGTGCTACCCACTTCTTTGCTTTGACTGTAGCCAACCCTGTCCTTTTTCACTCAGAGGCTACTTACCTGGTAGGGATACAGGGTGACCCCGTTGGTTCTCGACAGGGACCAGGTGCCGTCCAGGTACTGGTGAGCCTGGATGGCCACTGAGCTGAGGATGTTCCCGTTGCTGGGACTGGTGGCCATCTGGAGGCTGACCTTGGCCTGGTGGGTTGGAGACCCACTCTTCTTCTCCGCCCCATTGCTGACCCCAAGGCTGTTGGGTTTGCTGCTATGCTTATTGGTGACGAAGGCTGTGTAGCTGGAGGGGGCATAGGAGGCGGGCACAAAAGCCCAATCCCTGGGCTGCTGGAGCCCCCCCACGTGCCGGGACCCCACCAGAGTGGGGACGTTGGAGAGGGGTGGCGGGGAGCCAGGGGAGCCATCAAAGTGCTCACTGCCAGCCGCCTGTTCCAGGGTCAGCACCATCTGAATGGCCTCCTGCTTCAGCTGATTCAAGTGTGTGGCACAAATGTCACAGCGGTTGTCCCTGTCATTCCATGCCTTCCGGATGGTATTGGGGACCTGGAGCTTGTCGTGAATCACAGCCAGGAAAGCAGGATCCTGGAGAACACATAAACAAACAAACAAAAGAAAGGAGAGCCTATAAATCAAGGCTGGTAAGTGCAATTCAGATGTCTAGTTTAGAGTTAAGCCCTTCACATATCCAAGAAGTTGGACTGTTTGATTGACATCCAGCAGAAATGAGCAGCCAGATTGGCAGACGAGCCTCTAGTTGACAAACACATTTGACAAATGTAATATTTTATAATGGAGATGTTAAGGAATTAATTATATGTGTGTGTGTGTGTGTATATGTGTATATATATATATATATATATATATATATATATATATATTTCTAAGCATCCTCCTTACCAGGCTAGTCAAATAAGAACGTTCCAGACTTTTCCCCTTGTGTCCACGGTAACTTTATAGGCATACCTGGATGCTCCCAAAGTGTTCACAAATGGGTGAAGCAGACACAAATGGGTATCCAGGCCTGGTGGGGGTGAGTGCAGGCACTCTGGACTGATGCTCTGTGCCCCAACCCATGAACAATGAAAACTTGGTAGCAGATGGAGGTACTGCTTGTGACCCAGAACAGAGATTCTATTCCAAGAAAACCCTGGCCTCATTAGCATCGTTTGCTAAGTTCCACTGGAAGAAAAACCAACTGAACAGATTCTAGCCCAGAGATATAGCCTCTCCAGCAGTCCAACAAACCCCTCCAGAGCCCCCATGTTTACCGTCAGCCCCCAGTCCAACAAACCCCTCCAGAGCTCCCATGTTTACCGTCAGCCCCCAGCAGGCTGGCCACGCCCACACCCATGTAGCTGACATTCTGAACCATCAGAAGAAAAATATCTCCTTCATAAACAGTCCAAGATACTTTTCCCCAGAAACTTCATCTAAAACTATTAAAAACTCTTTTGCTCAGAAGCATATATGTAAAAGAAACCAGAAAATGAATTTAATGAAGATAATTTCTTTCATTTGTGTGTGTGCATGTATGCTAAGTCGCTTCAGTCATGTCCAACTCTTTGCAACCCTATGGACTATAGCCCACCAGGCTCCTCTGTCCACGGGATTTTCCAGGGAAGAAAACTGGAGTGGGTTGCCATACCTTCCTCCAAGGGATCTTCCCAACCCAGGGATCAAACCCGAGTCTCTCTTACAGCTCCTACGTTGGCAGGCAGGTTCTTTGCCACTAGCATCACTTGGGAAGCTCCTTTCTTCACTTACTTTGCTTTAATTTTTGTAGGAAAGCAGGACTGCACAGAGAAACAAGCACCAGGTGTGTTAACCGGTTATCAAAATACTTGGATTCTAGTTCCAGTTCTGCTACTCATTAGCTGTGTGACCTTGGACAACTTACGGAGCCTCTCTGAACCTCTCATCTGTCACTCAGGGCCATGGCCTATCTTTATTGTAGGGGTCTTCCAGCTCCATGACTCTGTGTAGGGAAATGGGGATACAGTAGGCACACTGTAGGGTACAATGTCTGCAGAAATGGACAGAGCCCCTGTGCTGTTTGGGGGCCTGGTTGAACTTTTGAGATTCCACAACCGCTGCAAGTAACTCATGAAGCTTATCTCAACGTGTATTTTCCTGAGGACATTAGAAGAAATTCTTCCCTTCTGAAAGTTGCGGTATCTTTTATAGGGTGGAAACTCCATCAGGGCTGAGCGGGATTTGATGAGCTGGGGGTGAGGCGGGCAGTGTGGGGCAGCCAGGGTGGGCAGGGAGATCAGCCATGGGAGGCTCACTCTTCGTCATGATCCATCTTGATTACGGGCTCCAGCATTTTGTTTTCTCTGTTTAACTACCCTGAACAGCTCCTCAGCATGCACTGATTAATTGATTAATAAATCAAGAGGCCTCTTTACACAGCAGCAGGGAGGAGTGGCTCAGAGGGGTAGAAACTCAAGACGGTCATAGAAAATGATGAGAAACAATAGGAGGTCAAGGTTGACCAAGTCTGACTGATGAAGTGATGCAAACCATATGAGACCTGTTTGTGGCACCCCTTCTCAGCTGCTTTGTCCAAGTCCCTGACCAAAACTCAGCACATGTGGGACCCAAAAGTATCCCTAGGGACCATTCTAAAGCAGACCATCACCTCAGTTTCCAAATAAGAAAACTGAGCCCCCAAAAGGGTTAAAAGCTTGGACTATACCCAGACTAGTTGACCTCTAGTCCATGATTTTCCACTGCAAGAGCCAAACAACTATCTTCATCAATGGACTCAGAATTTTGCACAGACATAAGGTTTTCACCACCTTCACCTATGAAATGTTCATTTAATCAAAAGGAAATATTTGGGCCCCCATATGTGTCAAAAATACAGTTTCTTACTTTTTCACATAATATTACATACTGGGCATTTTTCCTTGTCAGTCAATACATGTCATTTGAAAATGTGATTTTTTTAAATGACCACATGGTATTTTATCCTGTGGTTGTTTCATAAGTCATTTTTTAATTCCCACATCTACTACCTAATTAGAGGCAGGGTGAGAAATCAGAGACTGGCATTCAAAAGCAATCTGCTCCCCATGGCTTATGTTTTCAAGCCACCAAACTATTTGGTTTCAAGAAAGCTCAAATTAATTGCTTACTTAGAATATTTTTGTTAACCTACTACCTGAAGCAGCATCATAGGAAAAAGGGAGTTATAAGAGCAGCCCCATCCACACATCATAGTTGATTTTAGATTCCTGTAGAATCTGGATTTGACTCTGACATCTGCAGCTGGAGTACAAAAGATACATCCCCTCCACAAAAACTGCCTAACGCCGAGGATTCATTTTCTCTCTTCTTTCTTGGTTTTCACACTCTCCCTGAAGTACCTTCCTCACTTAGCCTGCTGCTGTTTGCTGCTTGACTTCCCACATGGAACAAACAATACATGTTAGCTGTGCAGCAGGCTGAGGATCTTGGTTCCTGTTCTCTCTGAGTTCAGACTCCAAGGAGCCCTCTTGGCTCCTGGACTATGCAGTGCCAGGTCCCCTTGCTGCCCCCTCTAGTCTGGGACCAACCAGCACACGCTCAGGCACATGGAGCCCAGCACTCCCCTCCCAGTTCCCAAGGCGGTGACAAATCCATCAGGAGCACTGCAGCTGTGCCCACAACTAGGATGGCCCCTGACATCCAGGAAGTGGCAAAGCCCAGAACCCACCACTGCCTCATCCAGAGGAAAGCGAGATGGGTGGTTTAGTGAGTCTGCCATTGCTGATGGATGTCAAGAGGTGTTCCCTAAATCAAGCCACCCTTGATCTGAAACCTTAAGTGAGTTCTTAGCATCAAAAGGCCTCAGTAAGCCAAAAGATATATCTTAGGGAAACTAAAATCCCTTTCAAGTGCTGGTCTACATACTGTAAATATTTTAGTGCACCTCAAAACTTCAAAGAGGAAAGGTCAACAGACAGAGTCTTCTGTAAGTTATGGAATAAAGGGAATACTGCTTCCTGGGAGAGTAGGAATAAACAGGGGGAAAAGAAGCCCTCAGAATCATGGAAGGCTCACACATGCTGAGTTCTCCTGACATGGACAGGAAAGGACTGTTGTGGCCCCAGGAGATGGACTAGGGGAGTGCCCTCCAGTTCAGTTCGCACCAAAAGAAACCTGGACCCAGAAAGGGAATGGGCTTAGTATGCAGTCTGGCATGCTACCTAGTGTGTGGACTCAAATACTTTCATACTGTCCTGTCCTGACTCATGTTGTGATCTCACAAAGTCAGATTGGAATAACAGGAATCTGTGCACAGCCAATCCTCTATTTTTGGAGTCCTGATTTTTATTTCAGCACCTTGGAAAATGGACTGACGGCATCTGGGCAACGTTTTCATCCTAAATTTTCAACTTAAGGATTCTGTGCTCAAAACATTCTCATCTTTCAAAAATAATACAAAATTATTATTATTCCACATGCATCATGGAGAGGAATTCAAGAAAACACTTAGGAAACTGATAAAGGTCTTTAAGGGGCTTCCCTGGTGGCTCAATGGTAAAGAACTCCCTACAGGAGACGTAGGAGACGTGGGTTTGATCCCTGGGTCAGGACGATCCCCTGGAGGAGGAAATGGCAACCCACTCCAGTATTCTTGCCTGGAGAATTCCATGAACAGAGGAGGCTGGACACAACTTAGCTAATGACTAAACAACAAAAGGTCCTTAGAAGGAAAGTCAGGGATAAATGAAGTTAGTATGAGTGTGTGCGCGCTCAGTTGCTCATGCAGACACCTATGTCTGCCCACTTACTGACTGCTACAAAAGGACAAAGAGAACGCCAGAAAACGGTTTTCCGATCCCTAGCTCTTCTACTTCTTCTAGGGTTGCTTCAGGAAAATCGGTGTCCTGCTTCGTCCCCTGGAGGTCTCTCATAATCTAATGGCTGTCTAAGGTTGCCTCATGTGTATTCCCGCACATTGATCTAAGACATCATAAATCTCTCTGCCTCGGGCAAGGGCATCCCAACCCATGGCTTCCACAGCCATCTGTATCCCAGTGACTGGGAATTGTCCATCTCCAGCCCTACCTGGCCTTTCTCCTGAATACTAAGCCTTACAGGCCCCTGGAAAACATCATCCAGATAAACACTCTTCAAACTGACCAGTCAAAATTCATTTTATTTTCCTCTAATCCTATTCTTATTTCAATAGTCACTATCAAACTAAATAGTGCTATTATCCACTCAGGGACCCAGGCTAGAAATCTAGAACCTTCTTGCCTCATCCTATTCCCTTCAATCCAATCACGAAGTGTAGGAAACGGTCTTTCCTAAAAGCTCTTGAATGGTCCCTCCTCTCCTTGCTCAAAGCCATGAGAAAGCTTTCAGCATTTCTCACGTCATCATGGTCTTCCAGATTATAGCCTGGACCTCAAAACCCTCCCCGCACCAAAAAAAAAAAAGATAAAACAGAAATCAGTCACCATCCTGCTTTCCTACAACTCCACTCTTGAAACTATCTTATTATCTGTAGTTTTTATTTGCAGAACTCTTTGTCTGTTAGACTGTCAGCCCCTTAAGAGGAAATATCCTTCCCATCTTTAATTCCTCCAAGTCTAGAATAGTGTCTCCTTCACTGCAGGGCCCAACAAACATTTGTCAAATAAACAAATTGAAAGAACTCAACCAAAGCTAAAACGATCAATAATGAAGTCGGTCTTGGTCCATCTGTCATTTATTTTGTCTATGTGAGCTAGTTGTATCTTATAAAAATGGCCATGAAATAAATTCCTTCAAATCTAAAGCTAATATAGTTTTCCAACAGCACTTGTTCTGCCTGACTAAAGAGCCTAAAAAGTGAGTCAACCATAATCTAGGTAGCTTCCCTTTACCTGAAGCTTTCTTAAACTACCAGAACAGATCCTCTATTCTCTCCTCAATACACAATCTATTACTCTTTTCTCTAAGTTCCCAAGAAAATAATGTTGATATGCAAAGAACATTTTTAACCATCAGGCCAGCTCATCAGCAGGCCACCAAGAAAAATCTACTGAAGGGAAAACTCCTCGTCCATGCCACACACCTGGTCCAGGAGGGTTAGGCCCCAGCAAGCAGGCAATGTGCTTGTTTTCCAAGAGCCAGCAGCCAGGTTTCCACACACGAGGCAGGGCTGCTAATGAGCGTGGGAAGTCTGTGGGACCCGAGCCGGAGAGCAAGAGCTACCGCCCTGGCAAACCAAGCTGTTTACTAGCGTCTTCACTGCTTTCTGTCCCACTTCATCTTCTAAGGGATCATCTCCTTGGCAATAAACACTCAAGCCAGTTTTGAGGACAGGATTTTTTTCCCCAGCTTTATTTTGGCCGAAAGAGTACTTAGAGTGCATTCCCACAAAGCCTCTGGGTCTATGAGGAAGACAACAGCTGGAGTCAGAGTCCAGCGTGAGTTGTGCAAACGCCTGCTGATGTTTGCTCCTGGTTTATTATTCTAGAGGCCTCTAGTGACAAGCTCAACAAGATTTAAACTGTTCTTCAAAGGCAGTTTCTTTCCACTTGGTCCCTAAACTTTCTTCTTCCATAAATGCTATCCCATGAGGCCCAGAATGGTGGCTAGAACTCCAAGAATGCAATGTTTTGTTCCCAAGGCAGGCAGTTTCCCAGAAGATCAAGGGACTTGACCCTCACACACCTTGTAATCTTTCCACCCTAGGGTCTGCCTCCCGCCCCCTGTCCACCCCCTGCCACATTCCCCATCCATGTCCTTTCCAGCTCAGCGTTCTCCCCAGCAGTCCTATTCCCAAAGACAAGTGTCCATATTAATGATTCTCTGTTTTGACTGGAAACAGCAAAATTGGCAGTTTGCAAAACAACAGATAGCAAACCTCAGGTGAATCTGACCCAAGAAAACAAATTATTTTCCCTTAACTTTTTATTTTGTATTGGGGTATTGCCGATGAACAATGCTGTGCTAGTTTCAGATGAACAGCGGAGGATTCAGCCATACATATACATGTATCCATTCTCCCCCAGCCCCTTCTCCCATCTAGGCTGCCACATAAACATTCTCATTCATACCTGAACATTCATATATTTGAATTCAAATGTCTCAAAAGAACTGGGGCTTTTCCAACTTGGTAATTTCAGAAGGAGAAAAAACAAATTTCACTTAGCCATTGGTATTACTACGAAGAAGACTCTAAAACCTGGCATCTAAGGATACCCCAAAGTACTAACCAGTGGGTGTGATTGCTTCCTCAGGAAGATCTGGTTCCTCCATGCTCCTCAGCCCTGATCTAGCATCTCACTGCCCACATGTGTTTGATGGGACATGCAAGATCGAGGGGATGCAAAGGATTGGGGAATCCAGAATGTCTCTCACATGAGACTCTACTCACCAGCTGTCATGCTGAATCTACCCAGCAAGAATGGACAAATAAACATTAATATCCTTTACTTCTGTTGTTCAGAGTTCCCAAATGCACAAACAAGGCAGAGAACCGATTAGAAAGTATGACAAGCAGTGACATCCCAGTGCTCTTTGTTGAGAAGAGTGACCACCTTCACAAGCTGCCATTCTTGCTGACCCCCTGTGGGAACTCAAGAAAGTCCCAGAGTGTTTCACTCAGCTGGGCAAAGGGGACACAGCAGGGCTCATTCTCCAAAGTTAGTGACAAGGAGAAAGAGGGGCATGAAAGAGGGGACTGGGTACATGACAGAGTCTGTTCCAGGTGAGGTCTGAGACAACCCAAAGAACCAGTACCGCAGTGATGGCAGCTCAGCCAGGCCCTGGAATTACAGCTGGCCCACAGACCTGCTCTGTGAACCTGAAATTTCCTAGCCTTCCAGGCCTCATCCAGACCCCAGGCTTTTTATCATGATTGGACTCCAGCACTGATCTTGTATGGAAAAAAGAATGAATATAAAAGATGCTGGGTAATGAGCTCAGAAAGACCAAAAAGAAAAAAAAAAAAAAAAAAAGTCAAAGGAAGAAATGTTAAATGTCAGACCAAAGTTGTTCTATATAAGAAACCAAATTAACCTGGGCTGTAGTGACTTTGCACACGGCCTAAGCCACCCTGCCTAGTGTTATAGACGAGAGATGCTGGCCCATTAGAGATGCACGTGTGCTTCAATTTGAATGATTATATTCAGGACACGAGGCTGCTGGGAGCACCAGAGGCAGGCCGGATGCAATTAACAGGGCTGCGTGCTGCAACATGTGAAAAAGTGTTGCATATGATACGACTTATCTGCTTCAAAGGAAAAAGGAGATGTTTTAATTGGAACTTCATATGATTAAGAAAACTTCACGGATTCTTTGGAGGAAAAGAATAGTTGAGGTATTTCTCATCATGGCCACAGAAATTATTTTTATGTCTTTGTCTCTCATCTTTTCCAACTGGATGGCATGGACAGTGTCTTGATGCTTTTGAAAAAGCTTGTTAGTGAGTATAGGAGGTTCAGATGCTCCCCTGATGGCTCAGATGGTAAAGAATCTGCCTGCAATGTAGGAGACCTGGGTTTGATCCCTGGGTGGGGAAGATCCCCCGGAGGAGGACATAGCAACCCACTCCAGTATTCTTGCCTGGAGGATTCCATGGACAGAGGAGCCTGGTGGGCTACAGTCCATGGGGTCACAAAGAGTCAGATAGGACTGAGTGACTAACAGTTCCACTCTCATGGGAGGATCAAGACCTGTCTCCGTTACTCAGTAGCTGTGGGACAGGAAGCCATTTTTAAAAACCTATCCAAGCCTCAGTCTCCTTAAGTGTCCCTATTTTAATGAGTTATGTAAGTATTATATGTGCAACACGTTTAGCACAGTCCTGATGCCTGGGTCAGGAAGATCTCCAGGGGTAGGAAATGGCAACCCTCTCCAGTATCCTTGCTGCAAGAACCCCATGAAAAGGCAAAAATGATGAGCCTCCCACGTTGGAAGGTGTCAGATATACAGATGATACCCCTCTGCAGAAAGTGAAGAATATCTAAAGAGCCTCTTGATGAAAGTGAAAGAGAAGAGTGAAAAAGCTGGCTTGAAACACAATGCTAAAAAAATGAAAATCATGGCATCTGGTCCCATCACTTCATGGCAAATAGATGGGGAAACAGTGGAAACAGCGACAGACTTTATTTTCTTGGGCTCCAAAATCACCGCAGATGGTGACTGCAGTCATGAAATTAAAAGACACTTGCTCCTTGGAAGAAAAGCTATGACAAACCTAGACAGTATATTCAAAAGCAGAGACATTACTTTGCCGACAAAGATCTGTATAGTCAAAGCTATGATTTTTCCAGTAGTCATGAATGGATGTGAACTGGACCATAAAGAAGGCTGAGCACTGAAGGATTGATGCTTTTGAACTGTGGTGTTGGAGAAGACTCTTGAGAGTCCCTTGGTCTGCAAGGAGATCAAACCAGTCAATCCTAAAGGAAATTAGTCCTAAATATTCATTGGAAGGACTGATGCTAAAGCTGAAGCTGAAGCTCCAATACTTTGGCCACTGATGCAAAGAACTGACTCATTTGAAAAGACCTTGATGCTGGGAAAGATTGAAAGAAAAGGAGAAGGAGACGACGGAGGATGAGTTGGTTAGACAGCATCACTAATTCAATGGCCATAAGTTGGAGCAAACTCAGGGAGACAGTGAAGGACAAGGGACCCTGACACGCTGCAGTCCATGGGATTGCAAAGAGATGGACACAACTTAGCAACTGAACAAGATTAGATGTACTTTTTACATGTGGGCTATGATGAACCATCAGGTGGCAAATGGATTTATTTTCCAACTGTAAGTAGTTGTATTAAAGTGAACATCACTCAGTCATGTCCAGCCCTTTGCGACCCCATGGACTGTAACCCACCAGGCTCCTCTGTCCGTGGAATTCTCCAGACAAGAATACTGGAGTGGGTAGCCATTCCCTCCTCCAGTGGATCTTCCCAACCCAGGGACTGAACCCAAATCTCCCGCATTGCAGGCGGATTCTTTACTGTCTGAGTTACCAGGGAAGCCTGAGAATACTGGAGTGGGTAGCCTATCCCATCTCCAGCAGATCTTCCGGTCCCAGAAATCAAACCAGTCTCCTGCATTGTAGGCGGATTCTTTACCAGCTGAACTACCAGTGAAGCCCAAGTTGTATTAAAGAATCTCTTAATTATCTAATTACGAAATTACCTAATGTTTCTTTTTATTTCTTTAATTGATTTTATGTGTATGAAACACTGCAGAAATGTACTTAGCTATGTTTTCTTGGACTTACTACAAAAAGATACAGTACCTAAAATTTGGTGTTGCTGCTGTTGTTTTTAAAAGATGGAATTTTAGCAAATAAACTCTGTTTTGACCATGTGCTGATGTGCTCAATCGTGGCCGACTTTCTGTGACCCCATGAACTGTAGCCCGCCAGGTTCTTCTGTCCATGGAATTTTCCAGGCAAGAATACTGGATTGGATTGCATTTCCTTCTCCAGTTTTGACCATAAACCACAACAAACTTAAAGACTTCTTCTGGTCCCTCTGTGAGCTAACCCTTGCAACCCAGCATCAAGGGCCCCATGTAATTTACTTCAAGCTGTCCTGTGAGACATCTTTCTCTGGGTTCCTCATGTGACCCTGCAGGACAGGCAGGATGGTTTCCCTCTGCCCCTTAGAAGCTCCTTCATTTCCCCTCTCTGTGCCTTTGCTTACGTTCCTGCCCTGATGACAATTCCCATCTTGCCTTATAAACCACAAGAAAATTTAGGGGGCTGGGAGTGGGAGGGTAAGGGGTATGTTCACCAGTGTGATCGTTTCCTGGGTATTTATGTGTGACCAAATGAATCAAATTGTATACTTCAGATGTGTACCGTTTAGTGAATGTCAATCATATAACCATTACACTAAAAAAAAAAAAAAAATCTTGTTTATCCATAGTAAGGCCCAGCTCATCCACAAAGTCTGACTCCCAGGAGGCACTTCCATTGCACTTTTCTGGTCTGAGTGACTCACATCACTTAGCAAACACTTCCTCGTTGGTTAGAGCCGTACATGCTCTATCTCCACGATCGTGGTAAATTCCTAGGGGGCAGAAACCATGCCATAATTTCAACAGTAATGATAACTTCTACACTTGCCCCCCTGGTATCTACTCCAGACAGCAGCCAGGGAGATCCTCATAAGTCTTAAATCTGATCCTAGCGGTCCTTGGCTAAAAATCCTCCCGTGGCCCCCACCCTACTTCCCTCAGAGTCAAATCAAAGTATTAGAGTCTGTGTTTACAAAACTCATTTTAGATACCAGTCATCCAGTCACTAAATCTCTGACCCTAAATTGACTGAAGTCTGTGGATTCACTTGGATTACTTATTTCAAGTAGCATTTGCAGGATAAAAATTAAAATTAAAAAGTAATTTGAAGAATCAAAAAATAAAACTAAACAAAAACCCAAAACAAACAAAAAAAATCAAAGTGTTTGCACTGGGCTCTACAGGATCTGGCCTCCTGCTCCTTCTCGAACTTCAGCTCCAACCACTGCTCCATGACTCAGTCTGCTCCAATCACAAGAGCCTGAGCTCTTCCTCCATCACACCAGGAATGCTCACTGCCACCTCAGTGGCTCTGTACTCCCTCCTCCTTCTTCGCGGAAAACTTGTGCCTATTCATACAGGCCTGACTGTCTCTTACCACCTGCAAGCTGGTCAAATATCCCCTTATAATGAGGCCTCCCTGACCACCTCATTACAGATGTAAGTCACCCCAAGCACTCCCTAAGCCCCTGCTCTGCCTTCTGTCATTGTCTAACATAGCAAGAGGATTCCAGAAAAACACCTACTTCTGCTTCATTGACTATGCTAAAGCCTTTGACTGTGTGGATCACAACAAACTGTGGAAAATTCTTAAAGAGATGGGAATACCAGACGACCTTACCTGCCATCTGAGAAACCTGTATGCAGGTCAAGAAGTGACAGAATCAGACACAGAACAACAAAATTCAGAAAGGAGTATGTCAAGGCTATATATTGCCACCTTGCTTATTTAACTTCTATGCAGAGTACATCATGTGAAATGCCAGGCTGGATGAAGATGAAGCACAAGCTGGAATCAAGATTGCAGGGAGAAATATCAGTAACCTCAGATATGCAGATGACACCATCCTAATGGCAGAAAGAGAAGAGAAATTAAAGAGCCTCTTGATGAAGGTGAAAGAGGAGAGTGAAAAAGCTAGCTTAAAACTCAACATTCAAAAAACGAAGATCATGGCATCTGGTCCCATCACTTCATGGCAAACAGATGGGGAAACAATGGAAACAGTGACATACTTTATTTTGGGGGGCTCCAAAATCACTGGGGTTGGTGACTGCAGCCATGAAATTAAAAGAGGCTTGCTCCTTGGAAGGAAAGCTATATTAAAGCAGAGACATTACTTGGCCAACAAAGGTCTGTGTCATCAAAGCTATGGTTTTTTTCAGTAGTCATGCACTGATGTCAGGGCTGGACAATAAAAAAAGCTGAGCACTGAAGAACTGATGCCTTCAAACTATGGTGCTGAAGAAGACTCTTAAGAGACCTTGGACTGCAAGGAGATCAAACCAATCAATCCTAAAGAAAATCAACCCTGAATATTCATTGTAAGGACTGATGCTGAAGTTGAGGCTTGATTATTTTGGCCACCTGATGCGGAGAGCCAACTCATTGGAAAAGACCCTGATGCCAGGAAAGACTGAAGGTAGAAGAAGGGGACGACAGAGGATGAGATGGTTGGATGGCATCACTGCCTCAATGGACATGAGTAAGGCTCCAGGGAGTAAGGCTCTGGGTGCATTTTAATAATTCAGTGGTTTGGGGTTACAAAGTAAGGGATAGGAAGGGAGACAGAGATGGGGCAGGGAGAAGGAAGAGGTGCCTCTCCCTTTTAAGTTTCTAAGCCTAGCTGTGGCCTTTGGAGAGCAGTTGACCATTTCCTGCAGGGCTCACCATGCCACCCAATGGACTGCAACTATTCTGAAAACCTCAACTTTTTCTAGACAATAATTCAAGACAGTGATAAATGGCTCTTGCCACATAGCCCAAGACTACAGGTATAAGCAAATGTCTTTTCACTCAATTCTCTCCTTACTCCCAAAGTTTCAACACCTGGTGATTTTGATCCCTAGAAGACATTTGGAAATGCCTGGGGACATTTTTTGTTGTCACAACTGAGAGGGGGCTACTGTCATCTGGTGGGTAAAGGCCAAGGACGATGCTAAATGTTTTATAATGCATAGGAAAAAACTCTCAGGACAAAGAAGGATCCAGGCCCAGATGTCAATTGAGCTGAGGTCAATCCCTGGCCTGAGCCCTCTCCCTGATTCCTTCTCACACGCTTTCCTAGGAACCTCTAGGCAGAACCAAAAGAGGGCTATTCTAAATCCAAAGCTAATCTGGGCTCTCATCTGCTTTGGTTTCTCTTAAGTGTAGAGACACCCATGGCTGATTCATGTTGATGTGTGGCAGAAACCAACACAATATTGTAAGGCAATTCAGTCAGTTCAGTTCAGTCGCTCAGTTGTGTCCAACTCTTTGCGACCCCATGAATCACAGCACACTGGGCCTCCCTGTCCATCACCAACTCCCAGAGTTTACCCAAACTTATGTCCATCGAGTCAGTGATGCCATCCAGCCATCTCATCCTCTGTTGTCCCCTTCTCCTCCTGCCCCCAATCCCTCCCAGCATCAGGGTCTTTTCCAGTGAGTCAACACTTCGCATGAGGTGGCCAAAGTATTGGAGTTTCAGCTTTAGCATCATTCCTTCCAAAGAACACCCAGAACTGATCTCCTTTAGGATGGACTGGCTGTATCTCCTTGCAGTCCAAGGGACTCTCAAAAGTCTTCTCCAACACCACAGTTCAAAAGCATCAATTCTTTGGCGCCCAGGTTTCTTCACAGTCCAACTCTCATATCCATACATGACCACTGGAAAAACCATAGCCTTGACTAGATGGACCTTTGTTGGCAAAGTAATGTCTGCTTTTTAATATGCTGTCTAGGTTGGTCATAACTTTCCTTCCAAGGAGTGAGCGTCTTTTAATTTATCCTCCAATTAAAAATACATAAATTTTTAAAAAAAATTCTAAAAAGCACAATCTCTACATTGACCTCTGGTAACTGGGTATTGGCTGACTTGTGGGCCAGGCACAGAGGGTGTGGGTGAGTAAGCCAGGGGGCAGGCCCTGGGCCCAGGCTAATAAACCCCCCATGCCATGGCCCCCAGCCTGGGGCTGCCCTTGCATCTGGATCACAAGCCACTGCTCTTCCTGGTGAGACAGGCACTGCTGACAGGCCAGGCGATGTTTTCTAGAGTGTGGTGGGAGAGGCTGACAGGAGACTCAAAGTCCCAACCACATGGAACCGTGAATCTGGTCGGCGGTTCAGGGGGCGGCAGTGAGTCTGTCGCCCTCAGCTCTGCCGCCTGCCCCGGTCTGAGAGGGCACCGCTGAGGTTGCTATAACTACGAAATCCTTCAAGCCTCTGGCCAGATTTCATGTCATGGTAACTTTGCAATTTCCCTCTTGGAGAAAGAAAACCAATGCCATGACAAGAAAAAGTCATCTCTGAGATGTAATTTGGTGCAATTATAGAGAAGACCAGAGAGTCTTTGTTCCTGCAAAAACCACATTATGTAGCATAGGCTACATGCCAGGTTCCATGCTGGTTGGGTTTGGTGAGCGAAGTCCTAAAGGCTTCCTCCGTAAGTGCCCCAGCTGAGGAGACCGAGAGAATGAGGACCTGACCAGACATTTCTGTTTCCACTCATGATACGTTAGTGATGCCATAACACACCCTTGGCAAGGGGAGTCCTAGACACATCGGACGGATCACACTTCCACGACCTAGTTATAAGATCTGAGCTTGGCAGCCCGGAACCTAACCATCCGTATCATCAGACATTCATCTGCTCATTTGGGGTGGGATGGATTAATCACAGAAGAGCCAGCAATCCTTCTTACCCTTCTTTCTTCCATAATGATCTCAAGTGAAAAGTCACTGAGATGAACAAGACCACTCAAAAAGCTCTGAATATGGGGGGCTGGGAGGGCTGGGGGCTCGGGACAGGCAGGAAGGCTTTATCCAGCTTCTCTGCCAGCTTTGGTTAATACCAGTCATTCCTAAGAAGCCAGTTGCTGTGAACTGTTTACAAACCCACAAGTCAGAGAACCAGCCATCCAGCCAGCCTCGATTCAGGGTCCTACCCTCTCAATCCTGACTAGGAGTTACCGCAAGGCAGTGATGGTTTCTAGACATGCCCCTGGGCCTGCACCATGATTAGCATCCTCCTGAGAGACTGCCACCCCTGCCAATCCCCCACCAACACAATTTTAACCTCTTTCAGGGCCACAATGATTTCTGGCTTCTCAGAGGAGTCTTGTGGCAGGGAGGGCTGCCACAGCATCTTGGGGATGTGAGGAAGAGCTGAAGCTGTCTGTTTTGAGTGATGCCTTCTAGATGCTCCTATACAGGCTCAACCACAAGAAGCCCAGGTTGTTATCAGAAAGAGAGAGAGGGTGAGCAGACCAGGACAGCCCTCTCTGCTGCCTCCAGTCACTCTAGCACATGGGAGATGGCATTTGACAGAATGCCAGTTGTACTTATCTGCTGCACTGTTACATTATTCAGCTATCTCTATATTTTCTAAAGGGGCCTTCTGACTAACAGAGCCTACAAAAGACAGGTTTGAAGTGGTCGATTCGTATACATTGTCTACATATGTAAACAAATTGTGTAAGAAACTTAAGGCAACAGCAACTATCTCACCAAGATTTCTGATGTGTTAATATTCAGTTGCACTGGGTCTTAGCGGCAGCATAGCGGATCCAATTCCCCATCCAGGGATGGAACTAGGACCCCCTGAATTGGAAGTGTGGGGTCTTAACCACTAGACCAACAGGGAGAGCTCTCTGACATGTCAGTCTTAGGAAGATCAGATCAGATCAGTTGCTCAGTTGTGTCCGACTCTTTGCAACCCCATGAATCGCAGCACGCCAGGCCTCCCTGTCCATCACCAACTCCTGGAGTTCACTGAGACTCACGTCCATCGAGTCAGTGATGCCATCCAGCCATCTCATCCTCTGTCGTCCCCTTCTCCTCCAGCCCCCAACCCCTCCCAGCATCAGGGTCTTTTCCAATGAATCAACTCTTCGCATGAGGTGGCCTAAGTACTGGAGTTTCAGCTTTAGCATCATTCCTTCCAAAGAAATCCCAGGGCTGATCTCCTTCAGAATGGACTGGTTGGATCTCCTTGCAGTCCAAGGGACTCTAGAGAGTCTTCTCCAACACCACAGTTCAAAAGCATCAATTCTTCAGTACTCAGCCTTCCTCACAGTCCAACTCTCACATCCATGCATGACCACAGGAAAAACCATAGCCTTGACTAGATGAACTTTTGTTGGCAAAGTAATGTCTCTGCTTTTGAATATGCTGTCTAGGTTGGTCATAACTTTCCTTCCAAGGAGTAAGCGTCTTTTAATTTCATGGCTGCAGTCACCATCTGCAGTGATTTTGGAGCCCAGAAAAATAAAGTCTGACACTGTTTCCACTGTTTCCCCATCTATTTCCCATGAAGTGGTGGGACCAGATGCCATGATCTTCATTTTCTGAATGTTGAGCTTTAAGCCAATTTTTTCACTCTCCACTTTCACTTTCATCAAGAAGCTTTTTAGTCCCTCTTCACTTTCTGCCATAAGGGTGGTGTCATCTGCATATCTGAGGTTATTGACATTTCTCCCGGCAATCTTGATTCCAGCTTGTGTTTCTTCCAGTCCAGCATTTCTCATGATGTACTCTGCATATAAGTTAAATAAGCACGGTGATAATTATACAGCCTTGACGAACTCCTTTTCCTATTTGGAACCAGTCTGTTGTTCATGTCCAGTTCTAACTGTTGCTTCCTGACCTGAATACAAATTTCTCAAGAGGCAGATCAGGTGGTCTGGTATTCCCATCTCTTGAAGAATCTTCCACAGTTTATAACAACATCAATAGGAAAGGAATGCATTCAGACTGAGGGGGTGGGCGGGCACACTCTACACACATCCCAGGAAGAGAGGGCAACAGAGAATGAGCTGGCTGGATGGCATCACCAATTCAATGGACATGAACTTGGGCAACTCTGGGAGATGGTGAGGGACAGGGGAGCCTGGCGTGCTGCAGTCCATGGGGTCTCGAAGAGTTGGACACGACTTGGTGACTGAACAACACACACACTCACGCACGCGCACATACACACAGAAATACACATCTTTCTAGGAAACTAGTAAGATGCCTCTGGTGGGGCTCAGGGAAAATAAGTAAGATAGGCCCAGGAATTGAAATTTCCAAGCCTGGGAAGAAAAGTCATCTCCCCCACCTCCCACTCCCTGACTCGATGAGATCTCCTCAGGATACGTTTTCCAGTGATTTCTGTGTCTAATAAGAGATAAGATGGCAAAACTTGGACCCAAGCAGAGTTACCTGCCCCAAAGTAAATCTTAAAGAAGTAGAAATGGGAGAATAAGAGCATAGAACACATTCAAAACTAGATTTTAATTTTGGTTACAGATTCCAAGAAAATTTTAAGAAACATGGTATAAACTGGACTCAGGCCTTCCATCCTGATAGGGAGTCAGGAGTGAGACTTAAACCATATCCCCACACATACGTGACCACATTTTAGAACCCCTTAACACGTAGTAATTCCCAATACAAATGCAGACTGACAGGTTTTGCCCTGCTTACCTATTCATTCAATATATCCACTCATTCATTTCTTCATTCACTAATGTCATTCATTTATCAAACACTTACTAGGTACCTAATTGGGTCAGGTTCTTTGATAGGTTTTGGAAAACAAGCATAGCCCCAACTTCTATGGACTATTACAAAATGTTTTGTAAAGATTCATAACAAAATAGTACATCCTTCTCATCTGGGGGAGATGATGAAGGAGCTAACGGAGCTGAACAGAGCTCTGGACCTGAATTACCAGCCTCTGGGTTTTGGCACAGGCTTTGCTATTTTTTAGTTTCAGAGCCTTGATCAAATCACTCAGCCTTCCTGAACCTTAGCCTTCTCATCATAAGACGGGATACATACTGATGTAAGTATGAAATAAGAGCACAGACATAAAAGGACTTTGTGAAGAACTCTACAAATGCAACGTGTTATTATTATAAACAATAAGTCTTTCCTATGTTGACTACGTGAAGAACAGTCAGGGGTAAGCCATGTCCTAATCGTGCACCTATCTGTTCACAGCCAGGAGGCTCAAGGTCCAAGTGTCAAAAGGGATAACAGAATAACAGGACCAAAGACAGCCTACACAGGGAGGCCAGATAGGCCAAGGTCAAAGCATCAAGTCCAGCTCTCTGTTTCCAGACAGGGAAACACTCTCAGCTAAGTGAGTCACAATGAATAGGTCAGAAAAGATAAAGCCAGGGTGGCTCTGCCTCCTCCCTGTGCAGTGAGACTGACTGGTATGCTCTGTCCAGCTGCCTTAGGACACCTGTGAGAACAGGTGTCCTAAGGGAACAAGTCAGTTCCCTGGCCTCCTCTCCTCTCTGCGGTGAAGGAATTTTCCAGAAGGACAAAGCAAGAGCGTTCTTCACTATCCAGACTTCTGTTGTGAGCTCACTTACAAGCCAGGCAAAGGGAACAATTCAACACTGTGGAATAGTTACCAAGAGCCATGAAGACCTTACACAATGTCCCCTGGAATCATATAACCCCCTCAGTGCAGTGGGCCAGCCATGAGCAACGGCCCCATCAGGCAGGCCTGGTGGGTCTCTCTGCATGACTGATGTTCATCCTAGTGATCTGAGATCCCGGAGTCGGGTCTGCGTGCACCATGGCCCACAAGATGCAGAGCACACATCCAGAGTGTAGACGGCTAGACGAGGGCTCAGGGGAACAGCCTTATGTGGGTTTGGATGGCCACAGATTGCATCCCAATGTCTACTCGGGGTCAAAAGGTCAGCAACGGGGCAGGCAGTCCTGTTCAGGAGACACCAGCCCAGGGACTGGAAGGATGCTTGGAACCCAGCTAAAATTTTAACCAACGATGTTTTGAGGAGTTGGCAGAAACTTCTGTGGCCCATGGCACACAGCAAGCTTCAGAAAAGGTCGAGAGTTTCACAGTAGCCTGTGAAGCGACACTAAGAACCTATTTCTCAGTGAGCCCCTGGTTATCTAGAGGGGGCTATGCAGAAACAGGTACAAAACCCTCAAGAAATATCCTTCAGAAAGAAAGGGATTCTGGTGCGGCAAGATCTGTGTTCTCCTCTAGCCACTGCTCAGATCACTTTCTGCCGTGCTTTGAATGTTGCAGGCAAACAGAGCATACCTCTGGACACCCGCTCCTGGCACCCGACGGAGGGGGTCCACCGAGCCAGACAGTACCGGGCCGACTGTCACACAGCCACTGGCTGGTCAGACTAATGCCTTTGGTGGAATGTGAAGGGCAATTATTTATGCAAAAAAAATACTCTTTTCTTTTCTAATACCAGCTACATGGTCAAGAGGCTATCCACACATTTTTTTTTTAATTGCTCCAGGACAATCCTCTGGAACTAAGGTGTTACAGACGTGTTTCAGGCGCAATTCTCTGCTGATATTTTGCAAAAGCTTGTTCTCAAAGGACTACATGCTTGTGTTATTTAAGTTTCAAATACAGATATGTTCAATATTAACTCCACTGTGTTTGCGAGCTGAAAATAGAGCCCAGCTGTGGACAGTGGTTTGATTGAGACCAGATTTTTCCACATTATTATTTACAAGCAGTTTTGGTTACTTTTTCTACAAATAGTATTACCTGATTTATTGTTAACTAAGCCTGGCCATATTTCCTTAGAACTTAATTCTTTAAGCCAATAGTATTGAGACAAAAACCTTTAAACTCGAGGCAGTTAATATCAGGGTGGGTATTTTGGGTGGGGGGAGGGGTTATTTCTAGTAAATAATTCAACATTAATGAGTACCATGTATTTCAAAGGCTTAGGGAAGTAGTAAAATGGAATTATTGAAGTTTCTCTTTTAAAAATACTGTGGTCCTTTAGGAAAACCATAACCTGTTAATGTTGTTATTTAAACTATTTCTGGATGTTATCATCAACTGAAAACATGCTGTAAAAGCTTCTGGAATCTTTTATTACCATTTCAGGTGAATTTATAAGC
This sequence comes from Bos taurus, assembly GCF_002263795.3. Lineage (NCBI taxonomy): Eukaryota > Metazoa > Chordata > Mammalia > Artiodactyla > Bovidae > Bos > Bos taurus. Next base: position 31,962,389 of record NC_037343.1, read on the forward strand.
ATCATAAAACTTGAGGGAAGAGGAAGAAAAACTCATTTATACACTGTTATTTTACTTATCTTGTAAATGTGAATCAATGGACTTTAAAAAAATTAAAGACATGGAGTTCTAAAAGGCATTGTCCATGCGCTTCCTGTGATGACTTCATTCACTCACTCAATAGCTATTTATTAAGCACCTATTACACACCCTACACTGGCAACAGAGCGGAGACCAAGCTCTGCAGAGCTCGGCTGCCTGGAGCTCTCTTCTGGAGAAAAATGAATAAGGAGTAAGTACATGAGCTGCCCTGTGGTGACACACGGAGAACAATGAAGCAAGGCGGGTCAAAAGAGACTTGGGAGTTGGAGTAAGGGGCTGCTCTTTTCCACACGACAAGCAGAGACGGCCTCTCTTAAACAGAGACTTGAAGGTAGCAAGTTTATGGGCCCAGCAGACATCTAGGGAAAGCATCCTAATCCAGGCCAGGTCCAGAAAGCCCAGGTGGGAGCACTATCAGCATAGCTAGGAACAGAAAGGCCAGCATGGCTGTAGCAGATGAGTGAGAAGGGGAACTGTTGAAAATGAAGTTGGGGAGAATATCAAGTCGAGAAGTGAGACCTAAGGTAGAGACAACACTTCAGAGGCCAACAGTGTACAGATAGCATTTAAAATCGTGGGGCTGCGGGGGTTACCCAGGGAGTGAGCGTAGACAGAGAAGAGGTGTGATGATGAGCTCCCAGGACCTATTTAGGAGAGATAAGAAGAAACCTGCAAAAGATACTTAGAGGAACAGATAATGAGGCAGAAGGAGAACCTAAAGAGAATGCTGTCCGGGAAACAAAGTGAAACAGTGGTTCAGGAAGGAGGGAATGATCAATGGTAAACACGACAGGTAGTCAAGTATCAATAAAATGAGGGCTGAAAGTCATCATGCACACTATATATGGTGGAGAAGATAAATTCTTTCATCTCTCTGTTTCTCAGTTTCCTTATCCATGTAATGAGGATAAAAATAGTACCTACCTTACAAGCATATGTGAGTTAATATTCATAAAACACAACAGTGTCTGTAATAGCAGGTGGTCATCAAATCCTTGAATGAATGTAGCAAGATGATCATAGCACAGTGAACATCTGTTCCATCTCACATATCATCCATCTATCATTACTATCTTCTATGACCTTTGCAAGAGTTTTTGACTGAGAGATGGCAACTAAAGGCTGAATGGAGAAAGCCCAAGAAAAGGTGGAGATGAGAGTCTGAAGATAGAGGTCAAATAAGTCTTTTCTAAAAAAAATAGATTTGCTGCAAAGGGAATCAAAGAAATGGGGCAGTAGTTAATGGGGGATATGAGGTCAAGAGAGCTCTTAATTTTTTTTAAGTTGTGAGCTATAACAGCATTTTAGTATTCTAACAGGAATGATCCATAGAGAAGGAAAAAATGATACAGAAAGAAGAGGAGCCCCCTCGAGGATGTCACCGAGCCAGTTGGTGAGGTGGCATTTAGAGGACACCCAGCCTTAAGGAGTACAAACCCACCCACTGTATCAGCCAAAAGGGAGAGCAGGTGGGCAGATGGTGGGAGCCTGGGAAATTCAACTGAGAATGAAGACGGAAAGGGTAGTGTCAGAGGCTGGGAAGAAGAGGAAGGTGTAAAGTAGTCGACCAGGAGAGAGGACAGTGAATCGTACAGTTGCCAGCTGGGACCGAGAGCCTGCTCAAGGTAAATGGTCAGTAAATGAGCACAAAGCAACTGGCAAAGGGATTAATCTCCAAAATATATAAGCAGCTCATACAGGTCAATGTCAGAAAAACAAACAGCCCAATCAAAAAATGGGCAGGAGACCTAAACAGACATATCTCCAAAGAACATATACCACAGACCAATAAACACATGAAAAGGTGCTCAACATTGCTCATAATTAGAGAAATGCAAATCAAAACTACAATGAGATATCACCTCACAGTGGTCAGAATGGCCATCATCAAAAAATCTACAAACAATAAATGCTGGAGAGGGTGTGGAGAAAAGGGAATCTTCATGCACTGTAAGTAGGAATATAAACTGATAAAACCACCGTGGAATACAATACAGAGGTTCCTTTAGAAACTAGGAATAAAACCACCATATGACCTAGAAACCCCACTACTGGGCTTATACCCTGAGAAAAATCACAATTCAAAAGACACATGTACCCTGATATTCATTGCAGCATTAACTACAATAGCCAGGACATGGAAGCAATCTAGATACCCATCAACAGATGAATGCATAAAGAAGATGTGGTACATATATACAATGGAATATTACTCAGCCATAAAAAGGAATGCATCTGAGTAAGACTGAGTAAGGTGGATGAACCTAGAGCCTGTTACACAGAGTGAAGTAAGTCAGAAAGAGACAAAAATATCATATATTAATGCATATATATATGGCATCTAGAAAAATAGTGCTGATGAACCTATATGCAGGGAAGCAATAAAGATGCAGATGTAGAGGACAGACTTGTCGGCACAGCAGGGAAAGGAAAGGGCAGGAAAGGAAACTGAGAAAGCAGCACTGACATATACACACAATCATACGTAAAATAAATAGCTAATGGGAAGCTGCTCACTCTGTGATGACCTACAAGGGTGGGATGGGAGTGCGGAGGGAGGCTCAAAAGAAAGGATACATATGTATACATATAGCTGATTCACACTGCTGTATGGTAGAAACCAACATAACACTGTAAAGCAATTATCCTCCAATTAAAAAAAATTATAAAAAGAAACTGAACACAGTCATCATGGTCTTGTATTTTACTTTACCCGGGTTCCGCTGGGCAAATTCATGGGCCAAGTGGGTGGACAACAGGATTTTACCAAGGCTGCAGCTTTGTAACAAGAGTGGGATGAAGAGAGAGATGAGGAGAGGAAGGAAAGAAGGAAGAAAAGGAAAGAAGGAGGGAGAAAGAGAGGGAAGCAAGGAGGGAAGGAGAGCACAGTCATTCTGCTGAGAGCAGCATAGGGCCAGAGACCCACCTGCACCCCAAGACAGCCTGGCAATTCCACCAAGGAAGCCCTCGGCCTTCTCAGGATGTGTAGGAAGCATCCTGGATTTCTGTCCAATGCTTACCTTCACCAGCTGTGACAGCACAGCAAAGGTCTTCTTGCTTTCACCTTGTAAATCAAAACCACACCTCGGCCAATTCCTCTCCTTTACAGGTGGAACACTGTAGTTCATAATTTATAAGTCAACATCTCATGACCAAATACATCTATTTCACTTGAGACTTTGTGGCGTGTCAAAGCCATCAAGCATTGACAAGAACAGTAAACTGAACCTCAAGCAGCCATGAATGAGGTCTTATCAATTAGGAGCAAAGAATTTGTGCTTACTTCCAATTCCAAGATGACTTGTTTCCTACCTCTAATCTACTGCTAAAAGCAAAACAAACAACAACAACAACAAAACCTAAAGTTTTAAAAATTTAGCAAGAACTTTTGGCAAACCATGAATTCATATTCACAGGTGCTTTTATCATGCTGATTTGGACAATGACCTTAAGGTGTGGAGGGTATTCATTATCCTGGCAGGCAAATGGAGATTCTCAAAATATATATATATCATGGTAGAAAAAAAAAAAAACAAATTTTATGGGACTTTCTAAATATTTTTAACAGTTTTTATACAATAAAGTCATTGGCCAGCCCCATCTTAAATCTCAAATGATCCCTGTATGAAATGTACCAACTATTTCTTCCAACAATTCACACCCAAGCAACTAATACACTAAAGATACCAAAGGAATTTATCTTCCTAATTCAGCCAGAAGCAAAGTAATACTGAAGGCAGATAGTTAGAATATATAAATATATTTATGGTTGTTTCTTTCCAAAATAAACATGAATAATATCTGACTCTTGTTCTCCAAATCCTATTTAAGTCGGTGCTTTCTCTCTGTCTGTCCCCCACTTCTCTCCCCACCTCCTCATACAAAGGTCTTATTCAGCTGGATTGCTGCCTCCCTGGGCACTGAAGAACTGGGTTCTAATCCTAGTAAACTAGCCTGGATTACTAAGAAATTGTGCAATGGTCCCCCAACTACTTGGGAAAAACAGGGGGGAAAAGATAAAAGAGTATCAACTTCAGCAGAAATACAGAAGCAAAATGACTGAAGACCCTACACTGAGGAGCCACCTTGGGGTGGGAGACCCATTTTCCCTGTCCATATAGCACAGGCCCCCACCCCCACCCCCGCTTGAATCCACATCATCAATATCCTCCATTAAACAACTTATTTTTTGAAAAAGCAATTTTATATAAAAACACTGAAGACAATTGTCTCTGCATTTTTCTAATCTGGGCTCCTGAACACAGAACACTATCTGAATGACTCAGTTCAGTACAGTTCAGTCGCTCAGTCGTGTCTGACTCTTTGCAACCCCATGAATTGCAGCACGCCAGGCCTCCCATCACCAATTCCCAGAGCCTACCCAAACTCGTGTCCATTGAGTTGGTGATGCCATCCAACCATCTATCCTCTGTCGTCCCCTTCTCCTCCTGCCCCCAATCCCTCCCAGCATCAGGGTCTTTTCAAATGAGTCAGCTCTTCCCATCAGGTGGCCAAAGTATTGGAGTTTCGGCTTCAGCATCAGTCCTTCCAATGAACACCCAGGACTGATCTCCTTTAGGATAGACTAGTTGGATCTCCTTTCAGTCCAAGGGACTCTCAAGAGTTTTCTCCAACACCACAGTTCAAAAGCACCAATTCTTCAGAATTCAGCTTTCTTTACAGTCCAACTCTCACATCCATACATGACTAATCTGAATGACTCAAAGGCCTTCAACTCTTTAATCTCTTTATCTTGCAGTAGTTTTCTGGTTGATGAAATAAAAACCCACCGAAGGCAAGAAACTGTTTACGGGGTCAAGTGTGTGACAAATCTCAAGCAACCAGGACTCTTAAGGTGCACACCATCAGTACGCCATCCACCAAACGCTCAGGGGCAATCAAATGCATTTCCTTGAGGTACAATGAGATTTGAGGATGTTTTCTAGTACATGGGGTGGTTTCTAGAGCAAAGGATTACTTCCCAACTCATTCTATAGTCTGAGAATTTGAAAATCCAGAGACAAAGTGAAAAAAAGAAAAATCTACATCTCGGTAGTTAAGCATCATGTGAACCCTGGAGAGAGAGGATGGATGCCTAGGAGCCCAGGCCCCGCACAGCTGTGCTATCTCCCCAGCCAGTGGCCAGGCAACCAGCCAGCAAGTGAGACTGAGGTAATTTGGATGCTTTTAAAAAGAGGGAGGAACTTTTCATTGTGGAGAATGTAATTTGCTGTGGGGAAGAAGCTTGTGAACTAGTCTGAGTCTCCATGATTTTCTCTAAGTCCCTGTAGGGTCTGCCTTCTCTGGAGCCTTAGGCTTTTCCAGTGAAATCCCCCAGGGACAATCTGGAAAACCTACCCTTTGTGTTTCTCGGACCCTGACATTATAGACACAGTTTTAAAGCTCCCCTATGGTTTTTCCAGTAGTCATGTACAGATGTGAGAATTGGACCAGAAAGAAGGCTAAGTGCCAAAGCCTTCAAACTCTGACTCTTGAGAGTCCCTTGGACTGCAAGGAGATCAAATCAGTTAATCCTAAAGGAAATCAACTCTGAATATTCATTGGAAGGACTGATGCTGAAGCTGAAGCTCCAATACTTTGGCCACCTGATGTGAACAGTTGACTCACTGCAAAAGACCCTGATGCTGGGAAAGACTGGGCAGGAGGAGGTAGGGGCAATAGAGGATGAGATGGTTGGATGGCATCACTGACTCAATGGACTGAGTTTGAAATTCCAGGAGACAGTGAAGGACAGGGGAGCCTGGCACGCTGCAGTCCATGGGGTCGCAAATTGTCGGACACGACTTAGCAAGAACAACAAACACCAAAACTGCCCTAAGAGGATTACCAGTTGACTCTGGGACACTGAATGACTCTTAGTGTGCTCAGCGTATTCTCAGCCCAAAGAACAATGAGGACATCTCAGGAGCCAGAATTGGAAAAGGAGGATGGATTCTAACTGTAGAGATGCAGTAGGTCCTGTCAACTCCATCTCCTCGATAGGTCTCAAATTCACATTCCATATTCATAGTTGTCCCCATCCTAGTCATGAAGGCCACTATCATCCACTTGGGTGACGGCAATAAATCCCCCCACTCCACACTAACTTCCTCCTTAACACACAGCAATTAGGGTGGGTTTTGTTTTGAGCTTCAGGAATTTCCACAGCTTAATCCAAAATCCTCCCTTTGCCTGCAAGGCTGTCTGTGATGTAGCTCCTACCTTCTGCCTCTCCTCCTTCCCCTGCCATATTTATCCTTCAGATCTTGGCTAAAAAAATATCACACCCTCAGAGACACTTCCCTGCCTGCAGACTAAGTCTGGCCCCGCATTGCACCCTTCTATCACAAGATGCTGTACATTTCTCTTGGTGCACTTATCACAACTGTGACTGCAGAATTAATTGGGTAATTAGTCATTTGATGTCTCTGCCCTTCATTAAAATATAAATTTCACGAGCCGTAGGATCCCGTCTATCTTCCCTTTGTGTTCTCAGGGTCTAGCATGTGGTGTAGGGTCACCACAGACACACAAACTTATGAGGGAATGAATAAACAAGTGACCTGTCTCCTTGCACAGGGCTCTTCTGGACAGAGTTTGGGGAGGGGTTAGACAAAAGAAGAGAAAGTCCATTGACATCCCAATACAAACTCTACCAAGAACTCTATCTCGGCCAGAGCAGTTGTCATTTTTGGTAGGCTCTCCTGGGTTCACTTGCATGGAGAGGAAAAGAATTTCAGAGCTAGGAAGCTTGATCAAACCACTGAGGTCTGAGGTTAGGACAAAGCAATGGGACACAAGGCCCCAGTGTTCTCTCTGACACTGCTCAACTGGGATGAACAATCTGATGCATAAAATAACTCCTGGGACCTAGGACTGTCAGAATCCATACTCAGCAAACCACATGGCACACAGGCCATTTGGTAAATCTCAACAGAGCATAAATATATGGATTTCAATGCAACTTCTATGATTATATAGAGTTCCTCAAAAATAAACCAGATTTTTTATATTGATATATAAAAAAAGAGATGACTGTGTAACTTTGTAAATACACTAAAAGCTACTGAAATGTACACTTTAAAAAGGTCACTTTTCTTACATTTCAACAAAAAAGGCATTCCCTCTGCCACCCCAAACCATGATCATTTGAATGACATATACGCACATTTTACCCATAAGGAATCTACAATCTTAGAGGCTTACCTTCTATAATGAATATTGGCCCCTGGTACTCAAAAATTAATAAAACAAAGTGAAGTATATTAACAAAAGGCTGAGAAAGAAGTACACTAAAGTCAGAACTAGTCAAAGCTAGCATTAGTGTGGTAAAGCCACATTGGCACAGAATAGTAAGTCAGTGTGATTGCCTTCAAGGGAGAAGCTTTCTCCATGAAATCAGCGGCAAAGGCCACAAGAATAATCTGAAAGCAAATTCTACCTAGAAAAGATTCTATAATCTAGGAAGTATATGATATTTCATACTATTGCACTTGGATTCCAGTACCATTTAAAAATCCCATAAGACCCTCTAGGATACATAATCATTGAATCCTTCATACTGCCAAGGACATCTGTCTTATATAAGCTGAGTGCAATCAAAATGCCTACACCCCAGGAGCCATTGAGAGGACCATGAACGTGCAGTGAGGTTTCAGAGGATGCTATAGATCTCCAGAATGTCTCAGAGGTCACAACACACCATCAGTTGAGCAAAGCAGGAAGAGTGATGACTAATTGGATCCAAAGTCTTTTATAGAGCCATGGAGCTATGTTTTAGCAGTAAAGGGAATGTGGTGCTTAGTATTTAGTTGTGTTTACTATCACACAGAAATGAGTATTTATACACATTTATGTATACAGATCACTCAGTAATGCATGTAAATGTATCAGATGTACCCAAGAGCAGAAACTAACATCCTGGAAGAACCCAACATGTAAATCAGGAATCAGCCAACTTCTCCTATAAAGCACTAGACAATAAATATTTTGGGGTTTGCAGGCCATATGGTCTCTGTTGCAATGACTCAATCTGCTACTACAGTGCAAAAGTTGCCATAAATAATATGCAAATGAATGAGCATGGCCATTTCTGATAAAACTTTATTTATAAAAGCAAGCAGCAAACTGAATGTGGCTTGCAGGCCATAATTTTCCGCCTCCTGGTATAGCAAATGGAAGCACAAACTTGTTAAGCAACAGTTACTTAAACTATTCCAAAGGACTCTTCCTAAAGAATTAGAGACAATCTTGTCTTCTTATAGTTATGAGACATCATTTAAGCATTCAGTGATTCAGTGTCTACTTATAAACATTAATTCATGTCATACCATACTACAGCACATAATATTCAATGGATTGTAAAGTGTAAAAGCTGTGAGCTCCTAAACCAACTGGTTCCAGGAGGTGCTACATAGATTACTGGGGTCTGTTTTTTGTCTCCTCTCCTCCTGTCAAGCTGTTAGCCATCACTTTGTTGGTTTTGTCTCTGTAATTGTCTCTATCTTCAATTTGCCATTGCTGATCTGCTCCAGGCCAAAAACAGTATCTAAAGTAGGCCTGGCTTTGAAGGACCATATGTCTCTCTTATGCGTAAAGAAACATGAGCAGAGGGTGAGACAAACTGACAGAGCAGCACTGACATATATACACTCCCATGTGTAAATAGCTGGCTAGGGGGAAGCTGCTGTGTGACACAGAGAGCCCAGACCTGTGCTCTGGGATGACCGAGAGGGGCGGGATGGGGGTGGGCAGAAGGGAGGCTTATACACACATACATATACATATTTATATGTGTATTTGTGACTGATGCACATTGCTGTACAGCAGAAACCAACTCAAATTTGTAGAGGAATTATCCTCCAATTAAAAACAAAAATTTATATATATATACAAAAGCGGAATAAAAAGAAACAAGAGCACCAGGTTCATCACCCCCAGGCGAGGCTACTCTATAGACCTTTGGACTATGTTCTAATTCTGCACTTATTTTACATAATCAAGGTTATTAGATAAATGACTTATGGATAAGATGTTACTCTTGCCTGTACGTGTGAAAGTGAAGTCACTCAGTCGTGTCCGACTCTTTGCGACCCCGTGGACTGTAGCCTACCAAGCTCCTCCATCCATGGGATTCTTCAGGCAAGAATACTGGAGTGGGTTGCCATTTCCTTCTCCAAGGGATCTTCCCAACCCAGGGATCGAACCTGGGTTTCCCGCATTGGAGGCAGACACTTTAACCTCTGAGCCACGAGGGAAGCCCGTGTGTATGTACATCTATCTACACACACATTCATAGTCATTTATTTATTTGTGCCACAAATATTTATTGCATCCCTCTGTGATAGTCACTGTTCTAAATACATGGAATACATTAGTGAACAAAAGATTAGAAAACCAAAATAAACATGCACACAAACAAAAAACAGCCATCAAGGAGCTTACATTACAGCAGTGGGAAATAGATAAATCATCTTTGTCCTAAAGTAGATCTGAATCTACTAAAAACACATGGGTCTTAACATACACACACACTTCCTAAGTACTTGTAGGTCACTAGGTGAAATGACTAACAATCTTTAGTTACAGAACGTCTAAATGCCTCCCTCCCCACAACACACACAGTTAAAGTTACTTCTGTTTGATAAACCAGAATGTCCACTCACTCCAATTTTCTCTCTTCATCTCATTTCCTGCCTCCTTCCTCCCATGGTCGACCCCCTTGGAAGCAAAGGTAGGTCACAAACCAGCAAAAAGACCTAACCGACTACCTGGGATTGCACGTGGTCAGTCTGTTTTTGGATCCTTTAAAACTGCTTATTGGTAATGAGGCAATACATTCCTGTGATCTGGGAGGTGAACCAAAAATCCTAGCTCGGGTTTCAGTTTCATGTAAAACTGACTGCTTAGCAAAGGGCCAGTCTTTCCAGTTTAATGAAGCTGGCTTTGTGGGCGGTGAGCACTCTGGGAAGAGAAAGGATAAGGACTCACAGAGAATTAGCAACATTCAGGTGAGCAAGGCCAAAAAGCATGCTGTTGATCCAGTAGGTGAACAGGAAAAACTAGGAAGTGGCTAAACCCCGAGGGCCCTTCGGGAGCTGTCCCCAACCCTGGTGCCACAGATCCATCACAGCCCACACCTACAGAGAAGCCTAGAGAGACAGAAGATTTCCTGCCATGGAGGATTTCTACACAGAGAAGGGGAAAACTGCATTCCTCCCTGGAACAGATCACCGAGGGCCAGATCAACCGTTCAGCAGCCAGGACGAAGCACACACCTGAATGGCTGTGACCCGCAGTCTTGCAAACTGCCCCTAAGTCCTGCACATCGATCCACAGGCCCCTGTGCAGTCCTTCTTCTTTGTATGGCCAACAGCCTCCTTTCCTTGTCTTTTTCCTGGCAACAGAGGATGGAGCTTCTTTTAGAGAGCACCCTTGGGACTTCCCTGGTGGTTAAGAATCTGCCTTGCAATGCAGAGGACACCTGGTCCAGGAAGATCCCACTTTCCACGAGACAGCTAAGCCTGTGAGTTGCAACTACTGAGACCTCGTGCCACAACTAGAGAGTCCGAGTGAATGCTGCAACGAAAGATCTCGCCTGTCCCTATGAAGATTCTGCATATTGCAACTAAGTCTGAGGCACCCAAATAAATAAAAATAAAATTAATTAGTTTATTAATTTAAAAAGTCTTTAGAAACGACCCTTGGGGCCTAAGGGCTTCCTTGGTGGCTTACACGGTAAAGAATCTGCCTGCAATGCAGGAGTCTCAGATCTGATCCCTGGGTCTGGAAGATCCCCTGGAGAAGAAAATGGCAATCCACTCCAGTATTTTTGCCCAGAGAGTCCCACAGACAGAGGAGCCTGGCGGGCTACAGTCCATGAGGTCAAAAAGAGTCAGACACAATTGCATGACTATTTTCACTTTGCAGCATAAGGCAAGAGCTACACAGAATGGGGCAGAAATCACTGTGGAGGATTTTTTTTTCCTTTGGGAATTCCAGCTCTGGCTCACTTCCCAAGACTCTTTCATGGGTAACCAGAGGAGAAACTAACTCATTCAGTGACAACCACTCACTGGTAAACCAGATGCCAGAGCCTGGGATGCCAGGTCTGGGGAGGCCACAGTAAGGCCCTAAAAGGAACGGACACTCCAGATCTAGTACTTAGGAGGTAAAACAATAGTATGCTGGGTAGCACGGCCCATCTGTGAGCTGGGCTGGATGAACTATGCCTTCATGTTGAGCACAGAAGGGCCAGCTGGGCCCCAGAGGCCAGAGATGGGCTGATGGTCAGGAGTAGCCATAAGTGAGCAGGGCAGGAGAGGGCAGGCACTCCTTGGTCCAATGGCGTCTCCACCTGTCTCCTACTTTCTCAAGGTTAACAGAAACCACAGGCCTCATGGGACATGCGGGGGACTCCAGACTAGACCCAGTGCTTATTCTGTTTAGGGTTATAAGCTTTGGAATCAAACAGATCTGGGTTCAGATCCCAGTTCTGACACCAAATACACGTGTGGCCTTGGCCCAGTGCCTTCCCTCTTTGCATTTTGGTTTCTGCATCTACAAAAATGGAAGGAAAGGAACACTCAGTTCATAGGGCAGCAGAAGGATGACAGGATGGGGACTGTGGAAGGTGCTTGGTGGAGGCAGACACGGTGACTGTGTAAAAATCTCACCATCAGCAGAAAACAGACAAACAGCCACACACCACACACTGGATTGCACACTCATTCCCCGTTCTCGGGGGTTGTTTCTGTTTCTTTGCCTGGCCAGCATCCATATTCCTCTCTAGAAGATGATCCTTCTTTGTCGATCCTTCAGGGAGCGCTGGCCCCAGCCCAGGCAATGATAATTCAGCTGGGGAAGGGCTGGGGTCACTCTTCTGAAGGTTCCAGCAGGATTGCTTGCTTTGGCGTCCTTCCTGTGCACCCCAGGGGCTTCTCACCTATGTGCTGGAGGAGGAGGGGCTGAACTGGTAGGAATTTCACTCTCTGCAGAAGACATCTGTTTTGAGGGCAGTAAAGACCCAGGTGGCACTGTTTTGAAGGCAAAGAAATGAAGGGCAATTACCCTGCCATTAATCAGTGAGGCTACAAGGACTGCACAGTGTTACTTAAGACCAGGAAAGAACATTTTAATAACATTCCTGGGGATAAAGACTGAGCAAACCACAAATTAAGTTAGTAGGCATCTATGGGACTGCTTGATATATATCAATGTAGATTTTAAAGCTGCCTGGCAGAATTCAAGGTGAATTAACAAGGAGCTGCTACCACTTCCTCTGAAAAATAAAAACAAGAGAGGCCATCGCCAACTCCCACTCATGTCATTTCCTGTACCTCAGCGTACAGGGAACAACAGACAACCAAACTGTCTTTTCCTGCTTCCTTCCGAGTCCCAGATAAACTCCCCATACCACCTCCACACACACTCATAGGGGAGATGTTTAAGTGAAAGATCTGGAGAGGTTAAAAGTTAAGTACATAAAAATATAAGACAGAGAGTTTCAGTGTTTTTTAAAAGGTAGTAAAATAGACATAACACAGCATTTACTGTTTCAACCATCTTTAAATGTACAGTTGAGTGGCATTAGGCATATTCACATTGTTGTGCAGCTATCACCACCGTCCATCTCCAGAACATTCTCGTCATCCCAAAATAAAACTCGTCCCCATCAAAGAGTAACTGTCTCATCCTCCCCACCTCCTCCCAGCCCCTGACAACCACCATTCTACTTGCTGTCTCTATGGACTGGACTGCTCTAGGGACCTCATATACGTAGAATCATCAATATCTGTTCTTCTGTGTCTGACTTACTTCATAAAGCATAATGTCCTCAAGGTTCATCCATGCTGTAACATCTGTCAGAATTTCCTTCCCCCTTAAAGCTGAATAATGCTCCATTGTATGGAAGACCACATTTTGTTTATCTATTCATCTGTCAGCGAACATTTGGGATGTTTCTGCCTTTGGGCTCTTGTGAAAAATGCTGCTCTGAACATGGATGTACAAACATCTGTAGGGATTCCAATCTTACATTAAATCATCCAAAGCGTCTTTGTCCTGCTTTTCTTTTGAATGTTGACTCTCTCTTATTTTTCACCAGTCTTCTGACCGTTGCTGCCCAACATACCCTTCTGGACCGCTGTGATGGCTTCCTGTTGGCACCCCTAGCCTACAGCATGCCCTCATTCTGTGGATTTGATCTGGAGAGACCCACTCTGAAAGCACATGGCCTCTCCAGATGTTCCTGAGCCCTTCACTCCCACTTCTGAGCCTGCCTCTTACCCCTGCCATTAAGCAACACAGCCAGGCACCCACCCTTCCCCCGACACTGATGCAGAGGAGAGGGAGTGTGGTGGCGTCGAAGCCACAGCCACCCCTCCCAAAGAACAGCAAACTGTTGAGCCATAAGCAGAAGCTAGTTGCACTGCTGGAAGCTGGCAAAGCAGCCAGGACTCCTCACTGTCTTGTGCAAAGCACGGACAATCATCACAGACTGATGTGAGGGCCCCATCACCTCTGTGAAACCCAAAGGAAGCTACAGCTGCCTGGGGACACTAGTGGGGGGTCACCCCGGGCGAAGAGTGGCTGTGCGGGCTAGGACAGAGAACGGTGGAGGGGCTGAAACTAACCGGGGAATGAAGGTTAACCAAACAAAAGCTCCTTCAGTAACGAATCTTCTGGGGAAAAATAAAATTTAAAAAGAAGTGCTTACTTCTGACATTCAAAAGCTAAAGAGAGAACACACTTCAAAATGTAAATCCAGACCTAGGGAGTGAATGCTCATTAATAGTGAGAACCCCTGTTCTGTCCTGAAATGTTATACCCACCTCTCACCTGGACCTTGTAAGACTTGCAGGGCTCATGTCATTTTAAGTCATCTGCCTGAATGAATTCACAACAGTTCAGAGAAAGGTTTACACACACAATCTCCCAACCACCCATAAACAAGCATCCTCAGAAGATTCCCCAGCAGCTCAGTGCAGTTCATAATCATATACTTTATTTCCTAATGTCCATTTAGTCTAAACACAAAATCTGAGTTTAAAAAAATCCCTTCATTTCCTCCCTATGGAAAAAGTACACAATATCACATTTTGTGCATTATTGCATTACCCTACATTACATAATCATATGTGATGAATACTACTTTGTAGACACCTATCCATTTATCATCCATATCCAGTTATCAACCTAAAATCTCACAGTCAACCAGACCTCAGTGGAAGAGTCAAGCCTTTCCTCTACAGCCACCAATCAAGGGACAGTCCCCAAGACTAGGCTTGGGCTCCCCGGAAACCCTGTCTCCCAGGCAGAGTAATTCAGGTGTGTGCCCCACACAGGCAACGGCACCCCACTCCAGTACTCTTGCCTGGAAAATCCCATGGACGGAGGAGCCTGGTGGGCTGCAGTCCATGGGGTCGCTGGGAGTCGGACACGACTGAGCGACTTCACTTTCATGCATTGGAGAAGGAAATGGCAACCCACTCCAGTGTTCTTGCCTGGAGAATCCCAGGGACGGGGGAGCCTGGTGGGCTGCAATCCATAGGGTCGCACAGAGTCAGACACGACTGACGCGACTTAGCAGCAGCAGCAGCCCCACACATATCTGGGGATGAATGCAATGTTTCCCGCGAATTCAGTTACTTCAAATTTCCTTCATCTATGTCCAGATCTGTATTTTCACCTGAAGTCTTGGATGACAGAAGGCTTTCCTTAAAAGCTCCTTGAGTTACTTATTCTTTTATTTTAAATATACAGAATGTTAACAGCTATAATTTTTCCCAACTTGGACCTGTTGCTCTTCAAAGTTGACCTATACAACTCTTCTAAAATTAATCTGGGGCTTCCCTGGCAGTCCAGTAGTTAAGACTTCACTTTCCAGTGCAAGGAGTGAGGGTTCAATCCCTGCTTGGAGAGCAAAGACCCCACATGCCTCATGGTTAAAAAAAATCAGAACATGAACAACAAAAGCCATATTGTAACAAATTCAATAAAGACTTTAAAAATGGTTCACATTTTTTAAAAAAACCTAAAATTTGTCTTCTAGAGCCCCCACAACTTGGCTCAGTGCTTCTCAGAAACCTTCGGCATTTCTCCACATCCTTCCAGGGCCTGGACTTCTCCGGGAAGGACAGAGGACTCCAGGTTCTCTGTCTCTCGCAGCAGGTTGAGAAGCTGTGTTTCTGTCACCCCAAAGTGCCCAAGCCTTTTCCACCACCACACCATATCATGAATTCCCACCAGCCCTGATGCGCTTCTGTATTCCTGCTCCGAGGCATTTCCCGCCTGGATGGCGACATTTCCAGACTGCGGCTTCACGTCACCTCAGGCTGCATTTTTCCAGCCTGCTTCTCCAGAATCTCTAATCCCTCCTGTTCCCTTCTCAGTGTTTGGTCTTTGCTGGGGTTCCCCCCACCTCACTCATGAACGTGTTTTCTTAATCATGTAATTTGAATCACTAAGAGAATGCGTGACTAGATCAGACCTCATCTGACACTCTTGCTCCCCCTCCCCCAATGCCGTGTCACCCCCTGCTCATCTTCACGTGTGGCAGCCGGCCACCCGCATCCTGCCGCCTTGCCTGTCCTGAGCTGTCTGTCTGCGATTCGGTTCCCCAGGAGCTATGCCGCTGCTTATCATCTGCCCTACCTGGGTCCCAGCACAGCACCTCTCTGCTCGGACAGCACAACATCGCCACTCGACTCCCCTCCTCAGGTCAGCCCAGCGGGGCTCTGTGTGCTAAGAGTGGACAGCTCACCACACAAAGCCTGGCAGCCAGAGTGGACTAGACAAGGCAGGCTAATAAAATTAAATTCCCTTTAAAATTTTATTTTATTTATTCTATTTTGTACACATATCACTCCATTGTTTATCGGACAACTATTTAATTAGTATCTACTGTGATAGCATTTGATGAACCGCTAGGTCATACACAGGGCTTCCCATGTGGCTCAGTGGTAAAATGTGGGTTGGATCCTTGGATTGGAAAGATCCCTAGAGAAGGAAATGGCAACCCACTCCAGTATTCTTGCCTGTGAAATCTCATAGACATAGGAGCCTGGTGGAGTCCATGGGGTCACAAAGAGTCAGACACGACCTAGTGACTGAGTACACACCCGAGAGAGTTGCGGGGGAGGGGGTTAATGGAGAGCTGAAGTGCATGGTGAATGACCATATATGAGGGGCATCATCATGGCCTCTAACCATCTGGCCCCTGGAAACATGGCAGGGAGGGGATGGTGAACACCCTAGGCTGGCATTCTGGACTTCCAGACTCTCCCAGGTGCTGCTCCCAGCTTTCTGGGTACCTCATGTGTTTGTGGTTCGAATCCCAAGAGAACCAGTACAGGTGAACGAATGGAGCTCTACAACCACGGACAAGAATAACCGAGTACTTGTATATATTGTCTCTGCACTTGTAATTCGTTGCACTGGCAATGACTGTTTCTCTCTCAGACTTGTGTTAATGACAGGTGGCGGGCTGACAGCCCTGAAAATCAGATGCTTCTCCAAGGCCTGGCGATGCTGGAGTGAGAAGGAAGCCCAACCCTGAGACTAAGTCAGTGAAAACAATTCAGTCTTCGCTGAGTCACACACTGCTGAAATATTCTCTAGGGACCAGTGGCCACCTCCTCTCCTGCCCCTATCTTCACAAAAAGGAAAATCACAGAAATGGTTAAAACTTTTCAAACATACTGCCGCTTTGAGAGCCTGTGAATTCAGCTGGGTTTTTTCCAGTGATAACCAGATGCCCACATTTTAATTCACAATTTAATGCCTTTTGCATAGAACGGCAAAATGACAGAAAATTAGAGAAAATTGCCCTCTAATAGATTATAATATATTAATAATAACACACAATGCATCACAGAAGATGCGTGGACAGAAAGGACTGTGACAGGGAGGCCATTCTCACTGCAGAGTGAATGAAATATCCTGGCTAATTCCCAGCCACTGCTCGCCCACCTGTCTTCACAATCTCCCCCATGGGAGACAGCTCAAGTGGTCTGGTATCTGGCGCCCATCATACCTGTGATGAGAAAGGCCCTTCCAGAGTGGGCATCAGGGGGAGGTTGATCACAGAAGCACAAGCGTCATGTCCTTCCAGTCTCATGGAAGCTGAGCCTTTCTAAACCAACTAAGCATATCACCACATCCTAATCTTGGCTAGAAGGAGCTTAGTGTCAGGTGGTGGTCACAGCGCAGCCAGCCACTCTTAGAACTGTAGGAGCTATATCACAAACACAGCATGAATTAAGGCCAGATGCTTACAGCTTACACAAAGGCATTCAGTGTTGGGGTATGCTTAGCACATCCAGGTAACTAACAGATAAAAATGAATCTAATGTACCCAGAAGACAGTCTAACAGAGTAAAATTACAGCTACTAACTCACTATCTTGGCCTACTTAATAGGGATATTTTTGAATAAGAATAAATAAATTGAAGGATAAAAAGCAGAGGGTTGCCAGGGACCCTTAATTCAGGCGGGATCCCTTGTTTCTGTAAATGTTAGGACTGAGACCCAAAAAAGGAATAAACGGCTCCCCCATTTTGATATGCTCCAAGTGGCACAGGGGTGAGTAAGCCCGTGTCTCCTGCCCCTCGTCCAAGTGGCTCCCCTGCATGCCCTCCTAGGTAATGATAGCCCTGTCCGCAGAGCTGCACACTCGGGGTTCCCTGTCCCTCCTCACCTGTCACTCCCCCAACAGCTGGGACAGGGCCAGACAGTCCTGCTCTCTGCCACTCTCCCCTGCACACTGGCTAAGGGTTTCTTGTTGTGTCTAGGATAAGGACATTCCTCCAAACCCAGGTTAGCCCACTATCATTATCTGGAAGTCACGAGTTCTTGAGGTCTGATAAACTCCATTTACCACCAAAAATATTATCTTCATAAAAGTATAAAGCACTCATTTTTTCTCCCATCGGTCTAGTATCTTAGGCACCAGAATGCACACTTAATTGAAAAGATGGTTAAAACATGTTGATGTTTTGCCGTCATCTTAGAAG
The DNA here is from genome assembly GCF_002263795.3 of Bos taurus. Taxonomy (NCBI): domain Eukaryota; kingdom Metazoa; phylum Chordata; class Mammalia; order Artiodactyla; family Bovidae; genus Bos; species Bos taurus. The sequence continues at coordinate 31,980,484 of NC_037343.1, forward strand.
AAAAGATATAAGAGACTAGACTCCTCCTGGATCCATGCCATGAAGCAGTTGCTTTCAACTCCACCAGGGTCCCAGAGCCCTCTGAGACCCAGGTCAAGAGTTCCTGCTGTGTCTTCCAGCCAGTGTAGACTTCTAGAGATATCGTGTAGCTAAAAGTTGGGAGGAGGGAGAGCCCAAAACACAGGGAGGAAAACAGGGCAGAAAAGAAAAGGAGCTAAAACAACACACGTGATAACCAATCAGAGGAATTCGGGCTCTGGGAAGAGAACTTGAAAAAGAGAAGAATAGATACATGTATACGTACAACTGAACCACTTTGCTGTACACGTGAAACTAACATGACACTGTTAGTCAACTCTGCTCCAGTATAAGAAAGAAATAAATAAATCCATTTAATGTTAATTCTATTTTTAATATTTTAAGTATGCCTTGGAATAAACTAACACTTTCGATAAAAAGAGTAATTTGGGCTCGCTTACATTTATTCCACATGCCTTGATCATCTGAAATGACACTACCCTATACAGGAAGGCTGTTTGATTCAAACCCTCAAACCTGTTCCACTGACATAAGGCATGGGGTGAGGTGGGGGTAGGGGAAATAAAATAGGAAACCTCAACCAGAAATGGAATCACCATAAAGCTAAAGGCAGCTTCAGCTTTGGAGTCCTCAGTTGCAGGGTCCCTTCTAGGTCTTGGGGGTGGTGGGTCTAGCAATGTCTGCCCAAGGTCAACTGTATTTATTCTCTTTGTTTTTTTCTGGTTTAATTAAACAATAAGTGACATATATTATTATGTAAATTGAAGGTATAGAAACATAATGATTGGATACATGCATACCCTGCAAAATATTTTCCAGTATTAGGTTAGGGAACACTGCATTCTTGTTCTTTAAGAAGGTCGCCTAAATCATATAAGGCTCGTCGTCGTTGCTGTTGTTGTGTCTCCAACTCGTGTCCAACTCTACAGCCCCCTGGACTGTAGCCTCCCAGGCTCTTCTATCCATGGGATTTTTTTAGGCAAGAATACTTGAGTGAGTTGCCATTTCCTTCTCCAGGGGATCTTTCTGACCCAGGGATCGAACCCACATCTCCTGCTTGACAGGTGGATTCTTTACTGCTGAGCCACTTGGGAAGACAGGTGTCACAAAACTTAGTTCTGCCCCTGGTCCCCACATTGCTGTGACCGTCACAATCTTAACTTCTTCAGACTATGAAGAGTGAGAAGAGAAAGCAGAGAAGTTAAGGATTTAAAGAAAACTGTAAGAGAGAAAGCAGAAAAGGCAATGGCAACCCACTCCAGTACTCTTGGCCTGGAAAATCCCATGGACGGAGGGGCCTGGTAGGCTGCAGTCCATGGGGTTGCTAGGAGTCGGATACGACTGAGCGACTTCACTTTCACTTTTCACTTTCATGCATTGGAGAAGGAAATGGCAACCCACTCCAGTGTTCTTGCAACTTAGCAGCAGCAGCAGCAGTAAGAGAGAAAGAAGTTGAGAGACGGATGTGAATGGGAGAAGGATTCCTACTGATCACTTGGCCTTTTGGGGCCTGATCATGTACCTGTAAAGGGGGTGTTGATATTAATATTAGTATCAATATAATAAATAGATGGACTTATTGATATTAATATAGATGGATTTTTCTAACAATGGATATAATTCTTAGGGACAGAGAAATGCTTGCTAGATGTATGTAACCCACAAGATTGTCCTGAATTAGTTTCTGGAGAAACGTGCACCACGGAAGGCCCACACACTCCTTCCTCCCAGCTGCCTCTCCTATGCCAAGCCCACAGCAGAAGCCTTGGCACACGTGCAGACCTCCTTGGCCTCTTTGCAAAAGTCAACATTTCTGAGCATTCTGAGGCCACAGGAATTGAAAAAGAAAATGGTTCAGAACCTGTGCTTGGCTGCCCTGGAATAAATCCAACAGCCGTTAGAAATTGAGTCTCTGGGCTGAGGACAGGATAACTACCTTGGTGAGAAGAAGAAAAGGCTGTTTCATTGAACATGTGAAGGAGAGTAACACATTTACCACAGTCCAGAAATTCTATTTACTAAGTAGCCCTAAATAACTCACCTACTAAATCATGTTCTTGAAATTTCAGTTGGAATATTATAACAGCTTATTTTCTCTCTAAACAGAACACCTCTGTGACAACAAAAAATGAAGTCAGGAGATGAACTGTTACTGCTTGATGACTTTTATTTACATTTGAAATATATCTGTTAGGTTGACGGTGACTATTCAAAATTTGCATCCTACAAAGAGCCCATCTTACTTTGGGAGAATTTATACACACTCAGGTCTTGTTAGGTATTTCTCATCTTTATGGAGACACACTCTTTGGGGTGGTGGTGGGTGAGAAGGAGTCTGTGTTCCTGCCCATCTCTGCATCAAATCCAGTTTACCATGCACTTTGATTTCATTTTCAGCATCTCCCCTGCTTTTCTCTCCATTTAATAATAAAGCAAGGGAGCAGCAACTGAGACAGGGGTTTCCAAGTAGCCCTCAGAGGAGTAAGAAGTCATGATCAAGCCTGCCATGGCAGCTCTGGTTGGAACGTCTCCATCACAACCTGTAGCCAACAGCGAGCCCTGGGTTCAACTGAAGCTCCTATTTCTAGAATCTGAAGTCTGGATGAAATGGACTCTTAAGCTTGTCTATACAATTTCCTGGGCTGAAGGCAAAGTGGCATTCCATGGAAAAGCCTCTATTTAAGCTCACATCAACAAACGAGCCAGCTCATAGTTAAAATGATACTTTTCCCCTCCACTGGACTGCAGGGTCTTCCCCCTAAATTGGAATGCCTTCCAATAAGATTCTTGATTCTGTCGTTTTAAAAACATAAATATTTGAGGAATCTATACATATCATGGTGATACCTAAAGTGCAGAGATATATAAATCAGGAGATGGGTATGATTAACTTATGTAATTCTGATTTTTTTTAAAAATGTCCTTTCCTTAGCTGGATAATAAAGTCAACCAATTTGTCATTTAGTCAACAGAACCATATAGGAGAACTTTCAGCTCTTTCCAGCTTTTAATATATTTCTTATTCAGTTCAGTTCATTTCAGTTGGTCAGTCATATCTGACTCTTTGCTATCCCATGGATTGCAGCATGCCAGGCTTCCCTGTCCTTCACCATCTCCTGAAGATTGCTCAAATTCATGTCCATCAAGTCGGTGATGCCATCCAACCATCTCATCCTCTGTCATCTCCTTCTCCTCCTGCCTTCAATCTTTCCCATCATCAGGGTCTTTGCTAATGAGTCAGCTCTTTGCATCAGGTGGCCAAAGAATTGGAGCTTCAGCTTCAGCATCAGCCCCTCCAATGAATATTCAGGACTGATTTCTTTTAGGATTGACTGATTTGATCTCCTTGCAGTCCATCTTATTAAACATCTATTCTATGTCAGGTACTCGGCTAAGTGATGTGGATTCAAAGATAAACCATGAAGTGGTCCCATCCCATTGTCTACAAAAACATATGTAAACATCTAAATAACATACATGGTAGGTTGAACTATATGAAACTGCCATTTTTGTGGTCAAAACGTTAAACAATGGCAATTTCATATGGTTCAACTTAATATATATAAAAACCACTATGGGTTTACTAATGAGGAAGTGATTAAGCTGGTATTGTGTGAGGGGGTGGGCAATAGTCAGCACTTTCCTTTAGGAACACCGTATCTTGGATCCTTCTCTTGCGTTAACAAGCCTGCGAGATCACAGCAATGATGTATCTGAGGCACGACTAGCCCACGGTAGGTAACTCAAGAGACTGCACACTTCAAACACTGTGCAGCGCTCCAAACAGGAGACATCTCAAGTCAAGGGAGACAGACAAGTGACCTGGGCACTGAGCTAAGGAGAAACGTGGAGACAGAAAGGAATAAACCCCAACCAAGAGCACCCAGCCCCATTCCACCTCCCACAGCCTCTGCCGCCTCGCCATGTGGAGAACTTCTCTCTGCAGGTTTCAGGGATTTTTCTATGACCTTTGTGAACCCCATGTGAAACACTATCACTGTTTATTGCTTCCACTGAAAGAATTCTTTTTCACCCAGTTAGTACACCTCAAAGTTCTGTAAGAACAGGACTGTGCGTCTTGAAGATCAGATTCCTAAACAATGCATCTTGAATTCTTTTCAGCAACTCCATCCACCATATGGGACTTATCTCAAGTCTGAAAATATGCTTTCCGTCAGCCCAAACTGCATGGTGTTGAGACCAATTCCATCTACACTGTCTGCTTCCCACCTTAGCTTGGTCCTTGAGGACATGCAGTAGGAACTTAGTAAAGGCTTTTTGAGTGAATGAATGAATAAATGGCTAGATGGATTGATTAACAAATTCACAACTACACGAAAAAGTGGTACCTTAGAGAGTAGGAGTCTTTTAGAGCCTTTCTTAAATAACAGATTTAAGCCGTTCTTTCAGGTTGATTGAAGGACACCATCCCAAACAGAACCTTCCTGGGGAATGGGGAATCTCATTCAACATGCAAATTTTATGGCTCAGTGAAAGACACTGTTCCGTCTCTGCATCAGGAAAGACCTTTTTCAAAAGGCTGATCTTGATTTTGGTTAATGATCTTCTTGAAAGTTTTCCACACTTGTTCACAATTTGTTACAAAAGCACTTAAAATTGTGACTTCTGTCTCCACTGAAGATCTCTTCCCTTGATTTTAAAATCATGATAATTGTATCAAGTTTCAGGAAGCATAACCTTTCTCAATCACAGGTATAAAATGAATGCAAAAAATCCCTCTTCAGAGAGATTGTTGGGAGAATCAAATGGCGTAATGCCTGTAAAAGAACTTTGAAAAACTGTAAACTACAGGACACATATATAGTGTAAAGCTACACATACACACACATATAGATACACACACATATATGTATTGAACACATATATGTATTGAACATTAATAGTGTATGTGTACATATAGAGCAAGACATAGATATGCCATATAAAATAAATATTAATGGTAAGATGCTTTTAATCGGGATACCTATATAACAGCTCAAAGTTGCATACTGCCAGAATGAAACTCTCAATATGTGTTACCTCGTTCGTCCCAAATCAGGGCCAAGTATTGCTAGGACTATTCTCCTTTTACAGACCTGGCAAGAGAGATCAAAAGAAATTAAGCGACTTGCCCGGGCTCACCCAAATATGATGTCAATAAGGGATTTAGGAGCAAATTGGAGAAATTTTGACCCACAAGCTAGAACTGTTTTCTACTAGACTATGCTGCCACCTAACTGACAAGGTTAAAAACACCCATATTTATTACACCAGCACTTTGAAGAGTGCATTAGCCATCAATGTATCCATGGCTATCTGATCCTTAGCTATCTTATCCTTGGTTATCTTTTTAATAAGGAACTCTATCTTTGTTAAAAAACAAGAAGACTTTTTAAATATTTGGGGACCTTCACCATTTTGTCACTCTAAAAATTGTCAACAACGACCACCCAAGCAACAGAGAACCCACAATAATTAAGAATGCCAAGCAAATGCATAAGAAGTTACTTAGCGCATTCCTAGTTCCTCTCTCCACTATAAGGTGACTTCACAATGTAGTCTCTTCCATCAACCAATGCTCGTATTCAGTCCCGTCAAACAAAACAGACAAAAACATGAGTTTGATCTGCCTCCAGTTGAACCTGATTTTTTCCTGGGTTTGGGGGTGAGAGGAAAATGAGATCTAAACTTACTGTCTTGGTTCTCCTCACAACCCAGTGGTTCCCTGTGGGCCCCAAAGGTTTCCAGGAATTAAAAATGAGTCCCAACGTAAGTCACTGATTTCTGTGAGGATCAAATCCAATTTGCAGCTTCCTCAAATCCTATTGAGGAAGCCCCAACAGTCAGAGCTTCTGTGCTAAAAGGCTGGACTAACTGGCACAGTTTCTCCTGTAGAGCTCTCTCTTTCTGGGGCACTGGCCAATCACAGCTAAAGTCATCAGCATCTCAGATGGAAACAGACGTGGCTTTCACTTTCTGTTCTACTGTCTTCACTTCAGCAAGCCTCTTCCTCTTTCAATGCCCCAGTTTTCTCAATGGCTATAGTAAAATTCTCTTATAAAACAGGTTTACGAGAGAGTAGATCACAGGTAGGATATACTATATTTTGCTGATTTTCCCCAATGGAGCAAAATTCTTGATATACACAAACAGCCTTGTTGCTGTTTGTGAAAGTCACTAAGTCCATGTCCAACTCTGCAACCCCATGCACACCAAGCTCCTCTGTTCTTCAATATCTCCTGGAGTTTACTCAAATTCACATGACAGTTAGGTTTGTCATATTAAGCAAGGACATCTTGACCAAGACATAAATCTATTGACCATATGCCAACCAGTGGTAAGAAACAGCAAAGGAGATGGTGGTGGTGGGGAAAGTATGTATACATTTTCATGAAAACAATTTAACTCAAATAGAAAGAAACAGTAAACTCTTCGTATTCTTCTTGACTACGCTAAAGGCTTTGATTGTGTGGATTGCAACAAACTGTGGAAAATTCTGAAAGAGATGGAAATACCAGACTACCTTACCTGCCTCCTGAGAAACCTGTATGCAGATCAAGAAGCAACAGTTAGAACTGGACATGGAACAACAGACTGGTTCCAAATTGGGAAAGGAGTACGTCAAGGCTGTGTATTGTCACCCTGTTTATTTAACTTCTATGCAGAGTACATCATGAGAAACGCTGGACTGGAAGAAACACAAGCTGGAATTGAGATTGCCGGGAGAAATATCCATAACCTCAAATATGCAGATTATACCACCCTTATGGAAGACAGCAAAGAGGAACTAAAGAGCCTCTTGAAGGAGGAGCCAAGATGGCGGAGGAGTAGGACGGGGAGAACACTTTCTCCCCCACAAATTCATCAAAAGAGCATTTAAACGTCGAGTAAATTCCACAAAACAACTTCTGAATGCCGGAAGAGGACATCAGGCACCCAGAAAAGCAACCCAACTCTTCGAAAGGAGAGAGAAGAAATACAGCTCCACCCACCAGAACACCGACACAAGCTTCCCTAAGCAGGAAACCTTGACAAGCCACCTGTACAAACCCACACACAGTGAGGAAACGCCACAATAAAGAGAACTCCACAAACTGCCAGAATACAGAAAGGACACCCCAAACTCAGCAATTTAAACAAGATGAAGAGACAGAGGAATACTCAGCAGATAAAGGAACAGGATAAATGCCCACCAAACCAAACAAAAGAGGAAGAGATAGGGAATCTACCTGATAAAGAATTCCGAATAATGATAGTGAAATTGATCCAAAATCTTGAAACTAAAATGGAATCACAGATAAATAGCCTGGAGACAAGGATTGAGAAGATGCAAGAAAGGTTTAACAAGGACCTAGAAGAAATAAAAAAGAGTCAATATATAATGAATAATGCAATAAGTGAAATTAAAAACACTCTGGAGGCAACAAATAGTAGAATAACAGAGGCAGAAGACAGGATTAGTGAATTAGAAGATAGAATGGTAGAAATAAATGAATCAGAGAGGATAAAAGAAAAACGAATTAAAAGAAATGAGGACAATCTCAGAGACCTCCAGGACAATATTAAACGCTACAACATTCGAATCATAGGGGTTCCAGAAGAAGAAGACAAAAAGAAAGACCATGAGAAAATACTTGAGGAGATAATAGTGGAAAACTTCCCTAAAATGGGGAAGGAAATAATCACCCAAGTCCAAGAAACCCAGAGAGTACCAAACAGGATAAACCCAAGGAGAAACACCCCAAGACACATATTAATCAAATTAACAAAGATCAAACACAAAGAACAAATATTAAAAGCAGCAAGGGAAAAACAACAAATAACACACAAGGGAATTCCCATAAGGATAACAGCTGATCTTTCAATAGAAACTCTTCAAGCCAGGAGGGAATGGCAAGACATACTTAAAATGATGAAAGAAAATAACCTACAGCCCAGATTATTGTACCCAGCAAGGATCTCATTCAAGTATGAAGGAGAAATCAAAAGCTTTTCAGACAAGCAAAAGCTGAGAGAATTCTGCACCACCAAACCAGCTCTCCAACAAATACTAAAGGATATTCTCTAGACAAGAAACACAAAAACGGTGTATAAACTCGAACCCAAAACAATAAAGTAAATGGCAACGGGAACATACTTATCAGTAATTACCTTAAATGTAAATGGGTTGAATGCCCCAACCAAAAGACAAAGACTGGCTGAATGGATACAAAAACAAGACCCCTACATATGTTGTCTACAAGAGACCCACCTCAAAACAGGGGACACATACAGACTGAAAGTGAAGGGCTGGAAAAAGATTTTCCATGCAAATAGGGACCAAAAGAAAGCAGGAGTAGCAATACTCATATCAGATAAAATAGACTTTAAAACAAAGGCTGTGAAAAGAGACAAAGAAGGTCACTACATAATGATCAAAGGATCAATCCAAGAAGAAGATATAACAATTATAAATATATATGCACCCAACACGGGAGCACCACAGTACGTAAGACAAATGCTAACAAGTATGAAAGGAGAAATTAACAATAACACAATAATAGTGGGAGACTTTAATACCCCACTTACACCTATGGATAGATCAACTAAACAGAAAATTAACAAGGAAACACAAACTTTAAACGATACAATAGACCAGTTAGACCTAATTGATATCTATAGGTCATTTCACCCCAAAACAATGAATTTCACCTTTTTCTCAAGCGCACATGGAACCTTCTCCAGGATAGATCACATCCTGGGCCATAAAGCTAGCCTTGGTAAATTCAAAAAAATAGAAATCATTCCAAGCATTTTTTCTGACCACAATGCAGTAAGATTAGATCTCAATTACAGGAGAAAAACTATTAAAAATTCCAACATATGGAGGCTGAACAACACGCTGCTGAATAACCAACAAATCACAGAAGAAATCAAAAAAGGAATCAAAATTTGCATAGAAACGAATGAAAATGAAAACACAACAACCCAAAACCTGTGGGACACGGTAAAAGCAGTCTTAAGGGGAAAGTTCATAGCAATACAGGCACACCTCAAGAAACAAGAAAAAAGTCAAATAAATAACCTAACTCTACACCTAAAGCAACTAGAAAAGGAAGAAATGAAGAACCCCAGGGTTAGTAGAAGGAAAGAAATCTTAAAAATTAGAGCAGAAATAAATGCAAAAGAAACAAAAGAGAGCATAGCAAAAATCAACAAAACCAAAAGCTGGTTCTTTGAAAGGATAAATAAAATTGACAAACCATTAGCCAGACTCATCAAGAAACAAAGGGAGAAAAATCAAATCAACAAAATTAGAAACGAAAATGGAGAGATCACAACAGACAACACAGAAATACAAAGGATCATAAGAGACTACTATCAACAATTATATGCCAATAAAATGGACAACATGGAAGAAATGGACAAATTCTTAGAAAAGTACAACTTTCCAAAACTGGACCAGGAAGAAATAGAAAATCTTAACAGACCCATCACAAGCATGGAAATTGAAACTGTAATCAAAAATCTTCCAGCAAACAAAAGCCCCGGTCCAGACGGCTTCACAGCTGAATTCTACCAAAAATTTAGAGAAGAGCTATCACCTATCCTACTCAAACTCTTCCAGAAAATTGCAGAGGAAGGTAAACTTCCAAACTCATTCTATGAGGCCACCATCACCCTAATACCAAAACCTGACAAAGATCCCACAAAAAAAGAAAACTACAGGCCAATATCACTGATGAACATAGATGCAAAAATCCTTAACAAAATTCTAGCAATCAGAATCCAACAACACATTAAAAAGATCATACACCATGATCAAGTGGGCTTTATCCCAGGGATGCAAGGATTCTTCAATATCCGCAAATCAATCAATGTAATACACCACATTAACAAATTGAAAAATAAAAACCATATGATTATCTCAATAGATGCAGAGAAAGCCTTTGACAAAATTCAACATCCATTTATGATAAAAACTCTCCAGAAAGCAGGAATAGAAGGAACATACCTCAACATAATAAAAGCTATATATGACAAACCCACAGCAAACATTATCCTCAATGGTGAAAAATTGAAAGCATTTCCTCTAAAGTCAGGAACAAGACAAGGGTGCCCACTTTCACCATTACTATTCAACATAGTTTTGGAAGTTTTGGCCACAGCAATCAGAGCAGAAAAAGAAATAAAAGGAATCCAAATTGGAAAAGAAGAAGTAAAACTCTCACTATTTGCAGATGACATGATCCTCTACATAGAAAACCCTAAAGAGTCCACCAGAAAATTACTAGAAATAATCAATGACTACAGTAAAGTTGCAGGATATAAAATCAACACACAGAAATCCCTTGCATTCCTATACACTAATAATGAGAAAACAGAAAGAGAAATTAAGGAAACAATTCCATTCACCATTGCAACGGAAAGAATAAAATACTTAGGAATATATCTACCTAAAGAAACTAAAGACCTATATATAGAAAACTATAAAACTCTGGTGAAAGAAATCAAAGAGGACACTAATAGATGGAGAAATATACCATGTTCATGGATTGGAAGAATCAATATAGTGAAAATGAGTATACTACCCAAAGCAATTTATAGATTCAACGCAATCCCTATCAAGCTACCAACAGTATTCTTCACAGAGCTAGAACAAATAATTTCACAATTTGTATGGAAATACAAAAAACCTCGAATAGCCAAAGCGATCTTGAGAAAGAAGAATGGAACTGGAGGAATCAACCTACCTGACTTCAGGCTCTACTACAAAGCCACAGTTATCAAGACAGTATGGTACTGGCACAAAGACAGAAATATTGATCAATGGAATAAAATAGAAAGCCCAGAGATAAATCCACGCACATATGGACACCTTATCTTCGACAAAGGAGGCAAGAATATACAATGGATTAAAGACAATCTCTTTAACAAGTGGTGCTGGGAAATCTGGTCAACCACTTGTAAAAGAATGAAACTGGACCACTTTCTAACACCATACACAAAAATAAACTCAAAATGGATTAAAGATCTAAATGTAAGACCAGAAACTATAAAACTCCTAGAGGAGAACATAGGCAAAACACTCTCCGACATACATCACAGCAGGATCCTCTATGACCCACCTCCCAGAATATTGGAAATAAAAGCAAAAATAAACAAATGGGACCTAATTAACCTTAAAAGCTTCTGCACATCAAAGGAAACTATTAGCAAGGTGAAAAGACAGCCTTCAGAATGGGAGAAAATAATAGCAAATGAAGCAACCGACAAAAAACTAATCTCAAAAATATACAAGCAACTCCTACAGCTCAACTCCAGAAAAATAAACGACCCAATCAAAAAATGGGCCAAAGAACTAAATAGACATTTCTCCAAAAAAGACATACAGATGGCTAACAAACACATGAAAAGATGCTCAACATCACTCATTATCAGAGAAATGCAAATCAAAACCACTATGAGGTACCATTTCACACCAGTCAGAATGGCTGTGATCCAAAAGTCTACAAATAATAAATGCTGGAGAGGATGTGGAGAAAAGGGAACCCTCTTACACTGTTGGTGGGAATGCAAACTAGTACAGCCACTATGGAGAACAGTGTGGAGATTCCTTAAAAAACTGGAAATAGAACTGCCTTATGATCCAGCAACCCCACTGCTGGGCATACACACTGAGAAAACCAGAAGGGAAAGAGACACGTGTACCCCAATGTTCATCGCAGCACTGTTTATAATAGCCAAGACATGGAAGCAACCTAGATGTCCATCAGCAGATGAATGGATAAGAAAGCTGTGGTACATATACACAATGGAGTATTACTCAGCCATTAAAAAGAATACATTTGAATCAGTTCTAATGAGGTGGATGAAACTGGAGCCTATTATACAGAGTGAAGTAAGCCAGAAGGAAAAACATAAATACAGTATACTAACGCATATATATGGAATTTAGAAAGATGGTAACAATAACCCGGTGTACGAGACAGCAAAAGAGACACTGATGTATAGAACGGTCTTATGGATTCTGTGGGAGAGGGAGAGGGTGGGAAGATTTGGGAGAATGGCAATGAAACATGTAAAGTATCATGTGGGAAACGAGTTGCCAGTCCAGGTTCGATGCATGATGCTGGATGCTTGGGGCTGGTGCACTGGGACGGCCCAGAGGGATGGTATGGGGAGGGAGGAGGGAGGAGGGTTCGGGATGGGGAACACATGTATACCTGTGGCGGATTCATTTTGATATTTGGCAAAACTAATACAATTATGTAAAGTTTAAAAATAAAATAAAATTGGAGAAAAAAAAAAAAAAGAGCCTCTTGATGAAGGTGAAACAAGAGAGTGAAGAAGCTGGCTTGAAACTCAACACTCAAAAAACTAAGATCATGGCATCCGGTCCCATCACTTCATGGCAAATAGATGGGGAAAGAATGGAAACAGTGACAGACTTTATTTTCTTGGGCTCCAAAATCACTGCAGATGGTGACTGCAGCCATGAAATTAAAAGACGCTTGCTTGCTCCTTGGAAGAAAAGCTATGACAAACCTAGATAACATGTTAAAAAGCAGAGACATTACTTTGCCAACAAAGGTCCGTAAAGTCAAAACTATGGTTTTTCCAGTAGTCATGAACAGATGTGAGAGTTGGACCATAAAGAAGGCTGAGCACCGAAGAATTGATGCTTTTGAACTGTGGTGTTGGAGAAGACTCTTGAGAGTCCCTTGGACTGCAAGGAGATCCAACCAGTCCATCCTAAAGGAAATCAGTCCTGGATGTTCATTGGAAGGACTGATGCTGAAGCTCCAGTACTTTGGCCACCTGATGCAAAGAACTGACTCATTTGAAAAGACCCTGATGCTAGGAAAGACTGAAGGCAGGAAGAGAAGGGGATGACAGAGTATGAGCTAGTCAGATGGCATCACCGACTCGATGGACGTGAGTTTGAGCAAGCTCCGGGAGATGGTGAAGGAGAGGGAAGCCTGGCGTGCTGCAGTCCATGGGGTCGCAGAGTTGGACACGACTTGGTGACTGAACAACAACAATTATTGTTGATATAAAGAAAGAGGAGGCACATATTATATGATTCCAACTATGTAACATTCTGGAAAAGACAAACCTTGGAGATAGTTAAAAGATCTGCTGGTTGCTGGGAGTGAGCGAGGAATAGGGCTGAATAAACAGCCCAGGGAATTTTTAGGGCAGTGGAACCCTTAACCTGTATGGTCCAGAATGGTGGATACCTGTTGTTACACATTTGTCAAAACTCATAGAATGTATAACACAAAGGGTGAACCCTAATGTAATCTATGAAATTTAGCTAATAAATAATGTATCAATCTTTTTTTTTTCCATGATCATCTGTCACAGGATATTGAGTATATACATTAGAAGCTTGTTGTTTATCCATTCTAATGTAATACAACATTCTTTTGTCTCATTTTAAGGTGGCATTATTACTATATTCAGAAAAAGTTTGCCTATATTCGGGAAATAGAAGTAAGAGACATGAAAAAAAAAAATAATGTATCAATACTGGCTCATCAGTTATAACAAGTTATAACTCACGTCCATCGAGTCGGTGATGCCAACTGACCAGCTCATACTCTGTCATCCCCTTCTCTTCCTGCCTTCAGTCTTTCCTAGCATCAGGGTCTTTTCAAATGAGTCACTGATGCAAGATGTTAATAATAAGATAAACTAGGGGTGGGGGTATGGGAACCCTCTGTACTTCTTGCTCACTTTTTTTTATAAACCCAAAACTGCTTTTAAAAAAAAAAGTCTATTAATTTTTTTAAAAGGTAGTGGAGGGATTCAGGGTTCCAGCCTGCCTATCTCTGGCCCTAAGCTCTAATACACGGCAGTGTGTACGTTACATTACCGCTCTGAGTCTCCAGCTTCTCCTCTGGGACAAAGAATAACAAAGGCTGATCTACCTCACAGAGCTGACCATCATATCATAGTCAAATACAGTAATATAAGTAAAAGCCTTTGTGAACAGTAAAATCCTGAATAAATGTCACTTCATTACTATGGAAAGTTCTCAGACTGGTAGGAACAAATATATTCTCTGAAGTGTTCATAGACAGAATGATAACACTTGCTCTTTTCTTGCTCTTAAATCATTCCCACTTGACGGATCCACACCTAAGGGGCAACAGAAAAATATCATGGACTTATATGAGTCTAAACCTCAAAACGTTTCCACGTACACATTTCTCAAAGTCACTGGCTGTACTTCATGTACAATCTCTTCTTCTCCAACCCGTCTTCAGCGATGGGCTAGAGACGCCATCAGTAGTGAACCACAGTAATAAAGTTATTCACAAAAATCCTGAAAAATAACCATCAACTCTAACCAGAGTTCATCCCCAGGAATTGGTGGACACACGTTTTTAGGAAGGACAGAGATCAGGAGAGATGCACACAAGAAGACAAAGCTCAGACATCATGAAATGTTCCATAATACCAATATGGGAAAACATTCTATCAGTGTTTTCTTTTGATTTAAGAAAAAGCATAGCAATTATTTTGCCAAGCACGGAGGATGCAATAATGAAGTAACCTCAACAATAATTTTTAAAAATCACTTTATGCCAAGTCGTTTTCACGGCTGTTTGTCAGGCCTGGCACATGGCCAGCGACAGGAGACTTTCTGAAGAATGCTGAGCAAGAGGTGGCCCCGCAAAATGCCACACTGTCACCCGCTCTTCGGTAGGCTGTTATTTATACTAAGTGGTGACAGCTGAGAAAAGCCTCAGAAGTCAGAAAGTCCAGCCTGAGGACAGGGGTCTCAGAAGTCTGAGCACATGAGTGACCTGGATCTGGACATGTTATTATACAGCCCTGTGACCTTCGCTCAGCTTGTATCTGGCTCTCTGTTGTTTACAGCCAGACAGCTATAACTTCAAGAAAAAGAATATCCATATCTATAGTGAATTAATCCCTTTGGGTCTATGTAGCAGAGTGATTACATCAAATTCAAAACCATAGGCATCCTGCCAGTTTGCCCCATCTTAGCTAAGAGCCTCATGATCTCCAGATACTTCCCACCAGCTTTTTTTCCTCCTTGTTGCTGCCCTCCCAGCCCACTCCCCTTTCTCAATGCCTATTTGTAGACTTTCACAGAGCTCTTATTCCTCGCAGAGAAGAGTATGGTTCTGCCAGATCTTTTCACCTTAGAAGGAGAGCTTCATCTTCTCCTTGAATCTCCTGGCACCTCAGAATGCATTTTTCTATAAAAGAACTACTGCAGACTCAATTTTGTGTTCCTCTCTCTCTCTCCACCACTGCCAAAATCCCCCAGCTTTTTCTTCCAGTGTATACTTCAAGAACCTTAGATTTTTCCTCGAGGCTAAAGATGCTTCTTAACCAGAGGATAAAGATATATAAAAGTCACTATAAATCTCCAGAAGAATCATGATCCACATATCCCCATGTTCTTCCTATTTAGAAAAGTGTCCTTCTTTTCTAGGAATAAAATGGAATGGTTTTGTTTTGGATTTTTTGGTTTTGTTTGGTTTGATTTGGGGAGAATTGGTCTCAAATAGTAAACGCTGTCCTTATTATTGGCCAACACTTTTTCTCTTCACCTTCTTTTGTTGATTTGCCTATGTTGATCTAATCTGGCCATGTGGAATCTCAGGGATGAGATTTACCAGCAGGGAGAGGAAATAAGTTACACACAGCTGATGGAGTTTTCAGAACCACCTTTCTCCCTTGAGATGTAATGTGTATACCAGTTCCCCAAACTCATGTTTGCTGTTTTCTGCCTTAGCCCTGTGATCTTAGCCAGTCATAGCAAAGTCTCTGCTGGGAAAGGTCAGCATCCAGAAGTGACACTGCTCAGCTCTGGGGCAATTCCAGCACTGTTCTGTTACCCACAGCTCAGGAATCAGGCAGACCCTAGTGGGCAAGCCCACCTGTCAGACTACATCCCCCCCCTCCGCCACCAGCCCCGGGGTAAAGAGGGCCCCTTGGAGAAGCAATGGGAGTAGTCAAGCCCCCAGAGAGATACTCAGACTGGTGCTCACAGAATTCTCTCCTTCCAGAAGCTTCCTCTCCCTTCATCTTGCTGAAACTAAGTGGAATTCACACCTGTATTTGCCAGCCATTCATTGTATTGCCTTTTTTGCCCGATCAGTGACAAGTGTTGATATTGGTTAATTGATTTGTCTTGTCTTTCAGGGCCCTGTCTCTTGTGTGTACCTAATAAATATTTGCTGATCTGACCCAGAGTTAAATCTTAATATGCTTGAGGGTCTCCTCATTCTTGTCTCAGAATTCTTAGCCCTTGTGACAGAGGCAATATAAACAAAGAAGGAAAACAACAGATTTAGAAAAGACCCTGATGCTGCGGAAGACTGAAGGCAGGAGGAGAAGGGGATGACAGAGGATGAGATGGTTGGATGGTATCATCGACTCAATGGACATGAGTCTGAGCAAATGCTGGGAGATGGTGAAGGACAAGGAAGGCCTGGCATGCTGCAGTCCATGGGGTCGCAAAGAGTTGGACATGACTTAGTGACTGAAAAACAAGTACTTCTCAATCAGTCGACCTCTGAGAGAGGCCTGGCGAGGGTCTAACCCAGAAATCAGGTGTAGTGGAAGTTTTATCTTAGAGGCACTAACTTGCTTAAATATATTAAATTCCCACTATCCCCATACTGTTCAAGGTCATTGAAGACAGAAAGATAAAACTTCGTGGCCATTCTACTTTCACAAAGTTCCCCTGTTTTACTTTTTTTCTATTCATCTGAAAACTTCCCAGTTACTGAAAACTTCCCAGCCTTTCTGGCAAGAAAGGCTGACATTCTCAGTGTCTGAGCCCCATGCCTTCCCAGCGCACCTTCCCCGGGCAGTCCCTTGGCCCAGCACCATGGTCTGGGGGAGCTCCAGGGAGGTGCCCAGAAACCTGCAGAGAGGATCCCACCCCTGGGCATTTAAGGAAACCAAACCCCTTTCTGCTGGTCATCATCACAGCCCCGTGGGCTACAGCTCTCCAGGTACCCTCACCACCACCCCTTCAGGGTCCTCACTCAAAATCCAAGCACAGGCCCATCCCCTTCCTTTTGGAGTTACTTCATTCCCCAAGGTGATGTTTAGATGATTAGGCTGTTTTTCTCAGCAGTGCCCAAAACAAACGACCTCCCTTCTAGCTCCAGCCTCAAGCTTAGCATAAACAGATCAATCAACCCTGAGGGAAAGCAACAACCCCTGAAAACCCACAGACAATGAGCCCCCTGGCCTGCCAGACAAGGAAAATGTAAGGGCTGTCAGGCCCCCTTAGTGTTGCTATGGGTTAGGTAGAATTTAAGAATTTCTAGAGCTGGAAGGGATCTTAGTTCAATTTCTTCCTTCTACAGACAAGAAAATTAAGCTTAGCATTTAAGATCTTTTCATTGTATAAAACTGGATACAGTATGCCCTTTTTAAAGCAGGTTTCTGGATTTATTTTCCTCTCGTTGGACAAGGAGAACACAAAACAAAATGGCAGCAAAATCCCAGTCTGGGAGTACAGCAACTCCAAATTACCCCTAGACCGCTGAAACCATACATCACCTCCGAGGAACAGATCCAATATGCACTCCTGACTGGGGGCATCCATCACCCGGCCCCCGGGAGCCCCTCCACCGTGGCTGGACTATCTTAAAGGAAACGTGCTGGAAGCATGAGAAAGGCAGATTACCTGGTTTGCTTGACCATGATAATAGAGGTCCTTGGGCTAGTATGTGCCTGTCCAAAGCCCCATGGAAATCACACTTTTATTCATACTTAAGCATTTTGTATCAAACGCAGCGATTATATCAAATCAAGGTCAGGAAATTGGCCATGCCGGCCAATACAAACACTGCTGGGTGGGGTTATGTGTGTCTAGATATTTTGAAGGGGATGAGAGCAGACAAACAAATTGTTCCTTAGTAAATGCAGGGGTAGGAAATAGTTTAAAACTTTTTTAAAGCAAATTCTATTAGAGGAAAAAAAGAAGAGATTAATCATGGTTCAAAAAAAATTCTGGAAACCACCAAGCTGGGTTTTCATCTTGGGAGAAAAGGTGGAGAATGTTTCTACTGAGTCAAAATGAATCTCGTTTCGGGAATAATTTTCCTAAGTAAGAAGCAGCCAGGGAACCACAATGTACTCAGCTTCAGCAAACTTTCTTGCAGTGTAATCACACACTAGCCTGGGAACATACAATGGGCTGTCGTCTCGTTAGGTGACATTATACTGAAGTCTATAGTCATGTTTAGAGTACTCATTTACTATAGATTGGTATTCTATTTGAACTTACGGAATCAGTGATATACATTATAATGGGAATCAAATTTTTATTGTGATCAATAAATATTTACCATTGCAACTCTTTTTCAGTGTATAGTTCAGTGGATTAAGTATTCACATTGTTGTGCCACTGACGCCCCATCCATATCCAAAATGCTTTCATCGTTCCAAAATGAAACCCCAAACCCATTAAATAATAACTCACTCACTCTCCCCCTCCTCCCAACCCCTGGCCATCACCATTCTGCTTTCTGTCATATGGACCTGACTACTCTAGGGACCTCATTATAAGTATCATCATACAATAATTGTCCTTTAAACAATAACTCTAGTGGGAATTACAGTCAACTAATTCAGACACCTAATGACACTTTACCAATACTCATGTATTATTCCACAAATTTAAACCTTGTAGGGAAAATAGAGGATGATTTAATATTAGAAATATACGATATTTCTACCACTTTTAAATCAACCCTGAATATTCATTGGTAAGACTGATGCTGAAGCTGAAGCTCCAATATTTTGGCCACCTGGTGCGAAGAGCCAATTCATTGGAAAAGACCCTGATGTTGGGAAAATTGAAGGCAGGAGGATAAGGGGAGGACAGAGGATGAGATGGTTGGATGGCATCATCAACTCAATGGACATGAGTTTGAGCAAACTCAGGGAGATGGTGAAGGACACTCAAGCCTGGTGTGTTACAGTCCATGGGGTCACAAAGAGTCAGACATGACTTAGCAACTGAACCACCACCACCACTTTTAACAAAAAATGGTAGAATATAAGGCAAATCAAGGCTACCATACAAATGTACACTGACCCCAAGAGTGGGCAAAGCTCAAAAGTGACCATCTTGACTACAGCTTACCATCACAGCCAATGGAGAAGAGAATGAGATCCAGAGACTTTAGTGAAGTCTCATTCATTCACTCACATGTCTATTCATTTGTTTATTTAACAAATACACTGTCAATTGCTTCCATGCAATAGCTAAGCTCAGTGCTGAGGATAAACCCTAAAGGGCAAGTGCTGCCATCAGTCCCACCGTCTGACCCCAAGGGGTTTGCCATCTAGTTGAGGACTTGGATAAGTGAGTAGGATACTACATTACAAAGGCCCACTGGCTGAACAGAGGGGCTGACAGAGCATATAGGGGCTGACAGAGCATATAGCATATAGGGTTTAACCCAGGCAGGAGACGACTGGCCTGAAAACATGATTAAGAGTAGGAGGGGCTGGGAGGAAGTACTGCTAGGCAGTGGGAACAGCTTGTGTCCAGACCAGGAGGAAAAGAGAGGAAGCTCACTGGGCAGAGCTGAAGAGAGTTCCATAATCCTGGATCTGGTACGAGTATATGAGTGCAGGAGCTCAGTCGTGTCTGACTCTTTGCGACTGTAGGACTCCATACAGACTCCATCAGACTCCGCTGTCCATGATATTTTCTTGGCAAGAATACTGGAGTAGGTTGTCATTTCCTACTCCAAAGTATCTTCTCGACCCAGGGATCGAAACTGAGTCTCCCGGGTCCCCTGCATCCCAGGCAAATTTTTTACCACTGAGCCACTGGGGAAGCCTGGATATGGTATGAGATGCGGTGAAAAATGAGACTGGAGAAGGTGTCAGGGGCCAAATCAGGATGGGACTTAGTTGTGTTAGGAGTTTTAACTGTTTCCTCAGGACAAGGGTCAGGGGTGCGGGGGTGGGGGGGAAATCACTGAAGGATTAATTAGGAAAATGGTGTTTATAAAACAGAAACCACCATCCTTGAACCATATCACAGATGTTTAGGAGAGGTCGCATGGTTTATATCTGCTAAATAGCTCTCAAATACTTGGATGTCCCTTCAAAGTAATTCCCAGTACTATGAACACTTTCCTCGTGATCTGTGACATGGGTGTTTCTCCAAAGAGGTCCTGCTCTACAGGACAGGCCTTTCGGCCTGTGGATGGAGTGGTGGTTATTGCTGGTGGTCACCAGTATTGGTGGCTTTCCTTGCCTTCCAGGACACACAGAAGACAAAGTTTCCCAACCTCTGCGCAGTTGAGCAGGGTCATGCAACTGGCATTAAATTTTGTTACTTTTGGGCTGAAGCATCTAAAAGTCAACTTGCAATTCTTCTGTCCCCCTTTTTCTGCCTCAGTGCGCCCCTGAAGCTTCATGGTGACATGGGAGTCGTGAGATTAAAGCAATTTGGAGAAGTGGAGGGCAACTGTCCCAGAGAGTCACCTGGACCCACAGAGGACTTTGTATAAACAAGTTAAACCACTGGAATTTTGTCTTACCACAGCTTAACTTAGCTTATCCTGACTAATGCAGGTGGAGTACAATATAAAGCCATCTTAATCCCATACTCCATTCTTCTATAAATACTTTATCACTGTTACTATCTGAGACAGCCTGGTGGGGTGAAAGGGCATTAAGATTGTTGCCAGAAGAACTGGGTTCTAGTATGGATGCAACCCATCAGTCTCAAGAACTTGGGCAAATCTCATAAGTGCTCAGAGGCCACTTTCCTCTATAAAAGGGGGAGCTATACTTGCTACAACTTGAAGAGTTGGCATAGAGTTTAAAATTAAAAGGGAATATATATGTGAAAATGCCGTCTAAGATACACCTTAGTGTGCTCATTTTCTTACAACTGCTAACGACAGTGTCCTAGGGGAAAAGGAGAGGAATGAATTAGAAATTTTTTAATCTCCCCTCCTCCCCCACTCAAAAAAAAGTGGGGTGGGGGCAAAAGATTCCTGTATTCATGTAGATTAAAAAAATCTCATTTTGTGGCTCGAATAATTTCAGGGTTTTGAAAGCTCATGTGAAAGTTGATTATCACATGCAGCCTCAGATAATTTCCCCAGAGAGCTAAACAAATTAAAATATATTTTTTAACTCCAACAAGCTGACACAGACCATCAGTTGTATCCTTGGTACAAGTTTCATCCTGTAGTTTTAATCAGAACCTGGTGTCTAAGCAATATTTACCTGGTAGGAAGGAAGGATGCAGAAGGGATAAGCCAGGAAGTGGTTAATCAGCCGGGTCCTTCCATCCCAGCACCCGTTATATCTGCAGACGGCCATCTCCACACTGGAGGCTGACCTGGTCGTACAGACACAGGCTGGGCTCTTCACAGCTTGAACAAGTTGTTTTCCTACTCACCCACCTAACCAGCCCAACCCACCATTCCAGGAGACCCTCAATCTGCCACACTTATAACCTTAGCCCAACCCAGCCTGGCTGATCCTACCAGGGGTGATGCAGATGGAGCAGGTAAGGCTAACTCCCCTGAAATGGTTTTCAGTCTGTTCAGGAAATGACTAAAGGATGAGCAGCCCAGGCATCAGCAGCAGCTTTACGGAGCACAGACTGTATGTGAGTGGCTCAGACCCAGCCACCGTGCTGGGGTTCTCTGGCCCTGCACAGAGCTCCACTCCTTCTGAGCTGAAGTTAGGATCATGGGAAATGGACAATCAAAAAGGAAAAAGCAGGCAGTGAGAACAGCTCCCATATAGGGAGAAGCTGGTCTGAAGGTTGGTGGATCCAGGAAGACCCAATGTTTCACTTCCAGTCTGAAGGCAGAAAAGAAAAAAAAAAAGAGGTCTGAGAGCAAAGACAGTTGAGCAAAGACCCTCACAGGATGGTCAGCCTTTTTGTTCTGTTCAGGCTTTCAACTGATTGAACAAGGCCTGCCTACACTGGGAATAGCATCTGCTTTACTAGGTCAATGGATACAAATGCTAATCTCACCTAAAACCACCCTCATAGACACATCAGGATAATGTTTGACCAAATATCTGGGCGCCTGTGGCTCGACAAGTTGACATACGAAATGAACCATCTCCATGCCACTGGCAGCATTATCAGCACGGACAACCCTTGGTTCCAGGCATTTCTGATGCACACTGGCCATTCTGACCCCCAGCTGTGCTCCCCACGTGTGGTATACACCACTCCAGAGCACTGCAGTACTTTTCTACAATGTTTTAGTCAGTCCCCCTCACCACTCCATCAAGAGTGAGCACCACATCCTTAAGGAAATGGCTTTCGGGCATCTGTGCTACAAACAGATATTCTTCTTTGGGCCACTGGTTTGCCTTTATCTTCACGGCCTCAAATTGGGTTACTGATCACTTTACCTGCCTTCACTGTCTATGGAGAAGCTTGTGACCAGGTGTGTGGATCACTTCTAGAGAAAACTTCACCCATGCGCTGATCTTACCTTAGGGCTGAACTTATTATTCCCACCCTCATCTTCCCTTCATCTCCATTTCCCCACTCCCTTTTTTTGTTCTATTGCATGTAGTTTAAAAGGACATCTCAAGGGCTCCCCTGGTGACTCAGTGGTAAAGAATCTGCCTGCAATGCGGGAGACCCCAGTTCGATTCCTGGGTCGGGAAGATCCCCTGGAGAAGGGATAGGCAACACACTCCAGTATTAATGGGCTTCCCTGGTGGCTCAGGCAGTAAAGAATCCACCTGCAATGCGAAGTCCTGGTTTGATCCCCAGGCTGGGAAGATCTCCTGGAGGAGGGCATGGCAACCCACTCCAGTATACTTGCCTGGAGAATTTCAACTACAGCCCATGGGGTCGCACACAACTGAGCGATAGGCAGCACAGCACAGCCATGCCCGCCACCAGGGGATCTTCCTGACTCAGGGATTGAACCCACATCTCATGTCTCCTGCATTGGTAGGTGGGTTCTTTACCACTACTGCCACCTGGGAAGGCCAAGGAAGCCTGTATATCACAACTATTAAGCTTGTGCTCTGGAGCCCAGGAGCCGCAACTCCTGAGCTCGTGTGCTGCAACTGCGCAAGCCTGCGGTTCTCTAGAGCCTGTGCTCTGCTACAAGAGAAGCCTGCGCGCCACAGCTAGAGAGTAGCCCCCACTAGCCACAACTAGAGAAAAAGCCCACACAGCAACGAAGACCCAGTGCAGCCAGAAACAAATAAATAAATCCACATTAAAAAAAAAAAAAAAGGACATCTCAGGTTCTCAAGTTTATTTCTGAATGGGGCAGGCATACAAAGGTATACATTCCCATCTAGGTTATTTTATTTCCCTCTCTCCAGGACTTAACGCCTTGCCATTTTCTCCAAAATGACTACTAAATCAGACTGTTCTGCATTTTGACAGTCTGTTAAATGCACCATACCTGCCATATCCAAAATGCCCCAGCTGTCACCTAACTTCCACATTTCAAAGGCAAGACCACGTTGCCTTTTCTTTACTCTTCCCAGAATTCTAGGAATGTGGTGATAAGAGTCACAGTTATAGAGTGTCCTCCCCTTACCCAGGGGCTGATTTAAACTGACTCAGGGAAAACTCTCATTTAACGGGCTCGAAGGTGGACTTTGAATATTGCAGATAACAGTTTGGGCCTCAAAAAGTTAACAATTCACATCAAAGTTGGGCTGAAAGATTAACCAGTTAAAGATCCTGGGAGAAGATACTAATTACTTCTGAAGAGGGAGAAGGAAAGTGGGATTGGGGAGGGGAAGAAAAGATTCAATGAGCTGTCTTCGAAATGTCTTTCATCAAAAGGAAAAAAATCCAAAGCCAATATGGCAAAAAGCTAGCATTTGTTAAACATGAGTGTTAGGTTGGTTTGTTGCATCACTCCCTGCGCATTTCTGTATATTTGAAATATTTCTAAGCTGATAAATATATTTGCTTAAAGAATTCTGTTTTAAAATAAAGATCCCTAAAGAAAAGGAGCTTTCAACCGAACCTGAATGGATCTCAGGGGCTTATCCCCCGGGGCCAGAAGTCTCTGGGGCCCCCTCATTAGCAAGAGCTGAGGACAGAGAACACTAATTTACTTACCAGATCACAATTCCTTCTTGCTGAAATGGATTGAAGTGTTTTCACAGAGCTGCTGGCATCCTATTCCCTCTTTGTCATGATCGCGCACACGAGACAGTTTTGTTTACAACTATGAAATGCTGCCAGTCTCTCCAGTGACAACTGTACCCAGAAAGAGTGCATTACCTCATCTGACAAACTAAGTCAGACGATAAAGCCGCTTCAGAGTGCCACCAAAAGTTAATTGACACTAATTTGAATAGTTACCAGGGTTACAGATAGTAATAATACCCTGCACAGTTAGAGTTTTAAGAGTTTCCAAAAATGTCTTCATACACTTGATCTCTCATTGTTCTTCAAAGACCCTTGTGAAAGAGGTAGGTAAAGAGAGTGTCATATCCAGGGTCACTTCTAATAATTCCATAATCCATTCATTCCATCAAGTGATAAACATTTATTACATACCAGCCAGACAAGACTAGGGGCCAGTCACTAACATGAACAGGCACACTCTCTGGTCTTAAAGAGCTCTCCATCAGATGGAGATAATAAGACAAATACAGAAATAAATACAACCTGAGGGAGACTATGCCGAGGGCTGCAGGAGAGGGGTGATGGAATATCTATCTAGAAGAAGACACATCCAATTTGACGAAGGATGACATTTGATTAATGTGTAAGGTTTACAAATGTATAAATGAAGAAAAATGTACCATATAAATTAAAGACTTTGAAAGGCAAGCCTTGGAGTTTGAACTTCATTTAGAAGGCAATGGATAAATTTTTTTCCTACATTTTTCAAACAGCTTTAATTGATACAATTCAAACACTACACACCTCACCCATTTAAAGAATAAAATTCTGAGGTTTCAATGTTTACAGGGTTGTCTACACATTACCAAGTTGAAAACACTTTCAACTTCCTAAAAGAAACTCCATACCTTTAGTTGTCACTCCCTCCTCAGCCCCTGGTAACCACTGATCTACTAAATTTCTCTTCAGATTTGCCTATTCTGGAAATTTCATTAAAGTGGGACCATACAATTTGGGGTCTTTTGGGTCTGGCTTCTTCCATGTACCATAATGCTTTCAAAGTCCATCCACGATGTGGTGTGTATCACTACCTCATTCCTTTTTATTGCCAAATAATATTCTGTTCTATGGACAAACCACATATTGATTAGTCATTCGTCAGTCGATGGGCATCTGGGTTTGTGCCACTTTTTGAATGTTGTGAGTAATGCTGCCATAAACATTTGTGCACAAATTTTTGCGTGGACCTTCTTTCACGTTTCTCTTGGGTATACACCAAGGTGTGGAATTTTACGGGCATATGGTAATTCTATGTTTAACTTTTCGAGGATCTCTGAAGCTGTTTTTCACAGTGACTGCAGCATTATACATTCCCATCAACAGTGCATGAAAATTCGGTTTCTCCATTTCCTTGCCAACATTTCATACCACCTGTCTTTCTCATTCAAGTCAAAATGTCCACAGCTACTCCATCACCAGCTGACAGGAGAAGTGTGAGGAAGGGCAAAGCTGGGTGTAAAGAGGAGTAGTCTTAATCCACAGTAGTTAAATAACTCAACTGGAAACCTGAAACACTTATGGTAAAGGTCCTACGCAGGACTTCCCCAGTGGTCCAGTGGTCAAGGATCCATCTGCTAATGCAGGGGACGTGGGCTTGATCCCTGATCTGGGAAGACCCCGCATGCCGTGGAGCAACTAAACCCATGCACCACAAAGACGGAGCCTGTGCTCTGGAACCCACGCTCCACAATGAGAGAAGTCACCGCAACGAGAAGGCCGTGCACCACAGCTTGAGAGAGCCTGCTCGAAGCAGTGAAGACCCGGGACAACAAACATAAGATAAAATTAAATTAAATTAATTTTTTAAAGAAAGAAATGCTTAAAAAAGAAAACAAAACACCTTGGAAGGGACCCATACTAATGGGAGGCTCTGAAGCTTAAACTTCATCAATTTAATAGTAAGTTCACTCTGTGTGCCTTTTAAGAGGGAAGATGGCTAAGGACAGAAGCAAAGGGAGATGTCTCTATTTAAAGAGCAGAAAGAATAAATAAAATCATGGAAATTTACATTACCATATGTAAAACAGAGAGCCAATGGGAATGTGCTGTAGGACACAGGGAACACAAACAGGGGTTGTGTAACAACCTAGACAGGTGGGATGGGGAGGGAGAAGACAGGGAGGTTCGAGAGGGAGGGGACATACGCATACCTATGACTGATTCATGTCGATGTTTGGCAGAAAACAACAAAATTCTGTAAAGCAATTATCCTTCAATGATTTGGGAGAATGGCATTGAAACATGTATAATACCATATAAGAAACGAATTGCCAGTCCAGGTTCAATGCAGGATACAGGATGCTTGGGGCTGGTGCACTGGGATGACCCAGAGGGATGGTACAGGGAGGGAGGTGGGAGAGGGGTTCAGGATGGGGAACACGTGCATACCCATGGCGGATTCATATTGATGTATGGCAAAACCAATAAAATATTGTAAAGTAATTAGCCTCCAGTTAAAATACATAAATTTAAATTAAATAAAAATTTTTTAAAAAAAGAATAAAAAAGAAACAGGCAACATAAAAACTAGAAAGCACAGTGGTCCAGAATAATGATAATTTCAGTTAATATTTATTGAGTGAGTTTCTGTGAGTGGTTTTTAAGTGCTTTCTAGACATCGCTTGACAAGACTCATCATAACCCTATGAGAGAAAGCCAGAGAAGGAAAAGATTTTCCAGAATGGAAAATCAACAGTGTCAGATGCTGTTATTAAAAAAAAAAAAAAAAAAAGTCAAAGACAATAAAGGTCCACAAAACAGCTTAGGAATTGGTGACTAAGTTTGGTCATTAGTAACTCGTTGGCCACATTTGATAAAGTGGTTTCAGGACAATGTAAGAATTTACGACCAACTGCAGAACATTAAGGAGTGAGTGAGTTGTGAGGCAGCGGGTACTGCAAGTACCGACTTCTCTTTCAGAAAGTTGGACAGTGGGTGGAAAATTAGGACACCAATAAGAGAGGCTTGCAGAACGAGGGGACATTTGACTTTTATCTCAACTTAGGCTTATCTGTAAAAGAATGAAGATTCAGATGGAGCAGACACCCAGAGAAAGTAGGAGATAAAAGGACACCCAAAGAGGAGAAGAGTAAAGAAGAGATGGGATCGTTCTTCCTCAGAGTCAGTGAAACCAAATATTTCTGAGGATTCAAGGGAAGGATCTAAAACGATGCCAAATCCACTTTGTACCATTGGTCAGACATATCTTCCTGAGTAAAAATATCCTCCTCATCATATTTGCCATCAATTCTTGAGCCTTTTTCTGGTCTTGATTAGTACCCAGATTGATCAGGGAAGAGAGTGGAATACTGTGCTATTTATCAGCCTCCATCACACCCAGAGTGACTAGATTAAAACTTAGCTCTCCAGTATCACAAAAGAAAACGAAAGTGTTAATCGGTGTCTGAATCTTTGCAACCCCATGCACTGTAGCCCACCAGGCTCTTCTGTCCATGGAATTCTCCAGGCAAGAATACTGAGGCAGGTTGTCATTTCCTTCTCCAAGGGATCTTCCCAAACCAGGGATTGAACCCAGGTCTCGTGCATTGCAGGCAGATTCTTTACCATCTGAGCCACCAGGGAACCACAAAAGAATGAGACTGAAATTCTTCCAAAATCCCATCAGACGTATTTGTTATTAGTGTCTTCCCTTTCTCCAAAAGACAGTGCCAATTTTGCCCCCTGCATATGTGGCTGGATTATGCTGCTGGAACTGGAATGTTTTTAACTTTTCTTTGGTGTAAGGGGACCTGCTCCTCTGTGAATTTCCCCAGGGACCCTCATCTGAACTGGGGGAGACTGCAGAGCTGGACATCTTTCCAACCAAGTGCTTAACTTGAGAAGCATCACACTTGCTCTGCAGTGAAGCCACAGATGAGAGGGTGCATCTTCACAACCTCACACTTCCTCCTCCTTCACATGTTGTCAAAAAGCCGGACAGGATGTCATTTCATGGCACGAGAGCCAGGAACGACTGACTCTGAAACCTCAGGACTTGATGAAGGGACAGAAGGGCCTGGCCTGGCTATACTGCCTTTATGTTTATTCCACCAGCACTTGCTCTAAAAGAGAAGTTGCTTCCAGTTTTAGTTTTGGGGAGGAATTTCACATTTCCTTCACCACTTAATATCAGAAACCACCAGCATGCCAGGTATTCTTCAGGTGTGTGAGCAGTAATTACCCAGATGCAAACAATTAACACATCCAAGTTAATTTTGCTAAGATTGAGTAAATAAATGAAGGGAGTTGATGTATTGAGTTCAATGTCAGAACTGAAAAGGATCCTCGGGGACATTTAGTCTGAAAATATCTTTTCACAGATAAGGAAATTTAGGTCCAACACAATAAAGAGATTTGCTCAGGGTCCCTGAACATGTTAGAAGCAGAACTGAGAACAGAACTCAAATCTCTTGGTTTATTCTATTTTTTCTTAATCACTATGTAGATGACCCTTCCATTCTCTACAATGACACAGTTCTTCATAACCTGGAAGAAATAACCATGATTCTCTGACATACTGGGTAAATCCTCAATGTTTCTTGCTGTGTCCATGACACATAAAGAGGGTGGGGTGGATTACAGTGATAAGCTATTTCCTTCCTTGTTGCTGAATTTATGGAAAACCACGTTCCTTCAATCCTATATCCAGAGAATACAACATCTAATTTATGGCTGAATAAAACTGGATGCTTTCACATGACTCTATTCATTTGGACATGTTTGTATACTAACAACCCTCATGTTTTAGAAATAATTCCAAAACAAGTCCTTCAAATCCTTTACCACATCACTGGCTTTCTTTCCCAACAAGAGATTATTTAGGCCCACAAGACTGGCACCCTTTATGGCATTACAGTAAATTTATATTCGATTTTTCTGACTGCTACTGATAATAACATGCTGACAGATATAATCCTGTTGATATGATTACACATCAACCAACAGGGCCTTGACTGTGAATCAGCAAATGGACTAACGTAGCCTACTAAGCATAAATCCAAGAAATATGACAGAAAATGACGGCTTAAAGAGGTTCTAAGTCACAATAAAAGCTCAAACAAAATTCTTCATCTTTGGTAAGCGTAATACAATGGTACTCTATTGGCACCGCTATTCCAGCTGATGAACACATCCTAGAACACTCGCAGAGACCACTGGGGTATGACAGAGCAAGAAAAACAGGAACGGATACTGAGGACATAGAAAGGGGAACAACTGAGTTGATTCCACTCAGCATCTTAGGATGCTACGGATTTCGTTTTCACACATCTTGGCAACCTGGAGATTGTCATCTTAACACTGATTAGGAAATAATCAGGCAGTGGAAGGCAGAAGCATGGGTCAGAGATTTCTTTGAGAAATGATTCAGCCTTATGGTTCACCAACAGTCTGTTTAAGCTTCAAACCAGATTCATTTAAGCAGTAAACATTTGAAATGATAAGAGCAATACAACATTTCCTGTCTTCTGAAGAGCTCTCTGATACAGGTGTCAGAGAGTATTAGCCTACAATGTTAAGATACAGGGCAAGGGGCAGGATGACCTGGGACTCCAGCCCAAGTCCTAAAGCTCTTTGAGTCCAACCCCCAGAGTCCAACCAGGCAAGTACAGCCAGAATTTGGCCAGGCAGCCACTTTATTGCACTGCCTGGCTGTCCACTTATATAAACACACAGCTGAAGAGAATCCAGGAATATCTCCAGAGGAGAAAGTCCTGCTTTTGTCTGACAAAGCTGCTCTGACCCCAAAGGAATGCACAATAGGAAATGAAAGTTGGACAGAAAATCAATTCGAACAGGAAACAGGATGATCCCTGCTCAAGCTCAGTTCCAAGATATATCACTGTAATAAACCAGAGCACCGTGGCCAGCAGCCCCCACTCACCTCCTGCATAGTTCGGGAAGCGGGAGAGCCCAGGGGAACCAGGCAAAGGGGCCCACAGCATAGCCATCACAGTTCACTGTCATCTCAACCAGATTTTAATGCATCCGTGCCTCGACAAGTGCAAGAATGATAGTTGTGTTTTAAGAGGAACTTGAACTAAAGACATGAAAAACCTCCTTTAAAAGTAAGGGGAGAAGAAATTATGAATGAGTTATGTTCAAAATCTTAATAAAACACACTTTCACAGAGCAAATCAATCTAATTCCTCACAAGAAGGAACTGGTATCTTCAGAGCCTCCACTCAACACATAGTTACTGAGTTCCTATTGCATCAAGCACTGGCAAAGTGCCCAAAGAGGAAAGATGAAGAAGATACTCCCTTCTGAATCCACAGTCTAAGGGACAAGGCAGGTCCTCTATCCTGAGATCAGTCTCCTCTCTCACGCTCTCTCCCCCTACACTGCTTGTTCTTTGACTCACTTTGCCAGTCTGTTAAAGTGGGTCCAGTGTGGACCATTGTCATACGCATTCCTAAAGAACAAAGAACATGAGAGAGGATTTTTCCCAGGTGGTAAATAATCCACCTGCCAATGCAGAAGATGCAAGACATGCAAGTTCAATCCCTGGGTCAGGAAGATCCCCTGGAGGAAGAAATGGCAACTCACTCCAGTATTCTTGCCTGAAAAATCCCATGGACAGAAGAGGTTGGTGGGCTCCAGTCCATGGGGTCACAAAGAGTTGGACACGACTAAGCGACTGAGCAAATATTAATTAATATTAAATAAGGCCTATGACTTTTTTAATAAAGGACAACAAAGATTTGGTAAGTAGCTTGAAATGGTAGCTGATGCCAAAATTATTTACACTACAGTGGATTTTCTCTTCCAGTAGGTAGAGTGGGCTGGTGGAAAGAATTCTGGATGTAGACCCAGAAGCTATCATCTCCAGATCCAGCTTTAGGCAGTGTTAGCCGGGCCAGCTTGGGCATACTACGTAACATCTCTGTGTCTCAGTTCCTCCGAAGAAGTGGGCAAATATCTGCTCAGCTCCTTGGGACTGTTGTCAGGATTGAAAGAGATTACTGACGTGAAAAGTGTTTTGAAAATTCAAACATTAACTTTTATTACCTTTATGATTACATTCTGTTTTTCTTACATGAAACATAAAATACATTTGCCTTTCCTATGAAAACATCATCTGATGATGGAAGCCAACCGGGTGAGGAAAAGTCAACATAGGATCATGCATTTCCCTCTCATAACACATCAAGCGGGTGATCCAAACTAAAAAAATCAATCCGGAATTGAACACAAATGCAAAGTGCAAGCCATTCATTTGATCAGACCTGTTGGAAAAAGGATTTTATTTCCCATGTTAGACTCCAGCCAGGCAAATAGGTCTGGATCAGGTAGTAGAGGCTGGCACCAAGGCAACAGTAATCAGGAAAAGAAAAAAATTACTATGCGACTGTTCAAACTCAGCTCTGAGAATTCAGGTTAAGCTAAAAGCCAGGCAGGAGGCAGGGAGCTGGGTTAGGAACACAAACAGGTTTAGTAATCAATCCAAAATCACAGTTGTGAAAACCACATAAAATGCCATCTGGCCTCCTGGATCGTGTGGAACATTAAGCAAAGGCAGCCTTCCAATACACATGTTCTCATTTCTCTGAGACCAGCTCTTCTCATTACCCCATCAACTGTGCAAGAGTCACCCAGATCCTGGTCCAGGGCTGCCACCCTCACCAGAGCTACTCTGAACACTAGCAAAGCAGTTCACGCTTGCAGGCTGTCCATCCGATGTTTTCTGCACTCTGGAAACCAGTTGGTGGCTGAGGTCTCCTCTGCTTTCCTGAGACTGTTTGCTATGACCATGCCCATCTTCCTCTTGTCTTAAACACAGCTATGCATATAGCTGACAGTATTGGGGAGACTCTTTGCTATGACCATGCCCATCTTCCTCTTGCCTTAAACACAGCTATGCATATGGCTGACAGTATCCTGGAGAATTAATTTTTGTGGCTTCCCAGGTGGCTCAGCAGTAAAGAATCCACCTGCCAGTGCAGGAGACGTGGATTCCACCCCTGGATCGGGAAGACCCCTGAAGGAGGAAATGGCAACTCACTCCAGTATTCTTGCCTGGGGAATCCCATGGGAAGAGGAGGCTGGTGGGCTATAGCTCATGGGGTCACCAGGCTCCACTGTCCATGGGAACTCTCCACCCAAGAATTCTGGAGTGGGCTGCCATGCCCTCCTCCAGGGGATCTTCCAAACCCAGTAATCGAACCCAGGTCTCCCACATTGCAGGCAGATTCTTTACCATCTGAGCTACCAGGGAAGCCCAAACAACAAGCAAAAATATGCATACCATGAACCTTACCAATTTAACCACTTTTAGGTATACAAATCAACAGCATTGATTGTAGGTCCATGATGTTTTGCAACCATCACCACTATCCATCTCCAGAACATTTTCATCTTCCCAAATGGAACCTCTGCACCCAGTAAACAGTAACTTCCATTGCTCTCCTCCTGGCCCCTGGCAACCTCTACTTTCTGTCTCCATGAATTTGCCTATCATATAAGGGGAACCATATAATATTCCTCCTTTTGTGCCTGACATTTTATTTAGCATGTCTTCGAGGTTCATGCTACATGCTGTAGCAAATGGCAAATTTTCATGATTTGTAACACTGAATAATATTCCATTGTGTGCATTTGTTTATCCATTCAGCCACCCACTCTGAACACTACTTGTTGTATAATATAATCTCATTTGTAGTGAATGAAGGTCAAATTTGCCCATAGTAGGCATCAGACTTCCAGATTCACAAGCACACAGGAAATCCACCACCTTGGTGCCCACCTCCCAGGCACTAGAGTGTGAGATTAGGAAGTGTAGGAATCATGTCTTCATTTGACCCTGTTCCCATTCCTGTCAATCAGCAGGATGCCTGAAACAGGACAGGCACTCGATAAACGCTTCACAAAGGAATATGCAAACCTTGAGAACACCTTTTCCCAAAGGCTGCACCCACTCTTTTACTCTAACTCAAGCTATTTTCTAGAAAAAGACATACTGTTCAGAAAGATACTTCTAAGGAAGGATTTCATGTTTTTAAAAAATTATGGCTCTAATTTTTTGAAAGCAGAATTTATTTGGCCCGTCAAGCTCAGAGGTAATATGTGGTCATGGAAAGAATACTGGACATGAAGTTGGAAGACACAGCGTTAAATCCCACTCTGCCCTTGACTATGTGACCTTGGTTAAGTCACTGGACCTCTCTGAACTTCAATGTCATCATCTGTAAAATGGAAATAATAATAACTGTCCCCCTCTCCCAACTGAACATTAATATGAGGTGGTTCAGGTGTTCTTTGACAACCTAGAGGGGTGGGATGGGCAGGGAGGTGGGAGATGCAAGAGGGAGGAGACATATGTATACCTATGGCTGATTCATGTTGATGTATGGAAGAAACCAACACAATACTGTAAAGCAATTATCCTCCAATTAAAAATAAGTTAAAAAAAAATATGAGGTGGTTCATACAATTCAGTGTGCACAGACCAGTTCTACTTACTTGGACATACAAACACTCAAGTGTGCTATATCAGAAATCAAAACATAAATGAAATCGCTAAGGGACACTTACAAGTTACATGCAGAATAAGTTCCAAATTACACAGTGCTGTGGTGAGGCTATAAAAAGAATGTTGGGAAGGCTGAGTTTTGACTGGGCCCTTGAGGAAAGCGACAGGTGTGAACTTCTAGAAGAGGGGATGAAATTCTAGGCAAGTGACATAAAGATAATAAAGGTGGAGAAGTGAAAACCGGTAGTTGGAAGGGGACATGTAAGGTGGACTTTGCTAATGAAGGGATCTGTTCCTGACCTAACATTCTAGGCATCTCATTAAGACTTGAGCCAGCAGAGACTCCTGAATCTAGAGGCTACACGAAGGTCCTTCAATGAGAAGTCCACAGGGCCAACCCTGGTGCACCTCGTGCAGATCCAGATCCACTTCCTGACTGCATCTCCTTTTGGGACCTTATCATTCCCACTCGAATTATTGCCCACACCTCTGACTGTTCTGCTTGCTTCTGGTGTTAAATGGCTCTTTCCTGTAACCATAAAGTTCAGGCCATAAAGAAGGCTGAGTGCTGAAGAACAGATGCTTTCGAATTGTGGCGCTGAAGAAGACTCTTGAGAGTCCCTTGAACTGCAAGATCAAGCCAGTCAATCCTAAAGGAAATCAACCCTAAATATTCATTGGAAGGACTAATGTTGAAGTGGTACTTTGACCACCTGATGTGAAGAGCCAACTCACTGGAAAAGACCCTGATGCTGGGAAAGATTGAAGGCAGGAAGAGAAGGGGGCAGCAGAGAAAGAGATGGTTAGATAGCATCACCAACTCAATGGACATGAATCTGAGCAAACGCCAGGAGATAGTGAAGGACAGAGGAGTCTGGCTTGCCGCAGTCCATGGGGTCACAAAGAGTCAGACATGACTTAGAAACTGAACAACGACAACAAATCCTGTAACCATGGAGACTCAAGACTTTTTAAATAAGGGATGTCAACTGCAAACACAGTTCTTCAGCACAGAGCTGAGAGGAGAGATTTAAACCAGCAGCACAAATACTCCTCACTTGCTCCTAAATAGGGAACATCATGTAAAACATCACCCTCCTTGTACTCTGAACTTGGGTCAATTTCTTAGCCCATAAAGAAAAAAAAAAAAAAAATAGCCAACACGTCAAAACTTCCAGGACCCTACAGTTCCTTCCCTAAAGCCAAAGGTCTTAACAGCAAATGGAGTCCAATTCAATGAATAAACTCAAGAGCTAGAGACTGGCAAACAACCAAACCTGAAGATTTATTGGACTCTTTGTGATCAACATTAGGTGAGATGCAAGGGGTACAAAAGATGAGTAATGGAGAGGCAAGCTCAGGTTCAAGTCTGAACCAGAGTTATCTTAAGCAAATGTAAATTCCCCAAACATCTTCACACTCATTCACGCCTCCTTATACCCCAAAGCCATCAAGTCAAAGCAAATCTACCCAAGCCATTCTCTGAATGAAGTCCAAAAAAAGTCTCTCAGGCAAATCCAGTATACTCGAAACTAGACAGAAAATATTTTTCTAAACATATTTAATGGATATCTCTCTTTCAAATACTTCAAGTCCTTGAAAAGTAATGTTTCCAGAAAGGACTTAAGAAAATACTAAATAGCATCATTATCTCTAATGTTCAAATTGCCTCCGGAAAGTTCACTCTCAGTATCTCCTTTATGGCCTGCCACTCATCCAAGCGTGTCAACATCTTTTCATGTGCTTTTCAGAATGGATTGAAAACACCACTTAACGTGAAGTCAGATGAGACCTGGAGGAGTGTGGATTATGATTTCACTGTATTATTTCAAGAGATGCTGTTCTAGCTGCATGGTTAGAGCTCTCTGACTCTTCCTTAAGTCTGATCATAGTCACTTATCGGTTTGGGCTTCCCTGGTGGCTCAGCAGTAAAGAATCCGCCTACAATGCAGGAGACATGGATTCAGTCCCTGGGTCAGGAAGGTCCCATGGAGAAGGAAATGGCAACCCACTCCAGTATCCTTGCCTGGGAAATCCCACAAAGGAGCCCAGCGGGCTGCAGTCAGGGTGTATGCTAAGTTGCTTCAGTAGTGTCCGACTCTCTGGCTGTAGCCCTTCAGGCTTCATTGTCCATGGAATTCTCCAGGCAAGAATACTGGAGAATTTTCTTCTCCAGGGGATCTTCCTGATCCAGGGCTCAAATCC